>NC_029794.2:101686692-101697790 GCF_000816755.2 Arachis ipaensis
ATTTAAATTATATTAATTTTAAATTTTGTAATATAATCATTATTTATAATATTAAGAATTTCTTATTAGTTTCAGTTAAATTTCGAATCTTAGTACATTTATTATAAGACAAAAAATTATTATCATTAGATTAAAGTGTTGCGTGCAATTTCAAGAGTTTAAATACCAACATTTTTTAGGTATACTTTTACTATAAAGAATTGAAATGCTACGTGGTCATGTAGCACAACAAACTTAACCCTTTTTTTTAACGTGTTCCTCACTCACACGGAATCTCGTCTATGCTTCTAACCTTAGATAATGTTTAATTACCATATCCAATATACATGTATATCTTTCCCAATGCTATCTTCTCTTCAAAAGCAGGCAACTATGCCTCTGAGATCTGAGCTCACTACAATTGTAAACGTTAATGTGGCTCATAATTATATTATTATTATTATTATTATATGATTCCAATGCAACACAAGGGGAACTAACAATTAATTAAAACATTTTGCGTCTCAATTATTTGAAAGGGTAGTGGAATAGAATAGTAGGATTAAAAATAGATGGGAGAGTTGAAGCGCGTTAAGGTAGGAGAGAGTGCATGGCGATCAATGGCCAAGATTTGAATCTAACAACTAAGTTATTAGCATAGCATATATAAATAAATAAATAAATAAATTATTTATATTTAGTAGTAGAGACAAGCCAAAGGTTGTATGCTAAAAGATGTCCGGTGAATGAGGAACCCTCAAGCACGTATTATGGAATTATTAAAATTAAATAATTGAGTTTGTGACTATGTTTTCTCCATCTATTAATTTCCTCACTCTGGCCAAAGCTAGCATTAGCTTTTTCCAGTTAGTACTAGTCATACGTCTTCTTTCCACTCATCATCATCGCTTACCTACCATATACTGTACTAGCTAATTAATATTAACCATTTATCTAGCTATATATAAACAAATTAATGTGTGTGTCAAAAGCCATCCACATAAGAGACAAAAGGGCAATATATTCTGCTGAATTCTTCTCTTTTTAAATAAATATATATATTCAATTAATAATACTTAAATCCTAGTATTTGTTAATGAAATTACGTTGAAATGTCTTTCAATCAAACATATATAAATTTAATGGTTTCGCTTTTTTCTTATTATTTAAAATCACAAATATTTGAATTTAATTTATTAAATACTTTTAACATTTATGATGACTGGACTGTGACGAAGGAAAAAGTTGAAAATACTGAGAAAAATGTAAATGAAAAAGAATCATTATATATATATATATATATGGTGAAATATAAGGTAAAGAGCAAAATTTAAAGATGTGTTTAGGTGGCAAAATCCAAACCACACTTTTTACTTAAAATCGTAACTCTTCACAAAAGCGTCACCTAATGGAAAAAAGTAAATTAGAAGATTTAAGAGAAGAAATAATTAAGTTATCAAAATTAATAGATCAAAAATTAATGATTTTAACTAATATTAACTGTAATGACACCGAATTCTTAAAATCAATACAAAATGATTTTTCTCAAAATCTTTATTTTACTATAAGTTTTATTGAAGGACTTCAAAAACCTGAAAAAACTTATTTTTCACATGGAGTTTCTAAAAAATGTTATCATGAAAATGATTCACCACATCTTTATCATACCTTTAACCCACAATTAAATTCTATAGTAGACATACTTGAAGAAATATTAGTATCTATAAAATTTCAAAGAAATAAGGAAAAAGAGAATCCCAAGGAAGAAAAATTTCACAATATAATCAACATAACAGATTTAAAAGTAAAACCACCACTAAAATTATGAATATTGAAAAAAAATTAGAAGTTACAATGCTTTTTAAACAATTAAAGATGGCTCAAGAAAATAATATTATGGAACAAGGATTTCAAATAGAAGAAGAATTAGTAAACCCTGAAAATATAGAAAATGAAGAACACATCCTAGATTATTCAAGTGACGAAGAACCAGCAATTCCAATACAAGTAAAAAATGAAGCTGGAACATCTAAGGATAATCAATCTCAATTTAAATGGGAAACAGGTTTTGATAATTATGCTTTTAAAAAAGGGTTTATAAATAAAGATTCAAAATATACAAAAATACCATCAAAATATGTTCCTAAAATCTAGGAAATGGAAGGAGATAGAATGCTCGATTTAGACTGTAAAAAGAATGAAAAAGAAATTTTCGAAAATTTGTTAAATTCCTTTTTATTAGAAGCTTTTACTAATCCAAAGCTTAGTGAATTGTCTGGAAGAGATATTTGGAATTACATAGGGTTTCATACTAAAGGAACTATAAGAGATTATATGACATCAGTAGAAAACCAAATAATAGAAGATTTAGCAACAAAAATAACAGCTTATGATAAGATATTATATATAATGATGATTCTATATAAAGAATTTTTTGGAAAAAATATTATGAATCATAGACAAGAAGTCTATAATAAAAAATATCAAGAAGCAAAAAACCATTTAGCTAATATTCAGATATATGATCTATGTAATGTGGAATCTTATATATGTGAATATAGAATACATTATTACAAATTAAAAGAAGAAGATAAAAATCATTATCTTAGTATGTATATAACAAAACTTCCATATCCTGCTAATGAATTTATAATGGGAAGATTTATAAGAGAAATAAACAGAGGGACAATTGAAAATAATTTTGGTGGAGCAACCTCTGCAATAAGAGAGGAAATAAAAGAACGTTGTATGCAAGAAGCAACTCAAAAAAGATTTGCAAATATAATTAGAATTTGCTGTCAAGACAATGAAGAGATACCTCAAAAATATGGTCTTAATAAAAATTTTCAAAGAAAAAGAAAATATCAATTTAGAAAAAGAAAATACTATCCAAACTGGAGAAAAAAGAGATATTTTAGAAAGGAAAATAATAATAAAAGACAAAGAAATAACTATTGCCCGAATAAAAAAGAAAATTGTAAATGTTGGTATTGCCAAGAAGAAGGACACTATGCAAATGAATGTCCGAAAAAGAAGGATAAAAAGGATCTTACTAAACAAATAGAAATTGCTAAGTCTTGTTTCATGGAACCTTTAGAGGAATCTGATGATAACTTAGATTATATTTTTATATGTCTCGGAAACAGACTCAGAGACTGAGTAATAATGCTACATTTATTACTATAAAAATAACAGAAAAGTTTATAAATGCTTTCATTGATTCTGGAGCAACACAATGCTTTGCTAGTTCAAATATAAAACTTGATTGGAAAAAATTAAAGAAACCATTAAGAGTTAGAATAGCTGACAAATCAATACATAAAATTGACCAAAAAGCAGAAATGGTTGAAATTTTTATTCAAAATTATAGGTTCATTGTTCCATCTATATATATGTTAGATTCTGGAATGGATTTTATCATAGGAAATAATTTTTTAAAGCTATATCATCCATTCATTCAAGAATTAACATATATAGTTTTAAAAGCTCCACACGATTCTTCAATAAATCAAAAATCAAAACGTATAAAAATACCAACTACTACTATAGATAAGATCTTAAAATTCAAAATATTTTCTATATTAGAGACATGTTATTTAAATTTATACTTTCAGATAAATATTCCAAAAAATAATCTTGAAATAAAGATAGAACAACTTTTGGATGAAATTTGTGCTGAAAATCCTTTAGATATTAAAAATACAAATAACGAATTAGTAAGTATTAAATTAAAAGATCCTATAAAAGAGATAAATGTTCCAAATAAAATTTCTTATTCCACAAGAGATAGAGAAGAGTTTTCACTAGAATGTAGAGATCTTTTGGAAAAAGGAATTATAAGATTAAGTAAAAGTCCTCATGCGGCTCCAGCCTTTTATGTCGAAAACAATAATGAAATTAAAAGGGGAAAACGAAGAATGGTTATTAACTATAAGAAGATGAATGAAGCAACTATTGGTGATGCTCATAAACTTCCAAGAAAAGATTCTATTTTAGAAAAAATCAAAGGAGCAACTTGGTTTTCATCTCTTGATGCAAAATTAGGATATTGGCAACTTCGTTTAGACGAAGAAACAAAGAAATTAACTGCTTTTACTTGCCCAACAAAAGAATCAACAAGTGTGTTGCTCTATGAATGGAATGTATTACCATTTGGATTAAAACAAGCCCCAGGTATTTATCAAAGATTTATGGAGGAAAATCTAAAAGATTTAAATGAATTTGTTTTAGTGTACATTGATGATATACTAATTTTTACAAAACAGGATAGAGAAGATCATCTTCAAAAACTATTAATAGTTTTAGAAAGATGTAAAGAAAAAGGATTAGTTATTAGCAAAAAGAAAGCAAGAATAGCAAAACAAGAAATAGAGTTTCTTGGATTAATTCTATCCACTCAAGGAAAGCTAAAACTTCAGCCAAACGTCCTAGAAAAGGTAAATTTATTTCCTAATAAAATAGAAGATAGAAAACAATTACAAAGATTTTTAGGGTGTATAAATTATATTTCTGATCAAGGATTTTTAAAGAATATAACAGAATACACTAAAAGCTTATTTCCAAAAATAAGTACTAAAAAAGAATGGAAATGGGATGAAAAAGATAGTATGCAAATTCAAAAGATTAAAAAATTATGTGAAAAACTTCCAGAACTTTATATTCCAGAAGAAAATGACTACTTAATAGTAAAAACAGATGCTTCAGACATAACCTGGTCAGGATGTCTAAAAGCTAAGAAAGCTATAAAAAGTTTGGAAAAAGAAAAAGAATCACTAGATTCTAAAGATTCCCCAAAGGAATTACTTTGCAGGTATATTTCAGGGACTTTTACTCCAACAGAACAGAGATATACCACTCATGAAAAGGAAACTCTAGCAGCAATTAAATCTCTTAAGAAATAGAAAATTGATTTACTACCCAGAGAATTTACTTTAACGACAGATTTAAGTTACCTAACAGGTTTCATACGATATAATTTAAAAGTTGATTATAATCATGAACGATTGGTAAGATGGCAATTATTTTTGTTACAATATCCAATAAAAATTGAATATATTAAGGGTGAAAAAAATGTTATTGCAGATACATTAACAAGAGAATGGAGTTCGTCTACAACGCATTAGATCAAGAAATTCAAAAATATGAGCAAGAGCTCGATGCAAGAGAACAAACAATGACGTAAGCAATGACGTCATAAGAAGGGTAAGGATGGGAATTGTCCATCAAACCCAACTATTATAAATAGGTTGCTTAGGCAATTGTAGAGGCATCGGACATTAGAAAGCAGGAGGCTAAGAGTACTCATATGCTAGGAGAGCAAGGAGGAAGTGGCCAAGGCGATTCTATAGTCTGAAGAAGAATTCCCTTAGGGAAAAATAATTCTAAACTCCCCTCTGGAGTTAGCATCTACAATCTCCCCTCTGGAGATAAAAATACCTTATGTAAAATATACTAAATAAAGGAAGTTTTTCTCCAGAAAGGTACATATTCATCCTAGTCTTTCATTTATGAATTATTTAGAAAGTTTAGAATTAACAGAAGAATCTGATTATTATAGATTAACTGCTTTATTAGATAATGAAAAACAGGCTATTCTAAAAACAGAATTAAATCTTAAATCAAATGAAAAATTTAATAAACAAAATCTCTTAAAAGAAATTTTTAATAGAAAAAATATAGTATACTATGGAAAAATTCAACTTGAAGCCCCTATAAAGATAAAATCCGCTAATGGAGAACTTGAAATAGCTTTGATAAATGATGAAGAATTGAGTAAACAGATTGAGAAAATTAAGGATCAACAAAAAAGATCTAAAATTGGATGGATTCATATTAGTACTATACAAGTCTTAATCAAATCTACATATATGAAAGGAATTAATTCACCAATAAACTTAGCAATCTGTGACAAAAGAATTACTGATGACCCAATAGATCAAATAATCGGAATTGTTCATGGAAACCTGGCAAATATAAATGTTAAATTCAACGCCCATCTTGGATATGCTATACCTTTATCAACTGAAAACCTTGGTAGATCTATAAGTTTGGCTTATAAATTTCACAGAAAAAATTTAATGGAACAAGATGATGAACCATTTTCGATTACATATGCTATAAATTATGCTTTAACAAATAGCCATCATAGTATAATATTTAAAAACAAAGAAAGAATTTATGTCGATGAATTATTTCAGAAAATTGTAAAAACAGAAATACCAAAATATAAAGCTATTGAAAACCCAGTTCTATTATTAAAAGAACCATCAGGAAAATTAGTTTCATCGAATTTTCAAATAAGAGAATCTAAAATTAATAGCCCTTTAAGTTTATCTAAGTTAGAAATTAAAGAAGAAAATTCTGAAATAAAAGAATTAACAAAAAAGGTCGAAAAGTTAAATGAAACTCTAAACACTAAATTATGACAATAAATAAAGAAGAAATATATGTAACTTATCAAGACAAGAAACAAGAGCTCTTTGAAAGAGAAAATCGTTTAAATTATCTACAGTTTTCTGAAATAAATCAAAGAGCATTTAAAGCTCTAAAAATAATCTATGACAAGTTGAAAAGAGAAGTTGAAGAGCTAGAAAAATTAATAGAGTCTCTAGAAAATAGTAATGAATCGATGATAGAATTTGCAGAAATTCTAAGATAAATAATGAAGCATACAAAGATTGAAAGACCAGAAAACAAAATAAAAAGAAAAAGGGAGAAAAAATTAAAAAGTAAAATAAAAGAAGTTTTTAAGGATTTGAAAAATTATATTAAAGAAAAGGACAAACAGATAAAAGATTTTATATACAATAATCCATGCAAAAAAGAATATTATAAACTAAAACAAGATTAAAAAATTACAAAAACTAGTAATAGTAGAAATGGTCAATACTTTTATTCGAAGCCAAATATGAAAGAGTTAATAGAAATTTCGAAAAAGAAATTAAAAGAAAAAAAACGACTATTAAAAATTGGTATCAGAGCCAAGTTAACGATTAAGGGTAACACTTTCTCTTTAAGCAACACTTTTTAGTGACACGCTTTTTTACCACAAAAGACAAAAATCTGTAAAGATGCATCTTTACAGTAGATGGCACCTATATATATATATAAGAAAATTATGATAAAAAAAAAAGATACAAATGAAAAGAAATATGGAACATAAAGGTAATGAAAGATGTGAATATAAAAATAAGAGTACTACTCTAAATAGGTCCTAAAAATTTTGCGGTTTAATATATTTGTTCTTCAGAAAAATTAATTAGATTCTGGGTCTTTAAAATTATTAGATATATATTATATATGTCTTCAAGTTAGGTTGAACCGGTTAATTCGACACTCTCTCTCCTACGTGAAGGTTGTAAGTGTGATGTGTCAGGTAAAACAATATACGTCGCGCTCAGGGCACATTAGTCCCTAAACACGTAGCTAAAACGACATCGTTTTGGGACAATACCAAACGACGCCGTTTTGAGGGAACAAATACGTCTCCACTTTTGTTCCCTAATTCTCAAAACTTTGACGTTTTAAAGTTAAATACGTCCCGTAAAATTTTTGTTATAAGTCAAAAAGGTCTCTGAATTCATAGTATATATGTCAAATTGGTCTCTTCGAATTAAGCAACTAGAATCAGAATTAGAATAAAATCATGATGAAATTACTCAAAGTATGTCAAAGTATGAAGTTCCAAGCACATGAATAAATGACAAATCTCAAGTACAATTACAATCAAACAATTAGAATTCGTCAGCATCCTCATTTAGCATCTTGTTCTTTTGCAAAACTTTAATCTCTTTATCTCTATGAATTGAGTGAATACCAGATTCTAAGTTAGTAAAAGTGTGATCATACTAATAAATTGCCTTTTGGTCAACTAGTCATGGTAACACAAGTCCAAGAAAAATTTTTATAGGTCAAAGAAATAGATCAAGTCAATGTCTATTAGGAGAATTTTTTTTTACTTTCTCTATTGATGTACCCAAGTATCTCTTTGTTGTCTCTAAGAAAACTTTCAACGCGGTGAAATACAGGAACTGTGTCTTCATTCATCTAAATGCCAAAACATAAAACTCTGTCTTAAGTTAACCAAACAACAAACACAATATAACAACATCACAATAAAATAAAAATTTCAAATACTTACATTGTTTTTGTTATCATCAAATACCTATCTGTAGCCACTTCACAACTCTCACTTAAACTACACTTACAATATACTGTCTTTGATCTATCTTGACATCACATGCATGTTCATCATACTTCACTATTTATTACCAATTTAATGCAACAAAAGCTAACTTAACTTACCTCGAATAATGGCGATATGCACGACACACCACCACCATACAGTCTCTGTACACACCGTCAAAGTACCATTATGAACTTGGATAAACATTAATGGGGTGAAGAATACGAAGGATTAGCTCGTAAAATCTAGATGAAGATTTGGGATACTTGTAATTTTACAAAGAGAAAGAAAGAGGAAGAATTTTTTTATACAAGGTACCCACTTAAATTTAAGGACCTTTTTTACTTATAACAAAAATTTCTAAGGGACCTATTTGACTTTAAAACGTCAAAATTTTGAATATCAGGAAATAAAGGTGGGACGTATCTGTCCCCTCAAAACGGCGTCGTTTGGTGTTGTCCTAAAACGACGTCGTTTTAGCCACGTGTCCATGGACTAATGTGTCATGAGCACAACACGTGTTGCTTTACCTGACACGTCACACCTACAACCTCCACGTAGGAGAGAGAGTGTCGTGCTAACCGGTTGAGGACCTATATGTCATATATCTAGTAATCTTGGGGACCCGGGACCTAATTAATTTTTCTGAGGGACAAATCTGTCGGAACGCCAAATCTTTGGGGACCTATTTGAGGTATTACTCTAAAAATAAAAATACTATTTATACACTAAAATCAACTACTAAAATCAATCATTAATGTATTTGTGTATAAATATATGTAATTTAATTGATTTTCTAATGTGTAGTTGTATTTTAATATGTATTTTATACTCATGGTTGATTTTGGTGACTAATTTTAATGTATATGTAATATAATCAATATAAAAATGGTGATAATAGAGATCAAAAAAATTAATACATGTTTAGGAGGGCATTTTCGTTATTTTAGAGACAAGGGGCAGAATGGTAATCTTGTCATGTTCAAGAATCTGAATACTAAAAGAATTATACTATGTCGGTCTTGGATATCAAGGAGATCATGAGTTCGTTTCAAAAATAGTGGTGCTAAAATGGTGGCAACTCATAAGGTCCATTGAGCTAAGCAGTGACAGCAAGGAGTCCAATAATTTTTTAAGTCCAGTGAAAAACACAAGTTTAATATTAATTTTCAAAATTATTAGGCCTATATTTTAGTTTGCTTTGTTGTTAAGGGTTGTTAGAAGATTTGATTTAGTTCTAATTTGTTTAGTAGTATTTTTAAGAATTTTAAATTTAAATCAAATCTGATCTAATCTAATAAGATCAAATCTGATTTAAATTAGTTATCATATCTTTAGGATTTTAAATTTTAAATAAAATTTTATCTAATCCAACAAGATCAAATCTGATTTAAATTAGTTATCTTATCTTTAGGAAATTTAAATTAAGTTATCTTATCTTTTTTTTAGTGGTCTATTTAAACATCTTTGGTGAGATAATTTACACAATTTTTTATGAATAACATTTTCAGTTGCTTTATGCACGTTTTTATTGTGTGATTAAGTGAGATGAGTGATTTGCTTCGCTTTGTTGCATGAAGAAGATTGAAGGATCCAATCTAAGATAATTCGTTAGAGTTTGTTCTTTTAATTTTCATCCTTCTAATCTAAGTTGTCAAGGATAGATCCTTTGACGAAGGTCTAGTAGGAAAAATTCCTTTCGATGACCTAGGTTGTTAAGAACAAGTTTCTCAGAGGTCTAGCAGAAAAATCCATCTAGTGACCTAGGTTGCTAAGAACAGGTTTCTAGAGATCTAGTAGAAAAATTCTCCCTTATATATCTTTTTATGTTTTTGCTGTATCTTTTTTTGTCGTCCTTTTTCTTATCCTTTTGTTCTTCGTCCCTACTTTTTTATCATCCCCTTTCAATCCTTAAATCTCCCTAAACCTTATATTATCTTATCATCTGGTATCAGTTACAGGTCGTAGATAAATTCTTATTTATCTACACATTTTAAAGTTCTTGTTTAGTCTCTTTTTTCTCTTTAATTTCTACAATTTTACTTCAAAGTCCAAACAAAAAAAATGAAAATTCTTAGTTTTTTTATTTCTGCCATTCTTATATCTTAAAGTTAGCGTATAAAAAAATTGCAAAAAAATTACAAAAAAAACCCATTATACAGTTTTTAATATTTTTTTCTGAGTTTTTTCATTGTAAAAAAAAAATTCAATCATATATTTTTCATCTTTATCTTTAACTTTTTTAGAATTACTTTGAGTTCTAATTAGGATTCAAATTCTTATAGTTTCTGTCATCTTAGTATCACTTATTATTTTTTTCCTTCGTCACATATTTTGATTGTCTTCTTGTCAAGCTAAACGTCTCTATCATTCAAATTATCTTAATTTGGTATCTCAATTCCTTATTTTTTGAAGTGCAACTTGTTAAAGCAATCAAAGAGTAAAAAAACACGGGTTTTTAATTATAGGGGTAAGTATGGTTTTGGTCCCAAAGGTTTTCAGCCAGAATCGAAATCGTCCCTCATCTAATTTCCGATTTAGAATCATCCTTAACCTTTTTTTCGTATTAAAATCGTCCTTTTAATTTTTTTGGACAAAAATGCCCTTCACAACTATGAGCACCTTTATTTTCATCACCACCACCACTTTTGTCTCCACCACTACCACCGTTACCTCCACCACCAAGAAAGATAATATTTCAACAAATCAAACAATCAAAAATTGAAGCAGTCACAGAAGAAGAAGCAGAGGCAGTAACAGAAGAAGAAGCAGAGGCTCAAGCAGAAGAAGAAGCAGAGACAGTCACAGAGGAAGAAGCAGCGCCGGCGGGGTCCCCCTCCAAGCTTAGCCGGCGCCGTCCCCCTCCCCCTCCCCCTCCCTTCCCCCTCTTTCTTTCCCCTTTCCCCTCTCCCTCCCCTCCCCCTTCACGTTTCC
>NC_029794.2:101697935-101698522 GCF_000816755.2 Arachis ipaensis
AACGCGTTTCCTTCCCCCCACCCCACTCTTTCTTGTTGCTGCTATAATATATGCTCCTTGGAGAATCAGATTAATTGCTTCCAGTAAACAAGTCTTAGTAATTAAAATCTAAATTCACTTTATCTACTATGAGTTAAAATTTCAGATTTAGAAAATTGAAGAAAAATATGAGGTCTAACATTTCAAGCAGAAGCCAGAGAGAAAGGTTAAGTGAGAATAACAGAAAGAGAAGCTTTGAGAGCTTGAGAGGGAGACAAGAGGTTGTCTTCCCTAGAAAGGAAGCAAACAACATCAACCCTGCACACTTTGCCAACACATATACAGCACTCTCCTCCTTCTACTTCTCCTTCTTCTTCCTTCTTGCTGCAATGATCGCAGGGATGTTGTCTTCGGAATTGTTGAGAGCAGCCAAGGCATGTGCGATGTTGGAGGAAGCAGAGAGGGGCCTCAACGGTGGTTTTCAAAGGCAGATGTCGTTCCCAAGGCAGAAGTCAGATACCTCGCGTTCCTGCAGAAAGCTCACTGCCATGCACGACGAAGCGAACGCGAGAACGCAACGGTGAGGAGCAGCGGCAGAGGAGCAGCAG
>NC_029794.2:101698705-101710005 GCF_000816755.2 Arachis ipaensis
CATGTATTTTCTTTCTTTTTTTTTAATTTTATATTTTTTTATTTAAAATAACAATTTATAAAAGAAGGATAGTTTTGTCATTTAGAAAAAGTTTTTATTAAAAAGGACGATTTTAATATGGAAAAAAATATTAAGGATGATCGTAAATCGGAAATTAGATGAGGGACGATTTCGATTCTGGCTGAAAACCTTTGGGACCAAAACCATACTTACCCCTTAATTATATGAAGAATTTTTATGCAATTAAATCTGATTTTTTTTTATATTTATTTCTTGTGAGAATATTGATTTAAAATGCCATAATGGAATAAAAAATATCAAATATGTTATCTATACATTTTTTTAACCTCACAGAAGTAGGAATATAGATGAAATTTATTCTGATTTTATTGCATGTAAGAAAGTTGAATCTCAAATTTTCTTAAATATGTTGTACATACCTGTGCTTATTCCTACTCATACATGGATTGATATTTCTATAAAGTTTATACTTGGGTTGCTTAAGGTTAGAAAATGTACACATATTATTAATTTTTCAATGAATAGAATTAATATCATGATATTTCTAATTACTAGTCAAAATATTAAAGATTCCACATATATTATTAAGTTGTTTCTCAAAGAGTTTGTTTATGTGCTAATTTATGCTAGTTATTTGGATGAGTATATCTTACATGTTAAGCCTATTATGAATAATTCTATACGAGATATTGAGTGTTATAACGACCCACCATTTTAAAAATATAAATTTAAATAAGTTATAATTCATTTTATAAATTAGAGTTCCTCATTTTAAAAATTATTTTATTATAAGTAATTAAATTAATTTTATAATTATTTGAATTCAATTAAATTTAGATTCTTATATATATTTTTATTATGATAAAAAATTTTACATAATTAAAACTATAATTTTATTAATTTATAAATAATAAAAATTATATATATATATATTAATTTAGGCAATTGATATTTTTTAAAAACAAAGTTTAGTTAATAATATTATTAGAGTTTGATATCCGTCGATATGAGTAAATATCGGTATTTCTCGGTGAACGTAATTTTGTTAAAGTTTCACAGTATATCTTTTATTGTTATGTTGTTAATGTCATTTATATTAGTAACTCATATATATTATTACTTGTGTTTTAATATATACATCTTTCTTAATTATCTATTTAAAATATTTATAACTTGAATCGCTGACTCAGCAGCTCCAAACTGTGATACATATTTCCCCCACATGTCAACTAAACACTTAAGCACTTTAGTCCTTCTTTAATCAGTATCTTCATCACCGTATCACGGAAGCAAAAGAAAGAGAACCCGAGAGAGAGAAAAGAACGTGATTCCATGGATGCCATGAATTTCCGGCTTTGATTTCTTGCGCTCCGTAACTCCAATAAAAAATATAATCCAAAAAAAGTATTCGTATCTTCCTCTTCTACACGTTGGCATCACTTTTGTTTGGTAGAAGCCGACGGTGACGTAGCTCCTCTTCTCCTTGAGTTCAGCCAATTGGAATTTTCGAAAACATAGACGGTTTCTGACGTTCTCTTCTTCAGCAGCTCAATCAAAAAGCTTCACCGGAGCTTCCGTTATTTTGATTTCGTATGGAGGTAGGGTTTAGTAATTTTATAATAATTAAATATGAATTTGATAAGTGAATGTTGGTTTGATTGATTATTAGTTGAGTTTGATTGAATTTATGTTGAAATTTTGTTGAATTATTGTTGTTGCTTGTGATTTGTTAGTTCGGCTATGAGGGACAACTCAGCTGTAATTTTTTCAATAATTTTGGAACTATTGTGATGTGGTATTTTGAAAAAATTAATGAGATTTGGTGGTTGAAAAATTAAATTAAAAGTTGAGAAAAATTGGTAACCGAAAGACTCGAAAATGAATTAAAACACAAGTAATATTTTGAAAGGAAAAGGCTAAGGGTTTCGGTTTTGGCATAAGAGGAAGATTAGTATTTAAACTTTATTTTTGAAGGGTAACATTGTATTTGTAAATAAAAATCGAGGTACAATTTGTAATTATATAAGTTTTCGGGTATTTTGGATAATAAATAAAGTGTGGGCTAAGTTGAGAATTTTATGATTCACTCTTCATAAAACATCTAGGAAAAGATGAGGGAAGAGTGTCAAGATGATTTCTGGTAATAAAACAAGAAAAATAAAAGAAGAAGAAAAGAAAAGATTAAAAGAATCTAAAGAACCTCTGCCACAGAAGAGTAGAGAGCAGGAATAAAAGAAACGAAAGAAAGAACGAAAAGAAAAGGAAAGAAAAGAACAACAAGAGAAGGATATATTAAGTAAAAGGATCTCTACCATAGAAGAGCAGAGAGTAGTGACTGAAAAAATTTTCATGAATGTTTGTCACAGTAGAGCAGATAGAAAAGAAAGTATTAATTAAAGGAATCTCTGCTACATGAGAGCAGAGAACAAAGATTAAAAGAATTTGATGAACATCTGCTACAATTGAGCAGATAGAAAAGAAGGTATTAATTAAAGAGATCTCTGCCGTAATAGAGTAGAGAGCAAATATTAAAAAGAAATTGAGTGCTGTTTGGGCCTTAGTGCCAAGTGTCTAGTGGGGATGGCGATGCGTAGCGCCCACTTGATACTATAAGGACGGCTCAGTAGGGACGGAAATGCATAATGCTCAGTGAAGACCGAAAAGAAGGTTCCCCCATGAGGACGGCGATACGTAACGCTCATGGAGGGGACTTGGCTGAGATAAAGATGGCGGTACGAAACGCTTATCTCAGGACCAATATCGGGAATCGGGTAATAAACCGACACATGAGCTCATGGCCTATATAGGACTAAGCATGCATCATACTTGTTTACATATATTTATTTGTGAGTGTTTTTCCTGTGGTTGTAGGTGTGCTAAATGGTTGTTGAATTCTGTGTTCTATAATTGTTGAATTGGATTGTCCCTTGTTGACTGTTATTGCTGACCAAGTATATATAAAATGAACGAAACTTCTAACCCCGATCCTACTAAGAACTCCCCAGTTCTTACCCCTATTTCCGCCCCCTTTCAGTTACAAGTGTGAAGGTTTAGTGCGGAGCTACAGGAGCAAAGCAAATTATATTCACGAGTTGAGTTGTTAGAATTTATTCTTCCCTCATCATTTCTTGTTTTTAGTTTTTAGAGGGGTAGGATTTGTAATTGAGGTTCTTTGACATAAGTTTATGTATATAAAGCTATGTGAACATATACTTTTATAGTTAAGTGATTTAAAATAAAGTCTCTTTTCGAGTTCTTAATTAAAGTATCAGTTTGTATTCACGAAAGCTCAATATTAAATAAAGATAGTATAGAATAAAAAGGTTTAGAGGTACGTGACGCCTAGGCTTTTAGTACGATCATAAGGTGCTAAAAGTTAGGGTGTTACATTATGGTATCAGAGCAGTTCGTTCCTGTTAGAGCTTTGGGAATGGACTGACTATGCTTCACTGCATACTCTAAGTGTCTGTCATGCAGTAGGACTTGTCCTAATGACAAAAGTTTGAGTTTCAGATGCATGATTGTCTATTGATTAATGCTGTTAGTCGACCGTTGCATCTCTCATGGTATTAGGTCTGGCCAACTTAATACTAATAATCCATGTATATAGAAACACTAATGGATTATCATAGACGAAATAGAAGTAATAAGTTATACAAATCACGAGGTTTGGGAACATTAGAAGTTGCGTTCTAAGGGTTGGATTCGTTTCAATGCATACTCTTTATTCGTGCTATGTGATTTGCTGTCATCTTTTCTTTCACTGTTTATTCATTTATTTTTCATCTCTTCCATCCCTTGTTGTAGTTCTCTTCGAAACCAGATTTGATTATCCATATTTATCGTTATTTATATACTTCTTCATAGATCCTTTATCCTTCGATCTGATTTTGAAATTTGTTTCGACGCAACGCATGATTCCCAATATCTTCCTTTGCTTTGTATTCCTTTGATTAAGCCCGAGCTTATTTATACCATGAGCAATCTCTAGATGTGACAAGCAATATGTTAGTTCTGCAGATATGGTTGTCATGAAAAACAAACAGTTCTCTTCGTCGAAATGGCCTAAAGGAAATAGATCGCTTGCAGATGGATCATTTCTGAACTTTTATCCTTGATATTGCTTATACTCTTCTTTAAGCATCTTGTACCCTTTTATCTTGAGCTAGATTTGGGGTAATAATCAATCTTTAATTCTTCGAGAATATTGTCATTGACCCTGTTATCTATATTGTGAACCTGGTAATTCAGCTTGAATTTTCTTGGACTTATTCTGCTACCTTTTCTTTTATTGTTCCTATCCAAGTTCTTTTCTCAAATTTCTCCTTAGGGTACAATTTAACTTTTTCCTGACAGATTTTATAATTTGTGCACTCATGTTTGATTTCAATTCTACTCATCTTTTCAAATTTTTGTAACTATTATCCGTGAGGTTCAACCTTTTTTCTTTTTGAATCTTGAATTTCTTTGTTCAAACTTGAGTTTATTTGTTAAAATTACAAGTCCTCAGATTCTAAGTTTAATTTGCTCTAAATCTATCATACAACTTCTACACCGCACTACACTTTTTCAATCATTTTCACATAATATTATTTTTCTCATGTCTGAAAACTGAACATGTCAAATCTTTCTATTTTTCTTTAACATGTTTGAAAGGGAAGTTAGTATGAATCTTTTTTATCTTGTATCAATTATCGAAGGCGAAAATTTTTGTAAGGTGGGTAGAATGTAACGACCCACAATTTTAAAAATATAAATATAAATAAGTTATAATTAATTTCATAAATTGGAGTTCCTTATTTTAGAAATTATTTTATTATAAGTAATTAAATTAATTTTATAACTACTTGAGTTCAATTAAATTCAAATTCTTATATATATTTTTATTATGATGAAATATTTTACATAATTAAAACTATAATTTTAGTAATTTATAAATAATAAAAATTATATATATTTTAATTTGAGTAATTGATATTTTTAATTTAAAAATAAAATTTAGATAATAATATTATTATCGAACTAGATATCCGCTGATATGAGTAAATATCGGTATTTTTCGATGAAAGTAGCTTTGCTAATGCTTCACCGTATATCTTTTATTGTTATGTTACTAATGTTATTTATATTAGTAACTTATATATATTATTACTTGTATTTTAATATATCCAGCTTTCTTAATTATCTGTTTAAGATGTTTATAACTTGAATCGCTGACTCGACAGCTCTAAACCGTGACACAAACCCCACCCCCACATGTCAACTAAACACTTAAGCACCTTAATCCTTCTTTAATTAGCATCTTCATCACCGTGTTACCGAAGGAAATGAAAGAGAACCCGAGTGAGAGAAAGAACGTGATTCCATGGATGCCATGAACTTCCGACTTTAATTTCTTGCGATCCATAACTCTAATAAAAAATCTAATCCGGTAAAAGTGTTCGTATCTTCCTCTTCGATACGTTGGCATCACTTTTATTCGGTAGAAGTTGACGATGACGTAGCTCCTCTTCTCCTTGAGTTCGGCCAATTGGAGTTCTCAGAAGCATAGACAGTTTCTGACGTTCTTTTCTTTAGCAGCTCAATCAAAAAGTTTTTCCGGAGCTTCCGTTATTTTGACTTCGTACGGAGGTAGGGTTTGGTAATTTTATAATAATTAAATATGAATTTGATAAGTGAATATTGGTTTGATTGATTACTAATTGAGTTTGATTAAATTTATGTTGAAATTTTATTGAATTATTTTTGTTGCTTATGATTTGTTAGTTCGGCTATGAGGAACAGCTCAGCTGTGGTTGTTTTAATGATTTTGGAACTGTTGTGATGTGGTATTTTTAGAAAATTGATGAGATTTGGTGGTTGAAAAATTAAATTAAAAGTTGAGGGTAATAAATAAAATACAGGGGTAAAAATTGGTATTTTATAAAAGTTTAGGGTTATTTTTATAAAAATTCTAAGAATATATATATACCATTTAAATTATCTTATTTATATTATTGTTATCATTTTATTAAGAATATTTAAGTTAGAGAAGAGCAAATAGAAGAACTCTTAAAAGCTTTAGAGGACACAGTTGATTTAAGAATTTTATGATTCTTTTTCATAAGACATTAGAAAAAGGCGAGGGAAGAGTGTGAAGATGATTTCTGATATTAAAACTAGGAAAATAAAAGAAGAAAAGAAAAGATTAAAAGAATCTAAAAAACATCTGACACAGAAGAGTAGAGAGCAGGAATAAAAGAAACGATAGAAAGAACGAAAAGAAAAGGAAAGAAAAGAACAACAAGAGAAGGATATATTAAGGAAAAGGATCTCTGCCACAGAAGAGTAGAGAGTAGTGACTGAAAAGATTTTAATGAATGTTTGCCACAGTAGAGCAGATAGAAAAAAAAGTATTAATTAAAGGAATCTCTGCTACAGGAGAGCAGAGAACAAAGATTAAAAGAATTTGATGAACGTTTGCCACAGTAGAGCAGATAGAAAAGAAGGTATTAATTAAAGAGATCTCTGTCGTAGTAGAGTAGAGAGTAAATATTAAAAAGAAATTGAGTGCTGTTTGGGCCTTAGTGCCAAGTGTCTAGTGGGGACGGCGATGCGTAATGCTCATTTGATACTATAAGGACGGCTCAGTGGGGACGACAATGCGTAACGCTCATGGAAGGGACGTTGGCTGAGATAAGGACGGAGGTACGAAACACTTATCTCAGGACCAGTATCAGGAATCGGACAACAAACCAACACATGAGCTCATGGCCTGTATAGGATTAGGCATGCATCATACTTGTTTGTTCATATTTATTTGTGAGTGTGTTTCCTATGATTGTGCTAAATGACTGTTTGAATTCTGTGTTCTATAATTGTTGAATTGGATTGTCCCTTATTGACTGTTATTGCTAATCATGTATATATAAAATGAACTAAACTTCTAACCCTGATCCTACTTAGAACTCCCCAGTTCTTACCCCTTATTTCCACCCCCTTTCAGCTACAGGTGCGAAGGTTTAGTGCGGAACTACAGGAGCATAGCAGATTATATTCACAAGTTGAGTTATTAGAATTTATTTTTCCCTCATCGTTTATTGTTTTTAGTTTTTAGAGGGGTAGGATTTGTAATTGAGGTTCTTTGATGTAAGTCTATGTATATAAAGCTATGTGAACATATACTTTTATGGTTAAGTGATTTAAAATAAAGTCTCCTTTCGAGTTCTTAATTAAAGTATCAGTTCGTATTTGCGAAGGTTCAATATTAAATAAAGATAGTATAGAATAAAAAAATTTAGAGGTACATGACGCCTAGGCTTTTAGTACGATCTTGAGGTGCTAAAAGTTAGGATGTTACAAGTGTCATCATAGCTTTGATATTTATAACTGTTAGTTGTTATCCTTGTGAATCTCTAAATATTTTTTAATCTTTGACCATTTTAAAATTATTATTTTTGCTTTTGAGTAATGGTGCTATTTTAGAAGGTAAAAGTAAGGTTGAAAAGACTGAACTTGCACACATGAGAGACAGAGCCACAATTCAGTAGGTAAAGAAGGGTCATCAAACCATGGTACTTGAACCCAGAGATTGGATTTTGATTCTTTGGAGGGAAGAAAAGATTCCCATTCTGAGAAAAATAGCACTAGTTGTTAGAGAAGATGGTCCATTTCAAGTGTTACAGATTATTAAGGACAATTCCAACAATAATAATTTTCTTGGTAGGTATGATAGTCTAATTGTGTTTACTATCTCTAATTTTTCTCCTTTTGATATATATACAAATTTAAGTGCGATTTTTTTTAAGACAGAGAGGATGATACGTGTTCAGGAGGACATTTTCATCATTTTAGAGACAAGGGATAGAATGGTAATTTTGTCATGTTCAAGAATCTGAATACTAGAAGAATTATACTATGCCGGTCTTGGACATCAAAGAGACCAAGAGTTTGTCTCAAAAATAGTGGTACTAAAATGGCGGTAACTCATAAAACTCATTGGGCTAAGAGAGGATAGTAAAGAGCCCAATAGTGTTTTTTGTAACACTCTTACTTTTAACACCTCATGATTGTACTAAAAGTTCAGGCGTTATTTACCTCTAATCCTTTAATTCAATACTATATTTATTTAATATTGAGCCTTCACAAATTTGAACCGGATCTTTAATTATGAAAGCCAAAATTCTTTATTTTAAAATCACATAATCACAAATCATATCCGCGTAATAATAAATACATATACTTATTCGAAACTTCTTAATATATAAGTCTTGTCTCTCTAAAATCTCAAAATGAAAAATGACGAGGGGTAAAATAAAATCTAAGAAGAAATAAAATATAGAAAATGAAAAAATATATATATAATATAAAGGTCCTGCCCCTCTAAAATTTAAAATGACAAATAACAAGGGGTAAAATAAAATCTAAGACTAAATCAAATACAGAGAATGAAAACATATATATGCATAAAGCTCCGTATCTCGATCACGGCTTCGTGTCAAAGCTTCCTGAACCTGTCACTAAAAAAGAAATTCTGTAGGGGAGTGAGAACATCATCCTCGAAAGGATTCTCAGTAGAGGGTTTAAGAATTGTTATAAGAAGATATATATAAAGAGAAGAATTGATTTCAAGGCAGTGATTATTATTCGTCCTATGAATCTTTTAAAAAACCAATAACTAATCATCCAAAACCTTTTCAAAGAAAAAATATTTAATTTTCTAGAAATCCAAAATCTTTCTTTTTTTATAAGAAAATTTTAATTAGTTTTCTAGACTATATGAATGACCAATCTGTTCTAAACATAGGTTTATTAAGTCTATGCTGAAATAGCTTAATTTTTCATATTTTACTACTATTCCAATCAGAAACCAATCACAGCCCCTAACCCAAGCAACTCAACCAAATCAGTAATCAAATCATCACATTAGGAAAATAACCCTCAACTTCATCACCATCAGCATGAGAGATCTCTCAGTTGCACACACATACAATACAAACAAAAAAAAAATACAGATAGAATACAAATACAGCAAATAGGCCAAATAGCGTATAAACATAGTTAAATAGATAGGCAAACCAAAACAATGCATACCAAAATAAACAAACAAATTCATATGATGTATGTCTGTCCTATAGCTAATGAGCTCATATGTCAGTTATATAGCCAAACCCGACATGTCCGATAGCGAACCCTAGACAGAACACCAAACACAGAGCAAGTGGGAAAATGCCACAATCCTTGCATCTTACCCGCATACCCGGAGCAGGGGACAACTTCACCCTGCCTCTTACCCAAGTGGTGTTACAGCTCTCAACCCAGAGCAAGCAGCGACAGAACTCAACCCTTGCATCTTACCCAGAGTCTCGAACTCTTATTCGGAGCAAGTGGATAACACCACTGCATCTTACCCGGTCACATATATCTCAATCGAAATTCAATTTCATTTTCAAATCCATTCTCAATATCATTTAATTCAATTTCATAATTCAAACTCAATTTTCATCATTCTTATTCCTTATCTCCTTCCCGGAGAAAGTGGACAACGTCACTGTCTCTTACCCGGGGTCACATGTCTCATTCATTTACAAATTATCATTTCTACACTTCTTCAACCACAATTCATTCTTTTCTAAATAAAGAAAAACTCAAAACGTAATTCTTTTATGAATAACTAAAAATCAAATTATAAAATCCTTTAAAAATCTAAAACGTTCTAATAAGCACTTCAAACGAAATCTCCAATTTTATAAATATTTGGACAGCATCTTCTCTAAAACTGAGACTCTGTCACCCTTCTCGGGTCTCATCCAAACATTCCTCAAACCCTTGTCAATCATTTCCTAATAGCAAATTATTTTCAATAATCAAACCATTTCTAAATATCAAATCCTTTTCAAATTTGTTCTAAACCAAATTCTGATATCAAATCGGGTTCAATATCAAACCAAATTTCATACTAAATTCCTTCTAAATCAAACCAATTTCCAATATTAAATTCTTTCTAAAATCAAATCATATCCAGAATTAAACTAAATTTCGATATTAAATCTTTTCAAAAGTCAACTCATTTTCAATAACGAAACATTTTCAAATCTTAAGAAAAGTAATTCGGCAACTGCCAATTTAACAAAACCAATAACTCACAATATACAACCTTTGCAAACAGTCAATAATTTCACCAGGCATACAATTACAATTATCCAAAGCATCTCAATTCAACCCATAAGACTTACGAAATCACAAAAACATATTTTTCACATTATTATTGACTTATAACAACTCTTGAAAGTACAAATAAGTTTAACAAAAGTGCCCCTACCTCGTTCGCGACTCAAATATGTGACAAACTGGGTTTCTATTCTTATCTCGCAGCAACGACATCAATATTGATCATCCCCACAGCAACCACAGCCTCTAAACACAGCACGCAAGGACCACAGCTCAATCCTAAGATATTAACACTGCGTAAAACTCAATAATCTATAATAGAACAGCGACAAAGATGGGTTTTTGGAGCCAAAATAATTTACCGCACGAAAAGGAACCAAGAGCGATGCAGCGGCAGCTCCGACGGTAACTCCCGGTGGCAAGAGTTACGATGAAAAGCTCCAACAGTGGTAGAAACCCTTCTCCGGCGTCACCTTCGCTTGCTTTCCCCTTTTCGGTGACGGCGACGGCCTCCAACAACATCAGCGATAGCAAATCGATGATGATTAAGGCATGGCAGTGATGAGCTCAACCCTCCTCCACGATTCTCTCTCTCCTCGGGCATTCTTGCTCGACGGCGCTGGGTGGCACGAGTCCGGCGACGACCAAATCTCCAGTGACGGTGATGGCTTCACGTAGCTCCAGTGGTGGCGACGGCTACAGTGTGGTGACGGCGCGACGGTTCCAGGCTCGCGACTTTCGCCCTCCACGTTGCGCTCTCCCTCTCGCTCGTGAACTCTCTCTCTTCGCGACTCAGTTCCACGACAGTGACTCGACAACCGCAGTAACGGGATGGCGGTGGCTCGTGGACGGACTGGCGGCGATGGCAAGGCATGAGACAGCCACGCTCGTCTCTCCCTCCCTCTTGCACCAGCGCTCTCTCCCTTTCTCGGATCTCCTCTCCCCTCCATACACCCTCTTCTCCCTTCCCCTTTCTTTCTTCCTTCCTTTCTTTCTTTTTTTCTGACCATGTAAGTGAGTGAGCGAAGGTGAGGCGGCGAGTGTGAATGGCAGTGAGGAATTAGGGTTAGTGGGTTCCAATTTGGAGATTTAGGGTATAATGTATAAATTTAAAATATAATTTAATCCTT
>NC_029794.2:101710814-101711719 GCF_000816755.2 Arachis ipaensis
TATTAAACATATATTTTAGTTTATTTTGTTGTTAAAGATTTGATTTAGTTCTGATTTGTTTAGTACTACTTTTAGGAATTTTAAATTTAAATTAAATTTGATCTAATTTAATAAGATCAAATCTGATTTAAATTAATTATCTCATCTTTAGAATTTTAAAATTTAAATCAAATCTGATTTAATCCAATAAGATCAAATCTGATTTAAATTAGTTATCTTATCGTTAGGAGATTTAAATTAAGTTATCTTATCTTATCTTTTAGCTAGTTTGTTGGGGACCTATTTAAACACTTTTGGTGATACAATTTATACAACTTTTAGTGAATAAAATTTTTAGTTGCTTTTATATACGTTTTTATTGTGTGATTAAGTAAGGTGAGTGGTTTTCTTCGCTCGTTACATGAAGAAAATTGAAGGATTCAATCTAAGATAATTCTTTAGTGTTAGTTCTTTCAATTTTATTCCCTCTGGCCTAAGTTGTCAAGGACATGTTCTTTGAAGGTCTAATAGGAAAAATTCCTTTCGCTGACCTAAGTTGCGAAGAACAAGTTTTTGAGAGGTCTAGTAGAAAAATCCTTCTAGTGACCTAGGTTGTTAAGAATAGGTTTCTTAGAAGTATAATAAAAAAAAAAATTTCCTTTATCTATCTTTTTATGTTTTCGCTATGTTTTTTTATATCGTATTTTTTCTTATTCTTTCGTTTTTGTCCCTATTTTTTTTTTATCATTTTTCTTTTCAATTCTTCTACTGGAACTTTAATATTTTTCTTTATTAAACTCCCTAAATCACATATTATCTTATCAAAAATAGTATTAATCAGTTAAAAAAATTATTACGACATAATAAAATAATATTAACTAAATTAAATTAAATCAGTTAAATTTTGAATTTATTAATCATTTATA
>NC_029794.2:101712020-101713892 GCF_000816755.2 Arachis ipaensis
CTTTTTATTTTTAATGTTTGTAATTTTTTTAAAAAATATTTAAACGTTTAATTGTATTTAATTTTATTTTTACCATTTTCAGTTTATATTAGAATTAGAGTAAATACCTAATTTAGTCTATATCCATTTTCACGAAGGACAAAACGATCTCTGTAAAAAAAGGATACTTTAACCCTCAACCTTTTTATTTTGGTATAATACGATCCCTCAATAATAACAAAAATTAATTTTGTGGGATTTTAGTTGTATTTTGTGGGGGTTTTAAATCTACACAAACTATTAATAAATTTGTTTTTGAAAACTTTCTTTACCAATGGGGTTAAGCAAAAAAAAAAAATCATTGATAAAAATGATACCACAAAGAAAAAATAATTGTAGTATAAATTAAATACCTTTTAAAAGAAAAAAATAACATCTAATAAAAAAGAAAAGAAGAAAACTTTAATGTTGATAATATTGGTATTGGTGATGATGATGGTAGAAAAGATAATGATGATAAAGTAATAAAAATAATAGAGATTGAAGTAATAATAATGAGGATGAAGAAAGTAGTGGTAGTAATTGGTTACATTATTGAAAAGAATTTTGTGGAGGTTTAAAACTCCCATAAAATACAAATAAAATCCTCATAAAATTAATTTTTATTATTTTTTAACAGAGGAATTGTATTGTCCCAAAATAAAAAGGTTGAGAAGCGAAGTGTCTGTTTTTTTTTTTTTGGACAGGGATCGTATTGTCTTTCGTAAAAATGGATAAGGACTGAATTGGATCTTTACTCTTAAAATTATCTTTAAATGTTAATTCTATCTAAAATATTAGAGACAAAATTAAAAACGTTTAAAGATAATTTTAAAACAAATAAAAAATATTAAAAATATAATTAAATAAATAAAAAATATTAAAGATAAAATTGAATAAATTAAATAAGAGAGATATTTAAAAAAATTATAAATTTTAGACAAAAAAAAATATATTTATTCGTAAATTTATTTGATGTGGGCGACGCTCCTTTCGATTCCCACGTGTGGAGTATGTACCATCGTCCTTGCATGATTGCATCCTCTTTCTTCCCTGTTAATCAATCAATTTACAATTCATTATTATTACACCATTTGGATTGGATTAGATCGGATGCTTCCCATTTTCTTCCCAAGAATAAATTCTCTCATTAATCATGTTAACTAAGTACTGCATAAATTTTATATATCACTAATGTTATAACTTTGTTATACCCAGTGGCGGAACTTGAAACAAAATTTTGGGGGCCAGATAGAAAATAATTGTCAAAATATTTTTGATATGGACCCATTTAAGATAAGCTCGTCTAATCTCATCTCTTTGGTTTGGGTAATATTGCCAAATTTAAAGTCGTTTTTCAAGATTTCGTTCCAAAAAGTTAAGGTTAAAGTCATCAGATATAATTTTTTAAACTTTTGAAGGTTATATCTCACTTTCTTCGTGATTCATTAAAGTAGAAGAACTATCTACAAGTGTTAATATTGTAAAAGTTATATGTTCTCCTTCTTAAATATTAGCCTTCCTCTTAAAAAATGTATCAATTTTTTTATTTTTTATTATTATTTTATATAAAAATTTGAACATATATCCTCTAAAATATGTAAAGAAGAAGTTAGAAAGACAAATATTAAAATTTATAATATTTATTAAATTTTTTTATCAATTTATACAAATACAATAATATTAATACTTATTGAATATTTTATTATTTTTTATCATATAAAAAATTAAATTAAATAAATAGTAAAATATAAAATAATATTAAATTACATAAATAAAAAAGATCTAATTTTTTATATTTGAACTTAAAAATAGAGAGAGTGTTGTTTATTGAACTTATTAGATACTTTAAAT
>NC_029794.2:101716139-101716638 GCF_000816755.2 Arachis ipaensis
ATATTAAAATTTATAATATTTATTAAATTTTTTTATCAATTTATACAAATACAATAATATTAATACTTATTGAATATTTTATTATTTTTTATCATATAAAAAATTAAATTAAATTAATAGTAAAATATTAAATAATATTAAATTAAATAAATAAAAAATATCTAATTTTTTATATTTGAACTTAAAGATAGAGAGAGTGTTGTTTATTGAACTTATTAGATACTTTAAGTCATAGTAAAGTATTTAAGTTAATTGAATTATTTTTTATCTTTTTGAAAAAGTACTACTAAATTTTTTATAAAAAGTTTGGGGGGCCATGGCCCCCCCTTATCTGAACTAAGCTCCGCTACTGATTATATGTATCCTTAATTGATCTTATAAATCAATATGGCAACAATGTACTTATGACAAGCTTAATTAATTGTTTTACTAAGAGAATTTACTCTCATTATTATAAAGTGACAAACTAAAAAAAATCAATTATTTTTTAATTAATATT
>NC_029794.2:101716710-101728509 GCF_000816755.2 Arachis ipaensis
ATTATATTTACTCAAAATTATATTTTTAAGAGATTTTTATATTGATTGAAAAATTTTAGTATTCAAAATTTAAAACTTTAGCAATTGAAAAATAATACAAATTTTATATAATTTAATTTAAAATAATTGAGATTTTGGAATTTAATATTTTAAAAAAAAGCAGTCGCCTCGGCTGTTTCCGCCACCGTTGGTCTCATTGCATGCATTGTCGTCTGAGGAGCGCCACCGACCCATCATCGCTGCTGCTGGGTTGTCGTCATCGTCGACTTTGCCGGGATGAGAAGACGCGCGAGGGAGAGGAGACGTCGAGGGAGAAGCAGGTCACACAGAGGAGGAAACCTGCACTGCTGTCGAGCTACTGGAGGCTGCGCCACCATGCCTCTAGCCATTGGAGAGCATCACTAATGTCGCCGTTTTGCTGCTGCCGCCGCTGCCGGAGTTTCTGGACAATGGGTATGGCGCTATTTTTGCTAGAACCACCGCTAGAGTTGCTATTGCTCGGCTCAGTCGATTCTTTTCAGTTTCAGTAAGCGTTTTTGTTCCAAAAACCCTTTTAGTAACTGTTTCGTTATATATGAGGTTTTTTGTGGCATTATTGCGATAGAGTTGAGTTACGGTTATTGCATGTCGCGATTGAAGTTGGTGTTGTTGCCGCGAAAGTGGTTTGGAGCTGTGGTTGTGGCTACCGCTGTTGCAGACCAAGAGAAAAGGGAGTTCATCGCGTAGTTAAGTCGCGATCGAGGTAGGAGCGCTTTTTTTAAACTTATTTTACTTTCAAGAATTGTTATAAGTTGATATGCGAAAAATGTATTTTTATGATTACATAAGTCTTATGGATTGAATTGAATTATTTTGGACGAATAAAATTATTTGCTAGATTGGAGCTATTGATTGGTTGAGGTGGTTGACAATTGTAATTCTTAATTGATTATGTGGAAGTTAGTTTAAATTGTGATTTACTAGATTGGTTGGTTGAATTCTGGATTTTGTTAATTTTCTTGAGTTGAGTTGTTGTTGTGATAATAGTATATGAAAATTGATTTGATTTTGGAAGTGATTTGAGATTTTGAAAATGATTTGGTTTTGAAATTGTTTGGATGGGATCCTTAAAGGGTGGCAAAGTCTAAGTTTTAGGCGAGGTGCTGCCGAAATTTTTACAAGTATTCAAGAATAACAATTTTGAGCCTTTGAGAAAAACTTTCGAGCTTGAAAAGGGTTGATTTATTCAATTGAAACATTCTGTTTTGAGGAGTTAAAGTATTTAGAACTTGATTTAGTTAAAATGAAATGGATTTCGAGACTTTTAAAATGTCTTAAACTTGAAATAGTTTTGAAGTAGTTTGGGTTGGGTTGAATAAAAATGAGAATTTAACTTACTTTTCAAAAAAATAAATTTGGTTTGGTTAATTACAAAAAGAATTATGTTTTGGGTACTTGATTGAACGAAAATGAGTTTTATTGAAATGATATGAATTAAAACGTTATGATTTAAGAATTTTAATGAATTTAAAAAAATGAGAATTGGTTGTCGTTCCCCTAAAGTTTAGAGACTTTGCCGTAGAGTTCAATTTAATAAATTTTGATCTAAGGTAATTTAATCTAATTAATAACTTATTTTAGCTTGGATTGATTTTAAGAAAAGAATTATGTTTTGGGACCTTGGGAAAAGGCTTTTGAAAGTTTTTAGTGGTTTTCAAAAGCAATTAAATTCAAATATTTAAACTTGAGATGAATTACTAAAGTTAATTTGAGACTTTCAATTTGGTGAAAAATATGGGATTTTGAAAGAGATATACAAGGTACTCAACCTTGCGAGGTGTACAGCACACTCACCCTCCGAGTATACAGGCAATTCTGCTTATGAGGTGCATAGGGCACTCAACCCTACGAGGTGCACAAGGTACTTAATCATGTGAAGGCCTCCTTGATGGTGAGGTGTACAGGGCACTCACCTTTTGAGTATACAAAAAATTTTGCCTATAAAGTGTACAGGACACTCAACCTGCAAGGCATATAGTGTACATATATGCGAGAAACCTCAGAGGAAAAATATCTGAGTTAGTTATCGGATGTGTCGGGTTATGGCAGTTTAACCGACATGTGAGCTCATGGCCAGTAGGACAGGCATGCATCATACTGCATTTGTTTGCTATATTTGGGTGTGCTTAAGGGTTTTTGTTTGCCTATTTGATTAATCCTGTTTAACTGTTAATTGTGGTACTTACTGTAACTATTCTTTGACTATGTTTGCCTTGTATTGTTTGCGCCTGTGATTGATTCTATTTTGAGATTGAGTGAAGATTGTTTGTATGTTGGGTCAGAGGCCGAGATTTGTTTATATGTTGGGCTGGAGGCCGAGATTTATTTATATGTTGGGGCAGAGGCCAAGATTTGTATATATGTTGGGCGGGAGGCCGAGAATCATTTATATGTTAGGCTGGAGGCCGAGAGTTGTTTGTATGTTGGGCTGGAAGTCATGAGTTGATTTTTTATTTGACTAGAGACCGTGCTTGATTATGTTATGGGATATTATTTGAGCTTTGAAATTCTTATATTAAAGAAGAGAACTTTGAATCTTTGATAAGTAAATGTTGTGGCTTTGAAAAGGTTCATAAGACGAACGATGATCTGTGCTTTTAAAATCCATCCTTCTTTTTATACATATCATCTTATGATAATTCTTAAACCCTGTACTGAGAACCTGCGAGGATGATATTCTCACCCCCTACAGACTTCTCTTTTAAGGACGGACGAGAAAACTTACGGAGTTTTTCTAAGTTCTTAGCTATGCTATTTCTTTTTGTATACATATGTTATAGATTTCCCTCGCCTTTATTATTATATTCTTGTAAGAGGGATAGGAGTCGTGATTGCAATGATATATATGTATATGATATTTGTAAGTTACTTGTGTAAGATGTCTTGTATGTCTGTATATGCATGATTGTAAGAAGAAAAAATAACTTTTGGTTTTTCAAAGAAAAATAGTGATGCGGATTAGAGTTAAAGACTCCTATTTTAATATTAAATATATGTAGAAGTCGTCGTAATATCCTCGCTATCAGAGTGGCGCAGGCGGAAGCATGACATTCTGATAGTAAGGATATTACATTATGGTATCAGAGTAATCTTTCTTGTAGAGCCTGAGAAATGGACTGAGTATGCTTCAATTGCATACTCTGAGCGTCAGTCATGTTGTAGGTCTTGTTTGGATGATGAGAATTAGAGTTTTATGCACATAACAGTCTATTAATTAATGCCATTAGTCTATTATTGTATACTTCATGGTATTAAGTTTGGCCAGTTTAACACTAATGGTTTATGCATATGAGAATACTAATGGATTATCATAGACGATAAACGAGTTATAGGTAACGCAAATCGTGGGTTTTAGAAATGTTAGAAGTTGTTTCTCAAGGTTACTCAGTTATGTGTCTTGAACTCTGCTGGTGTCATGTGACTTGTTCTTTCATGGTTTGTCTTGAAGCTCTTGTTTGAATTTTCTTTTTGAAAAGTAAATTGATTATTTTTTTTAACCCTATTCTTTTGTTCATGCATTCTCGTTTGATCTTAACTGCATATGTCCACTTATATTCCTAGGAATATCTGCCTTATCTATTTAAACTCTTTTTCTTGACTCATACACTCTTTTATGTAACTTTGAACTTGTTTGAAGCATCAAGGTAATCTTTGAAATCTTTAAAAAATTTCTATTGATTGAGTTGCCTTTTTTAATGGGTTTTGTTTTTCTTTAGATTAGCTGAAAAATTGTTTGACTTGTCATGCTTTGCGAATCTTAATCAAATTCCTTTTATTTAAGCTTCTTTCTCAAAATGTGAATTTATTTCCTTCTTTAGCATATCTCAATACTCTTGAATATCTTTATAGGGTTGTAATTTTAAGTATTCTCTCTGAGTTTTGTTTTAAGCCTTTTTAAAGAAATTTGGTTTATTCTTATACAATGTTATCCTTGACTTTGCATTACTTTATCTGAGCTGTGTGACTCATTGTTGTGTTTTGGATTCGTTTTGATGCAACGCATCATCCCTTGTAATTTTGTTTTAAAGTTCTTGTATTGGATTCTTTTTTAAGAAATTTTAACTCAATTCTTATCTTGCCTAACTATATCCACAACTATTTGAATTTTTTATAGAATTGCTTTACTTTTGCATGCACTTCTTTATACGAACTTTGAAAACTCATGTATTTTAGAATCTTACCTCAGATTTTCTTTTTTTTTAACAAAATGTGATTCCCTTCCAACCTTGCCGTGATTTCACCACATACCTTTATTTGATTAAGTGTCTAAATGTCTTTTGAGATTTCGAGAGTAATATTTTTTATCCTTAGCTCAATTCATTTTCATTTTACAAACCTCACGCGTTCTATCTTTAACTTGGAAAGTATTTGGTGTAATGCAACTTAATAGGGGTGTACGCGGATCAGATATGGCCGAAAATTCGATCCGATCCGCACAATTCCCATTGGATCGGATCGGATATGATATCCGCGTTTTTTTATGTCGAATCCGATCCGATCCGATCCAATCCGAAAATGTGTGGATCGGATCGGATCGGATATCGGATATATTCGCATAATTGAACCTTCTCTTTTTAATCATATTTCTATGTAAAAAATTCAATAAAATATTTCTTTCACACTTTTAAACTTATTTATCCTAAAATATTTTTAATCAAACTTTTCCTAAATAACAAAAATAAAATAATACAATATATGAATAATAATTACTAACTAAAATATACAAACAAGTAAATATAATACCAAACATATATATATTTATTTACTTTTAATTATTATTGTGCGGATCGGATATACGGATGTAGAGCAGATATCCACGATCCGATCCGTAAAGGGTGCGGATTGAATCGTATCCACAATTTTCGGATCGGATGCGAATATTTATCACGGATCTGCGGATACGATCCGATCCATGAACACCCCTACAACTTAATCTATTTCCAGCCATATTGCAGCCTTAACACATGTTTTTATTTAATTATACACCTAAACATCTTTCAAGATATTTAAGAAAAAAATTTTGCTTTTAGCCAAAGTAATTTTCATTTTTCAACCTTTGCATAATCTATTTCAACTTGAATTTGTATTAAAGTAATGCCACATTTATGTTTTTGTCATTCTTTTACAAAATATTTGTTGTACACTTTTTCGAGATGTGAAATAATTTTTCCTTAAATTTTTCATTCTTTATATATAGTGTATTAGAAGATGTTTCTAATCATACTTTTAAACTTTGTAATCATTAGCATTGACTTTAGTTATTCTGCATCTATAAATTTCATACTCCTCGACTCAACTTGAAATTATTTCAAACTAATGCACTATTTTTTTCTTATTATTTCTATTGAAATTCTTTGATTCGAGATCCTTTATTAAACCTGTGATTTGATTTTTCTTCCAGCACTCTTCATTGTTTATGCATCCTTATTTACCTGTAATATCTTTCATTCTTTCAAACTCTTGCAAACACTGTCTTTATCGCTTGTTCTTTTTTTCAGAGATCTTATGTCCTTTTGAAAAAACTCGAGATCTGTTTTAGTGTCACGTGCGACCTTTAGATATAGCAAGTGATATGTTAGTTCTATGAGACACGGTTCGTGGACGCAGAAGATAAAGTTTGCAAGTGTGTGACGTCACAGGAAGTAGTGACGCTTTGTTTCTCGCAAAATAGTTTGTGGATGTTAGGCTTGTGACCGGTTATGGGATTGCGAAGTGATTGATGAGGTGGGAATGGTGAAGATATGTCATGATAGAGTTGGAAAGTTGCAGCTCTAAAGTTGGTACGAGATCAGTGTACGGATGTTATACCCGTCGTTTTAATATCAGCATGCTTTGTAACCTTTTGTCACATTAACTACCGCTTTGCTTTTGCGAACGCCTATCTTGAAAAACTTATACCGTATTCTGTTTCTCCAAGTTTTGGTAAAGTCTTAAAATCATGTAACATTTTTGCATCGAGCCTATCTTGTATCCTCTGTTTTGTACCACACTTTTTCCCTTATATGTATACTCAAGTCATAAGGCTTATCCGGTATTTTCTTACTTTTTCTAAAGTATTCAAAAGTAAAGTAATAGAAATATGCAATGTTTTGTGTATTACATTAATATTCGAAGACAAAAATTTTTATAAGTGGGGTAAGATGTAAGATCCCAAATTTTTTTGAAATTAAATAATAAGTTATTTTATGATTTATTATATTTACTCAAAATTATATTTTAAAGAGATTTTTATATTGATTGAAAAATTTTAGTATTCAAAATTTAAAACTTTAGCAATTGAAAAATAATAAGAATTTTATATGATTTGATTTAAAAAAATTGAGATTTTGAAATTTAATACTTTAAGTTTTACGAATAAAAAAAATTAATTATGTTATCTTATATTTTAAATTAGAGTACTTGATTGAAACCCAATTAGTAAATTGATAAATAATAGTATTCTTAAAGTAATTTTAAAGATTAAATTAGGTTTCAAATTAATACTCTATCCCCTAATTTTATTAAAATTACCCTAACTCTAACCCTAACCCTACTCTAACCCTAACCCTAAGTCTATTACACACACACTTTCCCCAAACCCTAGCCACCCATTTCCCCCTTTCCCAAACACAACACAGCAACAGCAGAAAAAAACAAAGAAAAGAGAACCAAAGAGAGAATAGAGGGAGCTACGATCAGAAGAGAGGAGCAGTCACACTGGTGTCGTTGTCCAGCCTGCCACGCTGCCGCTGTCGCATCACCGTCGAGCCATCGCGTGCGCGCGTGCGCGAGAGAGAGAGAGAGAGAGAGAGCTGCTACGAGCTCGCCAATAGGGGAACCCGCGTCGCCATCGCCTCGACTGTTTCTACTGTCGTAGGGCCCATCACATGCATCGTCGTCTGAGGAGTGCCACCGACCCATCATCGCTGCTGCTGGGTTGTTGTCACCATCAACTTTGCCGGGAGGAGAAGACGCGTGAGGGAGAGGAGACGTTAAGGGAGAAGCAGGTCGCGCGGAGGAGGAAACCTGAACTACCGTCGAGCTGCTAGAGGCTGTGCCGCCGCTGCTGTCGGAGTTTTTGGGCGCTGGGTATGGCGCTGTTGTCGCCGGAACCACCGCTGGAGTAGCTACTGCACGGCTCAGTCGTTTCTTCTTAGTTACGGAAAGCGTTTTCGTTCTGAAAATCCTTTTAGTCGCTATTCTGTTATATGTTGCTGAGGTTTTTGCGGCGTTATTGCGTTAAGGTTAAGTTGCGGTTATTGCATGTCGCAATTAAAATCGTTGTTGTTGCTGCGAAAGTGGTCTGGAGCTGTGGTTGTGGCTGTCACTGTTGCGGGCCGAGAGAAGAGAGACTTTGTCACGTAGTTAAGTCGCGATTGGGGTAGGGGCGCTTTTCTTAAACTTATTTTACTTTCAAGAATTGTTACAAGTCGATATTAATGCGAAAAATATATTTTTATGATTATGTAAGTCTTATGGATTGAATTGAATTATTTTGGATGAATGTAATTGTTTTCTCAATTGAGTTATTGATTGGTTGAGGTGGATGGAAATTGTGATTCTTAATTGATTATGTGAAAGTTGGTTTAAATTGGATTTACTGGATTGGTTGGTTGAATTTTAGATTTTGTTGATTTTCTTGAGTTGAGTTGCTATTGTTGTGATAATGATTTATGGGAAATGATTTGATATTGAAAATAATTTGATTTTGGAAATGATTTTAGATTTTGGAAATGATTTGATTTTGAACTCGTTAGAAAGGGTTGAGAAATGGTTTGGTTGGGACTCTTAAAGGGTGGCAAAGTCTAAGTTTTAGGGGAGGTATTGCCGAAATCATTTGTAAATCTTACTACTTTAATCTAATTTGAAGGGGATTAGATTCACTTGTGTAGAATTTAATTTAATAAATCTTGATTTAAGGTAATTTAATCTAAATTAATAATTTATTTTGGCTTGAATTGATTTTAAGAAAAGAATTATGTTTTGGGACCTTGAAAAAATACTTTGAAAGTTTTTAGTGATTTTTCAAAAGCAATTGAATTCAAATGTTTAAACTTGAGATGGATTATTGAAGTTAATTTGAGATTTTCGAGCTGGTGAAAAATATGGGTTTTTGTAAAAGATATACAGGGTACTCAATCCTGCGAGGTGTACAGGGCACTCACCCTGCGAATATACAGACAATTCTGCCTGCGAGGTGCATAGGGCACTTAACCTTGCAAGGTGCATAAAGTACTCAATCCTATGAGGGTCTCTCTAATGACAAGGTGTACAGGATACTCATCCTGCGAGTATACAGGAAATTCTGTTTGCGAGATGTACAGTGGTCAACCCTGCGAGGTATATAGTGTACATATATGTGAGAAACCTCAGAGAAAAAATGTCTAGATTAGCTGCCGGATGTGTCGGGTTCTGGAAGTTTAACCGACACGTAAGCTCATGGCCAGTAGGACAAACATGCATCATATTACATTTGTTTGCTATTGTGTTGGGTGTGCTTAAGTGTTTTGGTTTGTCTATCTGATGAATCATGTTTAACTGTTAGTTATGGTACTTGCTGTAACTGTTCTTTGATTGTGTTTGCCTTGTATTGTTTGTGCTTGTGATTGATTCTATTTTGAGACCGTGCGGAGATTTGTTTGTATGTTGGGCCGAAGGCCGAGATTTGTTACATGTTGGGCCGGAGGCCAAGATTTGTATATATGTTGGGTCAAAGGCCGAGAGTCGTTTGTATGTTGGGCCGGAAGCTGTGACTTGATTTTGTATTAGACCGGAGGCCGTACTTGATTATGTTATGAGATATTATTTGACCTTTGAAATTCTTATATTAAAAAAGAGATTTGAATCTTGGATAAGTAAATGTCGGGACTTTGAAAAGGTTCATAAGACGAACGATGATCTTTGCTTTTGAAATTCATTCTTCTTTTCATACATATCATCTTATGACAATTCTTAAACCCTCTACTGAGAACCTGCGATGACGATGTTCTCACCCCTACAGACTTCTCTTTTCAGGACAAACGAAGAAGCTTACGAAATTTTGCTAAGTTCTTAGCTATGTGTTTCTGTTTATTTACATGTGTTACATATTTTCCTCGCCTTTATTATTATATTCTTGTAAGAGGGATATGAGTCGTTATTGTAATGATATGTATGTATATGATATTTGTAAGTTATTTGTGTAAGAAGTTTTGTATGTCTGTATATGCATGTTTGTAAGAAAGAAAAAGAACTTTCGATTTTTCAAAGAAAAACAGTGATATGATTTAAAGTTAAAAGCTCTTATTTTAATATTAAATATATATAGAAATCGTCATAATATTCTCGCTATTAGAGTGGCACAGCCGAAAACATGACATTCAAATAGTAAGGATGTTACACTTTAGATATTCTTTTTTTGTAAAAAATGTTAATTTTTCTTTTAAATTTATGTTATTAAAAAAAATTTATAAAAATATCTTATATCTTGTATTCTAATTGGATCCCTTTATATTAAAATTTCCGAATCTATCTTTATTTGGGCATAAATTCTACCAAAATGCATTTTAATCAATTTAATTACATTACACTGTTGACAGATTAGGCAACAATCTTTCTATAATTTTACATGAAGATTGTCCCTGTATGCTCTCTAGCTACCTGAACGTAAGGGGATAGGCATTTGGCAAGAACAAAAATGGAAAGGGCAAAGAAAAAAAAGGAAAAAAAATGTATAAGACAAACTAAGATAGAGATTTATATATAACGATTTTCAACCAATAATTTTATAAGAGAAATAAAAAAAATAGTCAGAATTTATTTTATTTAGTATTCATTAATTATTATAATAATTAATAAATATTAAATAAGGTAAAATTTGACTATTTTTACTTTTTAACTAATTTTTTTTAATTATCAAATATTTCTATAAAAAATATAAATAAATAAATCTTAAAAATTTTTTTTTTGGAAAGAAAGGATGGAAACTTTATGATATGGAAAGAAATATTTTCTTTATATCTCGTGATGTCAAATTTGTAGAAACCGAGTTCCCGTTTGCGTGTTTGGCCCAAGAAAATTTGGTTTCCACTTCTTTAGTGCATGAGGAGAAATTTTTGGAGCCCGTTAATAATAAGTCCACACTTGATCACAAGGAGGTCCTTCCTCAGACTAATTCCAATGACGAGTCCATTGTTGTTGTTGGGGGAGGTGAATCTCCACATACAGACCCAACAAGGACAGCTTGTACCCAGTGTGTACTGCCAGTCCCATTAAGCTTCCTTTGTCTTCCTTGGTTCTGCTGATCATCTTCATTCTCTCTTCCTGTACCAAAGTTGCATACACCCTGTTGAGAGAAGGTAGAGGATCCGTTGCGAGAATATTAGATCGCACTGTGCTATAGCTTACGTCTTCTAACCCCATTAGAAATTGATGCACCTTTTCTTCTTCCCTTCTCTTATCTAATCGTGACCCAATGTCACACTTGCAGCCTCCGCAAGAGCATCTAAGCACTGGTTCATGGTTTGCCAACTCATCCCAAAGAGTCTTCAGTTTTCCATAGTATTCCACCATAGCCAGTCCTTGTTGTTTGCACTCGGCAAGTTCAGCTTTCAATTGTTGAATTCTAGGACCATTCACGATGGAAAATCGCTCCTTGATTTCTTCCCAGAGATCCTTTGCATCTTCAGCGTATGAGATGGTGGAGCGCAGCCGTGGCTCAATCGTATTCATCACCCATGAGACAAGCATGGATTGAACCGTCCACCAATCCTCCATTTCAGATGCCCCTTCTTGTGGCTTCTTGTGAGTTCCATCTAGAAACCCCCACTTTCTCCTAGCACGTAGCGACACCTTGATGATTTAAAATATTAATTTATAATATATATAATATCAAACATGTCTAATTGAATACTAATTAAATATATTTATAAAAATATATTAATTTAGTTAATTTCTTCAATTATATAAATTATAAAATTATAAAGAATTTTATTTTTAACACTTAAAAATTAAAATCATAAAACAATCTGTAAATTCACACCCTTCCCTTCTTCTGGTACTACACTGTACCATTGCATTTTGTCGACATATCCTTGTTCTTCAGTTTTGGACCCCCCCTCTCTCTTTTCTCTTCTCTCTCCTCTTTTCATTTTCTTTTTTATTTCTCATGTCACACTTCTCACTGTAAAAAAAATTATTTTAAGGTGTTGTTTAATTTACTTTTGCCTGTCAAATATGTGTTGATAAATATCTGTTGACTACAAACTGAAGACTGTATTATGGAATGAATCTTAGTGCATGAAAATATTTTCTCAACAAAAAATACACATACAAAGTATTATTTTTAAAATACCTGAACTTTTTTGTACACGCATAGAAAAAATATTACCATCCTTAATGTATATTTATCCCATCATAATATGGGAAAATTTTCAAATATACGATATACTGATTTAGTAATTTTAATTATTAATTTCAATTAATATATATCATATATATTTTTTATAATTAAAATTATGGACTAACATCACTAGAATAACTGTTTTTAGAATATTTGAAATTCTTTCCATAGATATAAGGTGGGACCCGAAAAGCGACTGCATGGTATTGCAAAGGCGAGGTTGTAACTTGTAAGGCTGTATGCTTCGTTTTCCGACATATCTAGTTGGCCCATTGGCCCACGTGTCAAATATTTAACAAGCGCGTGTGTTTCTGAATTCTGATAGCTCTCACAACCACACCAATCTTCCAATCAGCACAACCACCCTTCCTATTTCAACTTCTTGCTTTAAACCTGCTAGT
>NC_029794.2:101728533-101735865 GCF_000816755.2 Arachis ipaensis
AATTCGTCATGAATTTAAATTTTATTTAAAATTTTTTTATTAATTAATAAATTATTGTATATATAAAAAAATTTTATTTCTGACATTTAATTAAACGAATGAATAAACTTCTCAACCATGTCATCTAATTATAATGCTACCGGCTGCTGTTTCTTCTAAGTTCTAATACTTTAATTTCGTCGAATCAAATTCTATATTTACTTTTGGGTCAAACCACCCCATAATTCCATATGCGCCTGTCACACTTCAATAACATATGCTTTCGTTGTGTTGATCCAACTATATAGCAACTACTTCCAATTATATTCCACGGATCAATATCATACGATTCCCTGTCCTTTTTTCTTTTCATATTTTCAAAAGGGGCATAACTACTTTCCGTGATTGATTTTTCTTGCTACGTTTTTGTTCTGTCTACGTTGTTTCACTTGCTGAAGGAACAAGACTATTGGAATTTGGAACACTAGCTTTTACCCTTATTTAATTTCTTACCGTGGATCATATATGGGGTGGTTCAAAACTAAAAAAGCATACCTTTACTTACAGGATTCCTAGGGGAATATCCCGAATAATAATAATTGCTGGGTAATTTAATTAACCGTGCCCTATGTATGTGCTTTCATAGCTACACAAGCATCGAAAGTTACAAAGAATCTTACTAAAGATATTGGTTATTAAGGTTATTATTTATGTGTCTTAACATTAGCAAAACTCAATTATATATTTAAATCTAGTGACAGATTAGAGGGACTAAAAGTGTTTCCAACTCTTTCAGAGATGTGTAACCCAGACAATGGAACAAGAAACAGACAGCAGATGAACACAAATAAAATAAAAATAGAAAGAAATTATAAAGAAAGAGGAAAACAAAAAGCAACATTAATTATGCGCAAACTATTAAGTCTGAGTCTCTGAGCTATGAAAGTACCACTGATAATATAATGGGTGATGAGTATTTAATATAGCAACTAGGAGGAGGTTTCCTTTGTGCTTCAAAATTACTATATACATGTACATATTAAATGCTACTACATTGTTTCCTCCAGATTCTTTGCTATTTTAATTTCATCACTATGTATATTCAAATCAAAGAATTGTGTTCAAAACTCTCTTTTCTTATCCAAATGTGTCCCCCCCCAATTCATATTTCAAAGTGTTTACATTGATAAAGGAAATATCATAAATAAATGTTTTTCCCTCTCATGCAAAGGGACACACACAAAAAGTTAAAGTGCACATGTAACCTTGATATATACATTTAAACGGAATGAGAACCCTTGTTATATACATATTATTAGTACGGGTAATTTATTTAAAATATTTGTCTTCGTCTACTACTGGATACCATACTTTGCAGTTGAATTTTTATTTATTTGTATGTTGATGTGTATATTAGTAGATGGCCACTAGAGGGGCACATTGTCCCAGTCACAGAGAAAGTAATTATTTTACCGCATCTATGATCAATATCACGTGCATTGCACGACATTCATGGAAACAACAGACAAAATGTATTCATTTACTTCTTTTATTTTTTATTTTGTTAATCAGAAATGAGAAATTACTCATGAGTTGGAGATTCTTGGTAATTATTATGAAAAATACTAAATTCGTGTGTAAAAGGTTTGCAATTATGACTCTTGGGACCCTTTTTTTCAACCCTCATAAGTGTTGTTGGTACTACTGGATACTGTAGTAAGTGTGGGGAAGTTGTGAGCTTCTTAATCTGTTGTTATTATGTTATTGTGGTCCGAACTGTTAACAAATTAATCATCCAAAAATCCTATGACAATAATTACCACAGCATTCTGTTTGCATAGGTCAAGGTTTGGTCCAGCACTCTCATGCTTTCATCTTTTCATAACTTACTTTTTGGTTCTAATCTTTTTTCTTTTAAGAAATACTTGAGTGGCTTATTTTACGATATCTTGTTAATTTATAATTACATTTATCAAATTATTGCCGATGCGGCATAACTTGGGAGTATATTTTAGTTTAAAAAATAAAAGAATATCTTTTGTAATTTTCTCTCAAGTTGCAAAAAGCAGGGGTTATCTAGCATTTAATTTTGGGGTTGATCCAAGAAACGTGCACGCTTAAAAGAAAGACACGGATGGCTAAACCGAATGACCTTCGTAGCAGCAATTTCTAAATTCAATTGGCATATCTAATCTACCTGTTCTTTTTGTTTTGGAGTGAAGAAAATTCACGAATGAAAAAAAAAATGATGTGAAAGTAACAGTTGTATAGTACTAGTAGCACGCAGATAGATGCTACAATAAATATGGACAGCCTATAATGTTGACTCCTAAGATGCGTGAAATTAGTTAGGCCAAAATTATTTAATCGAACTCAAGAAGATTACTATTACTGTTAATTAGCATAGAGTGATGCTTTTTCCCTATAGAGTCCTTTAACTAGCAAACAAAACAAGAAGCGTCAGAAGGGTCAGAATAATATTTGAAAAGCGCAGGGAATGAATTTTCGCCATTAAGAAAAATGATGTTATGTATGTTCATTTTAAAGAAATGTTATGTAATCTCATATTGGAGCAAAATTTGGTTTTGATCAAATAGGGGAAAAACAAAACGAACAGAGGCTAAAAGAAAGGGCCAAAAGATCCTCCACTTAGTCACCATCACTCACTGATGTCTCAGATTCAAACAGAAACCTTTTTCAGGGTTTATATCCGAATAAGAATTGAGAAAGTACTTGCAAAATAGAAAGAAAAGAAAGAAAGAAACATAGGTGGTAATAACAGGTAACAACTGAAAATGTTTATATACAAGTTAAACAACTGTTTATACGTATAAAAAATAACGAGACTACATACATCAAAAGATCCCAGAAAATCCAAGTCTATTATCTGAAAATGAATTGAATGAGGTTAAGAAGAAGGAAAAGGAAAAACTTTTGAAGGGGCTGAGTTCTGTGGTATCATCCTCATCATCATCTCCTGCTTCTTTCTTTCTTCTTTCCTTTTGTTTGTTCCAACAAAGATAAAAGATTAAAGACTCCAGAATCTTGTTTTTGCTGCCTTGCCTAGTGCCTAATACAATCCAATTCTCATGGTGCTTCTTTAATGCTCATTTCTACCATTTCAATTGTACTGAAACTTTCATCATCTGTGACTATTGTGGACTGTGAATCAACCCCTGAACCTGCTTGAATCTCCTTGAACATCGCCATGACCTGAATCATTGTTGGTCTTCTCCAAGGCCTATCATCCAAACAAGCACATGCAACCTTCAAGTGCTGAAGAAGCTCAATCTCTAGGCTTGGCTCTTCCTTCATCAACTCAGGGTCAAAAACATCACTTATCTTCAACTTTGCATGCTGTTTCACCCACCCCACAAGATTATTATCACCAAAATCAGCTGAATCTGTTGGCCTTTTCCCTGTTAGAAGCTCCAACAAAACCACGCCATAACTATAGACATCACCTTTAGTTGAGCATCTAAAGCTTTGATAGTACTCTGGAGGCACATAACCCGGTGTCCCTGCCAGTGTGCTAACACTCAAATGTGTATCCATTGCACTCATTAGTCTTGCCATTCCGAAATCGGAGACTCTTGCTTCGAGATTCTCATCTAGCAACACATTGCTTGACTTCATGTCTCTATGAATGATGTGAGGGATGCAATTGTGGTGAAGGAAAGCCAATCCCCTAGCCGCGCCAATTGCGATTTTTCTCCTCACTGCCCAATTCAACTTGATGCCGGCTTTCTTCTGATCGTGCAGAACATCTTCAAGGCTTCCATATTTCATGTAGTCATATACCAAGAGCCTTTCTTCCCCAACCTTGCAGTATCCAAGAAGAGGAACAAGGTTCCTGTGCTTGATTTTCCCAATGGTTTCCATTTCAGCAGTGAATTCTCTATCTCCTTGTCCACTTACATGAATCAGTTTCTTGATGGCAACAAGGCTTCCATCCTTCAACTGAGCCTTATACACATCACCAAACCCTCCAGAGCCAATAAGACTATCATTGTGGAACCCGTTGGTGGCTTCGAGAAGATCTCCAAATGTAAGCTTCCTTAGAGGCTTCTCGAATGTGGCGAGGTTTATACTCAGAGCTTCCCGGGCACTGGTCAATTTCCAGCCACCATTGGCAGTGCCGGAATGCGAATTTCCTTCCACATAGGCCTCGAGCGCCGCTTCCTTTTTCTTCCTCCTCTTCCTAGCCTCAATGGCAATAATCATCAGACCAAATATGCAGAAGAGGGAGAATAGCAAGCCCATGGCCACACTCCCTGCAAGAGACGCCTGCTTCTTGTTATTAGACTTCTGATTCTGAGCACCACCGAGACCTGAGTCGGCAGTGCAGGGAGGAAGAGGCACTCCACAGAGACCAGAATTGTTCTGAAATCTTGTTGCCGGAAAGGTGTCGAATTGACCGGACTCCGGAATTAACCCGGCCAAGAAGTTGTTAGAAAAATCAATCTCTGTTAACAGGGAGAGACTAGTCAAGCTCTGTGGAATGGAGCCTTGGAGCCTATTGTGGGAGAGATCAAGAATGTTGAGGTTCTTCATGCTGCCAAGCTCTTGAGGAATGCTACCAGAAATGTTATTATGCCCCAAATTGAGAATGTAGAGATAGTACATTACACCAATCTCCTTAGGAATAGTACCAGACAACATGTTGTGGGAAATATCCAAGAAGATCATGGAACCATTATGGTTAAACGTTGGCTGAAGCTTACCTCCATAGACCCTGGTGAAGTTGCAGGGGTTCCTTGTTGAAATCCTGTTGAGCTGCTTCTGGTTGATCCCCGCGAACTCCAGCAAGTTCCCGGCGCCATGGCACTCCTTGCTCCCATCATTCTTTATGTAAACATAAGTCTTCCCACTGATGAAATTCACCGCAATCTTCCCCGACTGCTTGAAAAGCTCGGGCGGGATTGCTCCCGTCAGCTTATTGGTGTTGAGATCCAACCAAATCAAGCTGTGGCAGTCGCCCAGCTCCGGCGGAATGCTGCCGGAGAATGAGTTGTTGCTAAGCTTCAAGATCGCCAAATTCGAAAGCTTTCCAATCCAGGAAGGGATCTCTCCCGTGAGCCTGTTGTTTGAAAGGGAAATCCAATTCAATTGCGTGCAGTTGCTTAAACCGGCAGGGATGCTTCCTGTTAACTCATTGAAGTCCAAGATCAAATTCTGCAGCGTCTTTATGTTACCCAGTTCCTGCGGAATCTCACCGGTCAGCTGGTTCAACCATATGATCAAGTCTCGGAGGTTGGAGAGTGACCCCAAGGTGGAAGGGATACTTCCATTCAGGTAGTTGAAGCTCAAATCCAATCCCACTAGGTTGGAACAGTTGCTGAGAGTGGACGGGATAGAACCCGTGAAGTGATTATTCTGTAGGAACAGTTCCTTCAAACGATTCCTAGGATCTTGACACAGCCACTTTGGAATTGTACCATAGAAATTGTTCGAACTCAGATCCAAGGATTCTAAACTCACCATCTCCGTCAATGACTCTGGGAGCAACCCTTCGAACTGGTTAAACCCAACAGAAAGCTCCCTCAGCCCCTCCATTTTCACAAAAATCTCAATCGGTAACTCACCGGTAAATCTGTTAGACGATATATCCAACGAGATGAGAGACGAGCACAACGTGAACTCGTCGGGAACTGGACCCGTGAGGTTATTAGACGAGAGATCGAGTTCGACAAGCGTAGAGCAGAGACCGTCCCCCATGGCCACCGGAATCTGACCGGTAAAGTGATTGCCGGAGAGGTAAAGAAACTGGAGCGAACCAGTGGGGAGTGAGGGAACCGGGCCGGAGAACTGGTTACCGGAGACGTTGAGATAAACAAGTTCGGTGCAGGAGGAGACGACACGTGTAATGTCGCCGAAGTACTTGTTGGCAGAGAGGTCGAGGTGTTGGAGGGAGGAGCAATCGCCGAGGGAGGGAATGGCGACGGAGAAGTTGTTGGAGGAGAGGTCTAAATGCTGGAGGCTCCGGCAACTGGAGAAGTCGGTTACCCCGGTGAGCTTGTTGGACTTGAGGTTGAGCGTGCGGAGACCTGTACAGCCGGTGGAGAGGATCCAAGGGAGGACGTTGGGGCCGGTGAGTTTGTTATAGGAGAGGTCTACTACTTTGAGGTAGTTACCGGTTCGGAGTGTCCATTTGGGAGAACCGTTAGCGGGGAACTCGAGGAGGTTGTTGGAGAGGTTCAGGGATTGGAGCGCGTTGCACGACGACAGGAACGACATGTCGCTTAGGGAGCCTGAGATTGCGTTTTGAGAGAGATCTATGGTGGTTAGGGAGGAGGAGCACGAGTTTGAAGGGGAGGGAATGGGGCCAGTAAGGTTGGCGGATTTCAGGGACAGCACCTGCAGGTGGTCCAGTGGCAGGAGGAAGGTTGCCACGGCGGTGAGGTTGGTGGTGAGTGGGACGGAGGACAGGTCTATGCTTGTCACTGAGGCGCCGGCGCCGGCGGTAGTGGTGCAGGTGATGCCGGTGAAGGAACATGGGTTGGTGTTGGGGAGCCAGTTGGAAAGGAGGGAAGGGTTTGGGAGAGTGGCTTTGAAGCTGAGGAGTTGATGAGTTGGGTCTCGCGGAGGAGAAGAGGGTGAAGACGATGCCGCTGCCACTTGTACGGAAAGCACTCCGATGAGGAAAACAAAGAGAGAGACAGAGAGAGAGGTGTTGCGAGTATAGTGTGTAGGTTTCATGTTTTTTGTTGAGCTTGAGAGATAGAGAGGGAAGTTTGTGTGTATTGTGTATGGGCTTAGCTAGGTAGCTGGGATTAGGGTCTGAGCTCTGCCATTAGCGAGAGAAAGAGCTCCCAGAAGCTCTGGTCTAAGAGAGAGAGAGTGTGTGTTGGGAGATTTGAGATGTGAATATTAGAGAAAGAAAGAGAGTCAAAAGTCTAAGTAAGGATGGTGAGAAGGGTATTTATCAAGTTGAGGAGTGGACAGTGGACACACACAGCTGTTGCTCACATGCCATATGCCATGTGACGCTCTCTCTCTCTCTCTCACTTGTCTCAATATTTTTTTTGAAAAGTAATTTTATCAAATTTTAGTTAGTATATAATCAGTAAAAAAAAAATAAATTATTATATAAAATTTCATATCAATCTTATACTATTAAAATCATTATTGATGATTATAAATCATAAAAATTATTGGCTCTAACACTTTTTTTTTTTATTACCACACCCAGTCACCCACACCGGCACCCGCACCGCACCTTCTCTTTTTTAGTGGTTTCCATTCTTTGCTGTTTCCACATACTCACAACTACAGTATACAACTGATGGTTTGCTGATAAAAAAATTCCAAAATATTAGCAACACTGCAACAAATTTATTTTTAAAAGTTTAA
>NC_029794.2:101735974-101736670 GCF_000816755.2 Arachis ipaensis
ACTTTTTGATCTTTTGTGTAACAGATTGGTAGCTAATCCCTCACATTTACTATCATTAATCATTAATAATACTACTAATGTTACGTGTTCTAATTTAATGACTAATAATGTTTAATGCTTGAGCTTACTTAAAACCGGCGCTAGTAAAGCTCTAGTAGGAAACAGTGTAGTACTAGCAGTAATATTATTTTGACTAACTAAGAAAGACACATTTAAGTTAACATCATCATAAAAATACACAAGCGTGCATTGCCATGCCTACTTGTTCTACCTACTTAAGGATCCTGTCAAGTCAATTCGTTATTATTGATTTTATCATTTTATCTCCGTTGGTTTTCCTCTTATCCTCCTTAAAATTTATCAAATGTACCAAAGCATTTACCTTTAATTATATTTTTGTTTTAGTTTTATTTTATAAAATTTTATATTAATGAGTGTTTTATAATAAATTTTTTTTGTTGAAAATATGACGCAGGAAAAATTATACTAGTCATCGTGTAATAATATAGTATATAGTGTGAGGTTGGAGAAAATTCATTCACATATAATTGTAAGAGTTGAGAATTTTAATTAAGTTTGAAGTTTTTTCTAAAAAGCTTTTTCTGTTGATTTATATATTTTGTAAAAGAATGTTTCAAGAAAGAAATTTTCATATTATTCATTCTTTTCTAAAATTTGTATAAAAAATTGATTATA
>NC_029794.2:101736823-101738211 GCF_000816755.2 Arachis ipaensis
TTTTTTAATTAATTTTTTAATTAATAATTTTAAATTTAAATATATAAAAAATATTTTAAATATACAATAACTAAAATAACCAATTTAAGTATAATATATAATCAAAATTGAGTATAACTAATTTTTCAAAAAACTAGAATAAATTGACGATGGTAGTAACTAAAATAGAAAAGAAATTGAGTAGGCATATAAAACCTCGTGATGGCAGTAGAATAGAGAATGATCAGTTTTTACAGTTATTTATTGGATCTTTTTAATTTTCCATTCACTTGCAAACAGTCTCCTAGCAATTGTTGCGTGGATTCTACACTCATTTTTCTTTGGTCTAGGTTTTACAGTTTTGGTTAGTCATCCCTACACTACTTAACATCCCCGTCTTAACTTGCTCTTTTATTCTATCAACTTCCACAAACTCACACTTGTTACCTGATCACACTCACTCTAATTTACTACTGTTTATTTTATTTTTAAACAAAATTTTTTTAAACTAAAATATTAGTAGGTTGCATAAAATAGTTTCTTAATATAACCAAAATCATATGAATTTTTTTTTTTCATGAAAACATGATAAATATTTTTATTAAATATTTTATCATTTTAAAGAAACACACTTAAAAAATATTAAGGAATTATCATTTTTCTTCAATTAATACTAATTAATTTTTATTTTTATTAAAAATAATATTTTCACGTAAATTAATTTATCTAAAGTTTAGAAAAAGTTTGTTGTTGTTGAATAAGGTTAAGGGTGAAGCGGTGTCAGGGTGTCAGTTTGTGACTGTCTTCTCTTTCTTATTTCAGCAAAAATGAATTGGCACTTGGCAGATGAAACTATAAACACAAACACAATAAAATAAACAAAAGAGAAAAATCTTTACACACTCAGCTCGCTCCGTTTGCAGTTAAAGAGGTCCACACTCTACACCCCAAACAGGGATGGATTCACAAGATGGGGCCCATACTCGATGGTTTGCATGAATAAATGGGCACTGAAAATTGGGAAGAAAAGTTCGAGCTTGTTCCATGAAACAACAAAAGAAAAGAAAACCCAAATAACAATTATTATTATTTGAAAAAAAATTATGATGAAGGTGATGATTATGATGTGGCGGGGTCTCAGGCTGCGATCAACACGTGCTTCTGTCCAGTGTGATGACGTGGCCCCCTTGCCATAATATTTGTCCGCCCCGTTTCTTCTTTTCTATTTGACTGCTCCGTCACCGACACGTTGGCGAACTTCACACTCTTCCTCTTTCCACTTTTGTTAGTTTATCAGTCTCAACTTCTTGTATTGGGTGAGAAAAATAATGTGAGATTATTGTTTCCTAAAATATAAATACATAATATACCAAAATTAATATATAATATTTTAAATTATTTAATATTTA
>NC_029794.2:101738238-101739192 GCF_000816755.2 Arachis ipaensis
TACACTTATTTATAATAAACATTAAACATTCAAATTCTGTAATTTTTTTTATAAAAAATCATATATATTTTAATATATCTTTTTAAGTTTGATAGATTAAAGGTATATTTGACAAACACGTTCAAAACAAAAAATACATTCAATCTTTTTAAACGCCTTAATTTTTATTTGGTTAACATTTTTTATTTAAATGCAAATATGATTATGGGTTTGAACTCCCGTTTACCAGAAGTAACAAATGGTAACTTTTGTATTTAACTTTTGCGTTTAATTGATAAATTAAAAAATTAATTAACATTCTATCAATATTGTGTTCAATCTCATTTATCATGAGAGATACCAAAAACAATCATCAGAGTTTTTCAATTTTTTTTCATGATTATACTTTACAAATAAATATTTTTTTTAATGTTATTATTAGTACACTTTGTTAAGTTTTAATTTTAATCAATTTTTTATTTATTTTCCTTGTTAATAGTATAGATATTTTTGTTTAATTTTTTTATGTTCACTTATGTATATTAACCAATTCACTTTTTTTTAAAATTAAATTTATAAAATCAATTTTATACAAATTTTCGTTTACAAACTCTAATCCAAACACATATTAATTAAACTAATCCACTAATATAAATTTCTCCTGTTAATGAACAGATATTTTTGAAAATCTAGGGAACCTATTTTGCAGTAGACCAAATTAATCAATCAGATAAATACAAAGCTGATTTTAATGGTTACTTGAGCTATGTTTTAGATTGTGTTTGGATACTACGTTCAAATATATATTTTTCTTTTTGGCTAACTTTTCAAATATAATTATATAAGCAAAGAATACAAATTTATTTTATCATGAAAATAAAATAATACAGGATACTTTAGTTCATTTTTCATTTACTGTGACAAAGGCTTATATTTATAAACCATTTCGGTACTTAATTTCTTAGTTACCGTAAA
>NC_029794.2:101739330-101739971 GCF_000816755.2 Arachis ipaensis
AATATCTTATAATTAAATATATATATATATATACAAAATTATTTTAAATTGACAGTATCAAACTTAAATTCTAGTAATAATTGAGTAATTGGTATCGTGGTGGGGGTGTGTGTGAAAGTATGTGAGTATGTGTAATTGTGTATGGGTGTTGCATTCTGCTAATTAATAGGGGAAAAGAATGATCAATGTGAGAGAAAGAGAGAGAAGACACCACACGTGCACAAGCACGCGCATAAAAATAATTGAAGTGTTGGAGGGTCCCACTTGAAAGGACTATGCGGGGCCAAGTATACCTTACTTATTAGAAGCACAGAAATGTTCTTCAGTTAAATTCATCATTTCATTATCATAAAATTACAATAAAACTAGATTTTATTCTACGATAACAAGTCTGAAATAATTAAATATGTGGAAAAAGTTATTCCTTGAATATTTAAGTGTAATAAGTGGATGAAGATAGCTTAGCTAAGTGATCATTGTGGGTAGAGAAGGGAAGGGAACATGGTGATGGATTTAAAGGCCATTTGGTAAAACTTTTACGTTTATAAAGTAATTTAATTAAAAATGATATTTTAAAAGTTATAGTATTTATATTTAATAAATTAAATTAAAAATAATTTTTAATAAGTATAAATAATAAT
>NC_029794.2:101740018-101745863 GCF_000816755.2 Arachis ipaensis
TAGGATATGAATAAAAATATAATAATAATAGGATATATATGTATGTGATCGCAATTGGATGGGTGGGGTAATGGATTACATGGGCGTGCGCATTGAGTGAGAGTGAAAGTGTCCAAGTCTTATATAATAAAGTTGAATAAATTAAAAAGGGGGATGCATGTATGTTAATGAAAGTTGTATGATTATTATGGAGTGCTTTTATCATCGGCTATGGATAGATAGATCAAAGGGTGAGAGAAGGGAAGGGTATGTATGTGTGGGTCTCACACTCTTTTTGGTCTTTCTTTGCATCAAATATATATAACAAGTACAAAAGAGAAATGAGAATGAAAATCAATGCCACACGAGAGCCATGACCTTTTGAGAGCGACCCTACCCAATTATTTTGGCATGAATTGAACAATATATATGTAAATCCCATAGTCGTCATGAGGAGATAATACCTTTTATCATCACTAATCAACTTTGGTTACATTAGAAAGTAACTTAGTGCTTGAATTAGCAATTGTAATTATGCATGTGATTTAAACATACTTGTGTTTTTACTATCTTTAGTTTTTTTTTTTTTATAAATGATCCCAAAGGTGACCAAATACTTTTCCTGTCCCACCCTCTATATATATGTATGCCGGGAGATTATTTTATTATTGTAAGCATAGGGAAGGAAAAAAATTTTAAAATTTTCACAATACACATGAAACGTTTTTTTTTGTCTATATATAAAAAAAAGAAAAAAGAAAAAAGAAAACAGAGAAGCTAAGTCAATTAGCTTAGTTCCGATTTAAATATATAAAATGAAGTTCATTTTAAGACTGCATACCATAAAATCAACTATATATATAATTAATTGTCCGTTGAATTAAGGTGATATAAATTTTTTAATTCTAATTTAGAATTTTTTGAAAGGCTATATATGTCATGAGTAGACATGTAGTAGCATGAAAATATTAATTATAGAAATTTTATCTCTTGTAACATCTTTCAAAGATAATCAATTTTACACGTGATGAAAAAAGACTAAAACTTTATGAAGTTGAAATGAAACTAATGAATGTGTGGCAGACTAAGCTAGCAGTAGCAACTACTAGCAAGTGTGTTATTATTCTAAGTTTTACAATAATTAGGATGGTCTAATTTCCATTTTCCACCGAATTGTTTGGCCAGGAAGGTTTATTTGATCACTCAAACACAGATAGATTCAATAAAGTGGGACCTTGTAGCAGCTGTATTAGAACCTAACTTTTGGCATATTATGAGCTGATTTCTCGGAATATTTTTTCTTAATGATCTTTCCCTTTAATTTATGCCCAGAGTATTTTGCATATATGCCTCAACTTAATTAAAATTAAATCGCTATCGTTGGAGCTGCGCTTGTACTATATCTAACACCGTACACGGAAGAAAACATTATGAATCGGGAACACGTCTTGCATTGCTTAAAGTCATATAATAACACTATCGATATATGATGCTTCTCATCGTTTTTTAATGGAGAATTTTGCGACATCTATATATCATTTATAGTCCATCTATCTTATTAATTTTAAGAATTGAACCTATGAATTTTTAGTTTTAGTACAACTATTTATTATCTCAGCTAAAATCAAATTTATTATTATTTGTTCATACCCTGGCCCAATAAATAGGGCCCAGGATCCAAGCAAAGAAGCCCAATCCAAAGGGGTTGGCCCTCTCCCAGTACCAGCCTTCATCCCCAGAAGTCGGTATTGAACACGACCTGCTCCAAAGAAGTCGGATACGAGGGTTAGCTAGCAGATAACACTTATTCGAATGAGTAACTGCCCCTAGAAACTCTCTAACCACTTCATAGAGCCATATCTTAACCTCCCTAAGATATGGGAACGGTTATCCACCTAAAAAGGTGGCACTACTTCAGCGGTGGTTATTGGTTCACCACTATAAATACCCTGACATCCCTCAGGTATCACTAAGTCCAATACATTCTCAACTTGCTCACACTCTTGCTAACTTAGGCATTGGAGTGTCTTTGCAGGTACCACCCCCATTCTTCCACACGCACAAGTCGGACGGAGGAACACCGAGTTTCAGGTTCACTCGATAGTCACCTCCCTCACGCGTTTGGGCCAACCAACGTCATCCGGCCCACTAATCTCTGGTTACCCACCGTAACATTGGCGCCGTTGCCGGGGAACCGAGAGATTAACCAGTGATGGCGGAAAGATCCCCTGAAAAAGGTCATGTGGAGACAGATTCTGATCAAGAGAATTTGAACACTGGAAACAATGAAGCAGATCAGAACCTCCACCAGGAAGCCAATGATCAAAATAAGGAAGGCACCTCCGGAATCAAAAATCCGAAGGTGAACTCCTCGGAGGGGCGCGAGTCAGAAAAAGAAGGACCACCTCTCGCTAGCGAGCTTATGGGACTAATCCATAGCCGCCTCGAGCAGCTAGAACAGGAGCGGGAACGACAAAGGGAAGCTGAAAGGAACCTAAAAGAGGAGATGGAGCGACGAAAAGAGTTAGAAAGAAAACTCTTAAAGTTAGAATCCTCCCTCAAAGGTCGGAATTCCCACGACGATAGAGAAGATTCTCCCTTAGGAGAGAAAGATCCGTTTAGCGAGGACATAATGAGGGCAAAAGTTCCGAGAAACTTTAGAAGCCCCGATATGGACCTCTACGATGGAACCACCGATCCAAAGCATCATCTGAGCAACTTTAAAAGTCGGATGTATCTGACCGACGCTTCTGACGCTACGCGATGCAAAGCTTTCCCGACAACCTTGTCAAAAACAGCGATGAAGTGGTTCGACAGTCTCCCTCCGAAGTCAATTACTAGTTTTGAAGACCTCTCAAGAAAATTCTTAATGAGGTTCTCCATCCAGAAGGACAAAGTAAAACATGCACCAAGCCTCCTGGGAATAAAACAGGAGGTCGGGGAATCCTTACGGGCCTATATGGAAAGATTCAACAAAGCATGTTTGGAGATTCAGGACCTGCCCACCGAGGCAGTCATCATGGGGCTAGTCAATGGTCTTCGAGAAGGACCCTTCTCACAGTCCATATCAAAAAGACACCCCGCCTCTTTAAATGATGTACAGGAAAGAGCTGAAAAGTACATCAATATGGAAGAAAACGCCAGACTAAGAGACCCGAGTTTGCGACTCGGACACCCTCCCTCAACGAAAGAGAGGGAGAGAGAAGCTAAGAAGAAGAAAGAACTCGGCCTCGATAGGCCAAGAAAATATCACTCTTATACTCCACTGAAAATTCCTGTAGTGGATGTATACAGAGAAATTTGCAATACCGAAAGGCTGCCTCCCCCCAGACCTATTAAAAATAAAAAAGGGGGGAGCCGCGGTGATTACTGTGAGTACCATAAGATATATGGGCACTCCACAAACGACTGTTACGACCTTAAAAATGTGATAGAAAAGTTGGCCAGAGAAGGTCGGCTTGACAGATATCTCATAAAAAGGTCGGACGGTCATGGAAAAAGAAAGCGAGAAGATACGGATAGAAGAGACCCACCACCACAAACTCCGGAGAGACATATCCATATGATCTCAGGAGGATTTGCGGGAGGAGGACTCACAAAATCCTCTCGTAAAAGACATCTCAAGAGAGTCTACCAGGTCAAAGAGGGGTCCTCCGACCTTCCGACCATTTCATTCACAGTTCCTGACCTCGTCGGGGATAGCAACGGTAAGGGGAGATCAGAAGTTGGCGAGGAAGTGCTACAATGAAAGCCTAAACCTGAGAGGAAAAGGCAAAGAAGTCCACACAATAGAACTCGGGGGAGCAAGGGTTAAAGAAGAGCTGCGACCACAGCCCGGGGGAAAAACTAAGGAGATTCAGGTCGGCGAAGAGGAAGGGAAAAACACTCACATAGGAGCCAACCTAGGGGAAACCCTAAGACAAGGGTTGACTAAGCTCCTAAGAGATAACTCCGATCTCTTCGCCTGGAAGGCCTCCGACATGCCTGGGATAGATCCCGAGCTCATGTCTCACAAGCTCTCGGTCTACTCGGGGTCCCGACCTGTACAACAAAGAAGACGCAAGCTCGGCCCAGAGCGAGCCCTAGTAGTAGAAGAGCAAGTGCAGGCGCTCCTAGAAGCCGGTTTCATCAGAGAAGTCAAATATCCAACATGGCTAGCCAATGTAGTGCTAGTCAAAAAACAAAACGGTAAATGGAGAATGTGCGTCGACTACACCGACTTAAATAAGGCATGTCCCAAGGACCCTTATCCACTACCAAGTATTGACGCCCTAGTGGACTCTAGCTCGGGGTATCAATACCTGTCATTCATGGACGCTTACTCAGGATATAACCAAATCTCGATGTATGAACCAGACCAGGAAAAAACATCATTCATCACGCCCAGAGCCAACTATTACTACGTGGTCATGCCATTTGGATTGAAAAATGCAGGAGCCACATATCAGAGGCTGATGAATAAGGTGTTTGCCCCACACTTAGGGAGCTTAATGGAAGCATATGTCGACGATATGTTGGTAAAAACCAAGGAGGAAGTTGACCTCCTATCCGACCTCTCACAAGTCTTTGACACCCTAAGGTCGCACGGGATGAGACTAAATCCTGCAAAGTGCGCCTTCGCAGTGGAGGCAGGAAAATTTCTAGGATTCATGCTGACACAAAGAGGGATCGAAGCCAATCCTGACAAGTGTAGAGCTATCCTAGAGATGAAGAGCCCGACTTGTTTGAGAGAGGTCCAACAGCTGAATGGCCGACTAGCAGCTCTCTCCAGATTTTTGGCAAGATCAGCATTAAGATCCCTTCCACTGTTCTCCCTACTGAAAAAGGGGCACCAGTTTGAGTGGACTCCCGAATGCGAGGAGGCATTCCAGGAGTTCAAAAAGTTTTTGAGCCAACCTCCTATCTTGACCCGACCTATAGCCGGAAAAGACCTCGTCCTATACCTATCTGTGGCAGACAAGGCTGTCTCAGCAGCCTTGATAAGAGAAGACGAGGTCAGTCAACACCCAATCTATTTCATCAGTAAAGTACTACAGGGCCCTGAGCTAAGGTATCACAAATTAGAAAAGTTTTCCTACTCCTTAGTAATAGCCTCTCGAAGGCTACGGCCTTACTTTCAGGCTCACACAATAAGAGTCCGCACGAACCAACCCATGAAGCAAATCCTCCAAAAGACGGATATTGCGGGAAGAATGGTCCAATGGGCAATAGAGCTCTCTGAGTTCGACTTGAAATACGAAACTCGGACGGCGATTAAAGCCCAGTGCCTCGCCGACTTCATTGCAGAATACGCAGGGGATCAAGAGGACAAACCGACTACCTGGGAACTCTACGTGGATGGATCCTCCAATAAAACAGGAAGCGGTGCAGGCATAATACTGGTAGATGAAAGGGGAACCCAGATAGAGGTTTCCCTCAAGTTTGAATTCCCAGCTTCAAATAATCAGGCAGAATACGAAGCCTTGATCGCAGGATTGAAGCTGGCAGAAGAAGTCGGTGCTACGAAGGTGAAGGTATACAGCGACTCCCAAGTGGTGACCTCCCAAATAAGTGGGGAATATCAAGCAAAAGACCCAACTATGAAAAGGTACTTGGAGAAAGCCTCGGAGCTCCTGGGGCGCTTTGCAGAAACCGAGGTAAAACACATAACTCGGGATCTAAACAGCAGAGCAGACGCCCTATCCAAGCTAGCAAGTACCAAGCCAGGAGGAAATAACAGAAGCTTGATCCAAGAGACTCTCCAGGAACCTTCGGTGGTAAAAACGGAAGACACACTAGAAGTCTTTGAAGTGGTCGGATTAAACCTCGGATGAATGAACCCCTTAGTCGAATACCTAAAATTCGACATCCTCCCTAAGGAGGAAAA
>NC_029794.2:101745912-101746947 GCF_000816755.2 Arachis ipaensis
TTTTTTCATCTTAAATATCTCTTTTAAATTCCCTTTTTTATTTTCTTTCTACGAAACGCGCCGATTTAAGCTCGACAAAACGTGAAAATCCCATGAACCGACCTAGATGGTCGTCAGGATAAAACGACGAGGTACAAGTCAGGGTAAAGAGGCTATAGAAGTCGATCATGATAAACTCGGGAGCAGTCCGACTCATAAGTCAGAATGCGAAACCGAGTAAAATTAAAATGAATCGCAGAAGTAGCCTAAGTCACAAAAAGCTCGATAAAACGAAATTGAGTACTAGGAATAACAAAAAGAGATAGGAGAAACTAAGAAAAATTGTAAGGCTGCCTTGAAGATCAAGGAGATTCAGAAAGGCAGGCAAGCCCCAAGGAAAGGTTTTTCTAGAAAAGATCAAAGAGTCAAAGGAACCACGAAAAGCATGCGCGCATAAGGTAACTCAAAACCCTTATCCAAAAGGGCATTTATTTAACGCTAAATTAAACCCTTATTAAAAAAGGGCATTACTGTTTTGTTTACGGCCTTAAAAGTCCAAAAAATCGTTCAAAACACCAACAAATAAATATAAAGAGTTTAAAAAGAGGGGCCCACAGGCCGGGCCCCAATAGCCAAAATCACTTTTTTAGAAGATCACCACCAGCAGAGTCAGGGGGAACGCCAGGAGCAGGAGTTGAAGAGGAAGTCGGGAGGATGGTAGAAGAACTCGGAGCGTCCAATTCGTATTTTGGTTCGTCATCCTCAGAAGTACAAATTCTGTGATGAGTGCGAAGGTTGGTAATGAACTCAGAATCGACTGACGGCTCCTCCCCTAAAACCGTGACATCAACCCAGTGAGAGAGAGCATCTACAGAAGCCATTTCTTTTTATAAAAAAGGGGGGTAACAAACCTACAAGGGGAAAAGAAATGTCACCAACACGGTCTCTAAAGGGAGGAGGATGCGAAACTAAAGTCTACAAATCAAATTTATCTACAAAGGCATATTAAAGAACTAACCTTTATCCGGAAATAAGGGTTGGAAGCAAAAAGCCTTC
>NC_029794.2:101747519-101749448 GCF_000816755.2 Arachis ipaensis
CCCAGTACCAGCCTTCATCCCAAGAAGTCGGTACTGAACACGACCTGCTCCAAAGAAGTCGGATACGAGGGTTAGCTGGCAGATAACACTCATTCGAATGAGTAACTGCCCCTAGAAACTCTCTAACCACTTCATAGAGCCATATCTTAACCTCCCTAAGATATGGGAACGGTTATCCACCTAAAAAGGTGGCACTACTTCAGCGGTGGTTATTGGTTCACCACTATAAATACCCTGACATCCCTCAGGTATCACTAAGTCCAATACATTCTCAACTTGCTCACACTCTTGCTAACTTAGGCATTGGAGTGTCTTTGCAGGTACCACCCCCCATTCTTCCACACGCACAAGTCGGACGGAGGAACACCGAGTTTCAGGTTCACTCGATAGTCACCTCCCTCACGCGTTTGGGCCAACCAACGTCATCCGGCCCACTAATCTCTGGTTACCCACCGTAACATTATTATTATTATTATTATCCATATTTAATTTATAAAAGGTAGGTTAATAAATATATTAGTATCTATTCATAATAAAAAAATCTAAGAAACCAGCACTTTTATTAAAATTTGACCAGTATTTAATCATTAAAAAAAAAATAATCCTACACTATTAGATATCATCTTATACCATTAAAAATATTGATGATGGCTAATTGATAACTACACATCACAAATTCTATCATCTCTAGTACTCTTCATTAATAAATTAGTGGTAATAACGGAAAAAACCGTTTGTGAATTGTGACTGCTAGAGTATTTAATCTTCTTCTATCTAATATATTGGTGATTTGGGATAAGTTGGTGTCCAATTATTTTATTTTATTTTTAACCCTAAACTCTCCCACCAACTAATTATGCAATTTTCTCTTTCAATAAATAACTTACTAATAACAGTGCAAGCATTTACGAAATTCTGCTTTGAGTGCTATCTATTATTTTGACGACTCTATAATATAAAGTAATTCTTACTTCAACACAAAACGGTGCATTAATCTTAAGTTCTTGAAATCAGGGTCATATAAATTTATTATGGAATTATCTGTTGAACAATATATAATTTATCAAAGGATTTAGTTAAAATATGTCTTTAGGATATATAATAAATTTATTAGAAGTAAAAAATTTTAACTATTTTTATTTAATAAATATAAAATAAATATATTAAAAATTTAAATTTTTTTATATTTTCAATGAAAACTTTCTTATTTTATAATCTGTTTCGAGGATTATCTGAAACGTTGATTTTGGGCCTGAATGTGAAGTTTAGATTCCTTCTGAGGCAGCGTCCGAGTCGTTCTTACACCGAGGTACTACCGTCCGAGTTTCTCGTGAAGAGGTGGGAGTACCTGCAAGAAACTCCGATACTTAAGTTAACAAGAATTTTAGATAAATTTTTAATAGATTAAAATGTAAATTATACCTGAGGACATCAGTATACTTATAATAGATTTCATAATCATTTTTTTGTTAGAGTAATTCCACCTTTTTCATTTATTTTGAAAATGTGCTTTAAGGACACATGATAGTAGACCCTTTATTAAAACGTATTTTTCAATCTTTTCCTATTTAAAAATGTTTTACTCTTCTGAATTATAAATTACTTGAATAAAATTGTAAAAAATAAGTTGGAAATACAATATTATTATCATTCTCCTATTTTGAGTTATCAATGTCCTAAATTTATTATTTTTAATAGTGAGGAGTGTATTTATAAAGACTCTAATGTTTAAATTAACATGAGTTATAAGAAAAACTAAAATAAAAATCATACTTAAATACACGTATTTAGAATAATAATGCATATGATTGAGTTCAGTTTATTCTAGGATGTAGAGTTGCTTTTGTTATGAGCTACCTTGTTTTTTGGTAATTTGTTATGAGCTACCTTTTATTTGAAACACTTTTTCATGAGGTATCTTTGTATGAT
>NC_029794.2:101749631-101756071 GCF_000816755.2 Arachis ipaensis
TAATAATTTAATATTTTCTTTAGAGTTATGTTAAGGTAACTAAAATATTTTAGACAATAAATAAAAATACATAATCAATAATATTTGTATTTATAAGAGAGTGTGAACTGTAACGACCCAATTCTCAATAAGTCATGATCATACCAGAAATTAAGTGTCACCAACTTATTCACATGAAACTTTTACTATGTATTATTAAGCCTGTAATCGGATTAGCGTACTATCGAGTTTTGGAAAAACTTTTATAAGAAAACTTGCAAGGACAACTAATTAAACATACACAAGCCGGCATTATATACAATCACAACACATAGCATAGGCCACGCATAAGCATACAGGTACTGTCGTACACATATATGGAGGATGCCGCTGAAACTTCTTTTTCTCAGTCAGGAGAGGTACGAAGCCACTCGCTTCGCGTCCTCGCCGCTTCTTTCTGGCGACTAGCTTCTAAAGTGGGTAGCCTGGTAAGCAAGCTACGTTCAGCATCGGTAAAATTCCTATCCATAATAAATAGGAAAAATGGTATATATATATATCCTGAGTTAGCATACAACCCTTCAGAAATACTACTATGTACAACCCAACATTCCGGGCCCTGGTCCATATAGAAAACCCCAAAACTAGCACCTGAACTAGTCTAGTCCACTATGTACACCCTACTCTCTCAGTGAATCTGACCAAAAGTGAGAGATTAACACAAAGGCTAGGCTAACACAAAAAAAAAATATCAAAAGGCACAACCGCAGCTCCCAGGACTCGGCTGTCATCGTAAGAGGAGATCACAACCACATCAGAACACTCCTCAGGATCCTCGTCTTCGTCATCGAAAATCTCTATAATCTCGGGAGGGGCACTAGCACTCGTGCTACTGGTCTGACCAGCACTCGTCGGTCCACTAATAGAGGCGGTGAGCGGCTCCTCAGAAGATGACTCGGATGAAGATACTGAGATCTGCTCCACGGGGATGTCCTCCTCCGGTACAGGCTCTGGAATGAAAATGCTCCTCCATGGGCTCAGGCTCAGGGTCCGCCTGATCCGCAGGCTGATCGGGATGCTGGTGAGGCATCGGCCCATCATGAAACGGGTGAAATGGAGCATCCGGGTGGAGCCACTGCAGTGGGAACTCATAGGGCATGTCGGGGTTAAACTGTGGAGTGTCAATCGGGTGATGGAAAGGATGATCACGCAGAATGTACATACGAGTCCTAATCTCCGCAGCTACTACATAAAACATATGCTGTACAATATCCTCGTATATATAGGGAGGGTCCATCTCGTAAAATATAACTCCGGTCTCCATTTGAAGGGGAGGAAGAGAAGGGGTAAGAACTGGGGGGTTCTTAGTAGGGTCGAGGGTGGTTAATTTAGTCAGGATTACCACAGATTTCCAAACTAATATCTTGTCCTTCAACGAGACCGAAAACCTGTTTTATTTTTTTATCAAAATATTAACTTAAAAATTTATTCATTCTCGAGCTGACTAAAATACAACTTCATCAAAATATCAATATATCAACAAAATTCAACATGAAATGCAATCAAATTTCAATAACACTCAATCCAAACATCAATTTACTTATCAAATATCATTCGAAACTCTAGAGAAACTTTCTGACCGTGCTGCTGAAGGGAAAAACGTCCGGAATCCTCCGTGTCTCCTAGAACTCCAGTTGGCCAAGCTCAAGGGGTAGGGGAGCTACGTCACCGTTGATTTCTACCGGACAAAAGTAACGCCAACACGTAGAGGAGGAAGATACGAACACTTTTACCGGATTAGATTTTTTATTGGAGTTATGGATCGCAAGAAATCGAGGCCGGAAGGTTAGAGGGTTTTACGGTTCTCTCATATAGCTTCGATCTCTCTCTCTGTTCTTTCTTTTTCCTTAGGCTTAGTGAATGAAAATGAAAAGTTAAGCAAGGAATATAATTGATGATGATTCTTACATTCCTATATTAAAGCCACGTTTCCCCTTTTCTTTGCCTTTCATTCCATGTATACACGCAATGCATACAAAAGATATATGTATAAAAGAAACATTAGTAAGAATTATATATATGTACATAGTTAAGCATGCAAGCCACGTTTTGGCTTTCTTTATCTTAATTCCCTTAAGGCTTCGGCCAAAGGGAAATAAATATATAAATATGATAATATAATAAAGATAATAATAATAGTAATAATAATAATAATAATAATAATAATAATAATAATAATTTTCTTTAAATAAAATAATAAATCACAAATAACTCATTATTTAATTTTTCAAAAATTTGGGGTCTTACATCCTACCCCACTTATAAAAATTTTCGTCCTCGAAAATTGCTATAAACGAAAATTTTCATCCTAAAGAAAAATTTTGCCCTCAAAATTTCCTTTACCTGTAAGCAGGTGCGAGTAAACGGTTCTTATCTTATTTTCTAGTCCTCAGGTATGTTGTATGTCCTCATCTCGTCTCAACTTACGTATAGCAGTTAAAGAAATACAAGAATGTGACGCACCAGAAACATAAAGTGCAGTTAAGGAGCGAGTCTTAACACAATACTGACCTTGGGTCAGGGAGTTCGAGTACGAGCATCTTCAGTCATCATTGTAAATACTCTTCCTGGATGCTGAGATTTAGCTGAATCTTGAGCAATCTTCTTCTCACAATTCCTCGCTATGTGTCCAGGCATACCACAAAAATAACAAATGCTCGAACCCAATCGACATGGATTCCTACCATGGTCCTTCCCACACTGATTACAAACAAGGTTTGTTAGTGCTGGCTATGGTCGCTTTCCAGTATCTCGTCCTTGCCTATCGATATTGTCACGAGCAGGAAGATTACTAACTTGCTGATTCCCATAAAAAAGTGTCCTATTCATTTTAAAGTTCCTTCCCTGAGGGGCTATATACCGATTAAAATTTTTCGGAGGTAATTCTTGACGACTCATCTTTGCTGCCGCCACCTTCTTGGTACAGTCTTCCACCAACTGACTCCTATTGACAAGCTCTGCAAAATTTCGTATTTGCAGTGGTACCAACGAGTGCATTAGTTCTTCGCGGAGTCCTCCTTCGTACTTCAAACACTTCCATTCCTCAAAATCATCTGGGTTTCCCTGACAGATCTTAGAGAATCGACACAAATCCTCAAATTTTCGAGTATATTCTGCTACTGACATATTCCCCTGCGTCAACTGCATCAGTTCCATTTCTTTAGCATCACGAACAGTTCTAGGGAAGTACTTTTTGTAAAATTCCTCCTTAAAAGTATCCCAGTCAATCTCTTCCACCACCTGCCTTAACAAGCATTGCACTCCCTGCCACCAGTGTTCAGCTTCTCCCTCCAACATATAGGTCGCAAATTCCACGTACTGTCTTTCTGTTACATGTTGCGCTCGCAATGACTTCTCGATACCACGGAACCAATTGTCAGCTTCAGTTGCAACAAGCGTCCCCTTAAACTTGGGCGGATTTACCTTCAGAAAGGTTGCCAGTGTCATAGGGTTATCGTGGTTTCTGGCACCTTCATTATCATTACCGTCTCCACCACGCTCACCATTGCGTCCTCCGTTACGATCTCCGTTTCTCTCCCCTAAACGGTCAATTGCTCGCGTAGTAGCAGTTGCCGTTTCACGCACAGCCTCAGCCATGGTGTTCATTGCAGCTATAAAAGCATCTGCACCCCTCGTCGGTTCCTCTGCATGGTTTGCACCACGCCTACCATGTCCTCGTCCCCGTGCAGCCATCAAGATTCTGTGCACACCCAACATGTAATATTAAGGTGATCAGTCTTAATATTTAAGGCAAAGTGTGAATAGTCTCTAAAATGGAAACACAGTGACAATCATGCAATTCATATCACAACGATATCCTATATGCATGAGACACAACTCAGAGAACGCAATGAAGCATGATTCAGTCCATATCTCCAGGCTTTAATAGGAACGAACTGCTCTGATACCAAGTTGTAACGACCCAATTCCCAGTAAGTCATGATCATACCAGAAATCAAGTGTCACCAACTTGTTCACATGAAACCTTTACTATGTATTATTAAGCCTGTAATCGGGTTAGCGTACTATCGAGTTTTGGAAAAACTTTTATAAGAAAACTTGCAAGGACAACTAATTAAACATACACAAGCCGGCATTATATACGATCACAACACATAGCATAGGCCACGCATAAGCATACAGGTACTGTCGTACATATATGTATATATCCTGAGTTAGCATACAACCCTTCAGAAATACTACTATGTACAACCCAAAACTCCGGTCCCTGGTCCATATAGAAAACCCCTAAACTGACACCCGAACTAGCCTAGTCCACTATGTACACCCTACTCTCTCAGTGAGTCTGACCAAAAGTGAGAGATTAACACAAAGGCTAGGCTAACACAAAAAAAACTATCAAAAGGCACAACCGCAGCTCCCAGGACTCGGCTGTCATCGTCAGAGGAGATCACAACCACATCAGAACACTCCTCAGGATCCTCGTCCTCGTCATCGAAAATCTCTATAATCTCGGGAGGGGGCACTGGCACTCATGCTACTGGTCTGACCAGCACTCGCCGGTCCACTAATAGAGGCGGTGAGCGGCTCCTCAGAAGATGGCTCGGATGAAGATACTGAGATCTGCTCCACGGGGATGTCCTCCTCCGGTACAGGCTCTGGAAAATGCTCCTCCATGGGCTCAGGCTCAGGGTCCGCCTGATCCGCAGGCTGATCGGAATGCTGGTGAGGCACCGGCCCATCATGAAACGGGTGAAATGGAGCATCCGGGTGGAGCCACTGCAGTGAGAACTCATAGGACATGTCGGGGTTAAACTGTGGAGTGTCAATCGGGTGATGGAAAGGATGATCACGTAGAATGTACATATAAATAAAATTTCCAAACTAATATCTTGTCCTTCAACGAGACCGAAAACCTGTTTTATTTTTTTATCAAAATATTAACTTAAAAATTTATTCATTCTCGAGCTTACTAAAACACAACTTCATCAAAATATCAATATATCAACAAAATTCAACATGAAATGCAATCAAATTTCAATAACACTCAATCCAAATATCAATTTACTTATCAAATATCATTTAGTTGGTGAAAATTTATCAAAACCCTACCTCCGTGCGTAATCGAAATACTCGAAACTCTAGAGAAACTTTCTGACCGTGCTGCTGAAGGGAAAAACGTTCGGAATCCTCCGTGTCTCCTAGAACTCCAGTTGGCCAAGCTCAAGGGGTAGAGGAGCTACGTCACCGTCGATTTTCACCGGACAAAAGTAACGCCAACACGTAGAGGAGGAAGATACGAACACTTTTACCGGATTAGATTTTTTATTGGAGTTACGGATCGCAAGAAATCGAGGCCGGAAGGTTAGAGGGTTTTACGGTTCTCTCATAAAGCTTCGATCTCTCTCTTTGTTCTTTCTTTTTCCTTAGGCTTAGTGAATGAAAATAAAAAGTTAAGCAAGGAATGTAATTGATGATGATTAAGGCTTAATGAGTTGTCAAGTTCTTATCTTACATTCCTATATTAAAGTCACGTTTCCCTTTTCTTTGCCTTTCATTCCATATATATATGTATAAAAGAAACATTAGTAAGAATTATATATATGTACATAGTTAAATATGCAAGCCATGTTTTGAAATAAAAAAATATTAAAATAATTAAAATTATGATCTATTAGTGTACATATGAGATAAGAATTTAAAAAATAAAATAAGACACGTAATTTAAAATTTGATAAAAATTATTAATTATGAATATTATATGTATGAAATTATAAATGCTATGAGTATAAAATTATGGATGTTATTAATATGAAATTATAGATGTTATGTGTATGAACTTATGGATGTTATGAGTAAATTTATCAATTGAATAAATTAATTTAAATATTTGATATTTTTTAAATCTAATCATGATAAAATTTGAAAATATTTGTGTTAACAAATCAGAATAAATTATTATTCCACTTTAAAAAATATGAAACAAATATTATGTAAATGAGATAACAAATTAGTGATTATAAAAAAATTAATTAAAATGAATGATAATTAAAATTTAGATTATTTTAAACCTCTACAATATTATGTAGGTGCAGTGAAACCGCAAGAAAAAAATAAATTAGTGGTTACAAAAAAAATTAATTAACATTAATGACATTCAAAGTATATTATTATGATTAGTCTTTAATGCAATAGTATATATAAAAATCAAATTATAAAAAATCTCATGAATATATGATATGTTACATCCTAATAGTTAGGGATATAATGTAATAAGTTGAGTGATAAGAGAGTAAGATAAAAAATTAAAATATAAAAAAGTTATATAAATGAAGTCAAATAAAAAAATTTTGACTAGTTATAATTAAATTATTTTATTTTTTAAATTTTTTTCTTTTTTTTTTTTATATTAGTAATGAATATTTTTTAAAAAGAGTATA
>NC_029794.2:101756291-101765157 GCF_000816755.2 Arachis ipaensis
AATATTCTCTTTATAACATTTTTTTTTAAATTTAAAAAAATAATTGATCATAACTGATCTTTAAAACTTCTCATATTTTTTTTAACACAGTTCTTAATATTGGCCTAGAAGAACAGTCCAAAACATTTTCCTTTATCTAAAATATGATTTTTTTTTTTAAATGCTTGCCAATTGATGTTAACAGCATTTTCCAAGATTTTACGTACTCAGAGATACTTCATTTAAAAATAAAAGCAAAATAATCGGTCTTCGAAATTTGGGAGAGAGTTTTGTTTTATTAATTTATTCTGAAAGTTGTCCGATGATGGAGAAATTCTTTGGTTGCAGAGAACAAGAGGGAGGAATCACTGAACTGAAGTGAAGTGTTGTTAATAATAGTTACAGAATGAGATCACCAATGATAACGCCTATGCTTGCTGGGCTTTTACATATCATTCTATAGCTTTAGATTCTACTGCCTCTTGAATCTGTATTGCCACTATAAATACGTTCCTACATGTCTAAACTATCATAGTTGTTAATTTGATTAAAACACCCTAAATTTTATTCAAATTACTTTGTTAGTAGTAGAATAAAAAATTATTCCCTTAATGACAAAATAGTTTAGCCAAACTAAAAATTATTCCCGAAATGTGAATTTTAAGTTCTAAAATTATTTGTGCAACGAAGAAAACAAACGGGAAATTGAATTATTATGTAAGTAGTACTAGCAAATATTGTAATTCACAATTTCACATGGCAGACTCAAAAGAAAACAAAAGAGAATGGTGAAAAGATTTTTTAACTCTGGACAGGACCAGGTGCTGATGACCTGCTGCTACAGAAATGGTGGTACATGACGCCTTAAATGTCAAATTTTTAACCTAATTTTTACTGTGTTGCATGAATGCGTCATTCCCCATGTCTCAGAAAATCAGGCCTTTATTACAGGCCCTGCTTTTTTCCATTGTCTCTAAAGTGTTATGTTAAATATGCAGATCTAGCTGTTGTTGGGACCATAGTCAAGTGAATCTTAAGAAAACCTTCCAGAAAGGAACTTCAATTATTCAGGATTACACTACCCCCAATCCCACCTAACATAATGTTAGGCATTTATTAGGCTCTTTATTCAACTTTGGCCATCGCCAGAACCTGATTAGTATACATACCATACATTGTCATAATGTAATGGGGTATATAGATTTCACTTCGATTAGATACCTGATAAAGCACACGAGTTACCTTACCTCATCCTCTTTAGTAAGTTAAAACCATGAACAATTAAAGCTTCATTTAATTTAGTGCATAGAATCCAAGGCCCGCATATATCAGTGATATCAAAAAATTTCATTTCTGCCATGTTAAGCATGTCCATCCCTGGAAGGTCAGGCCACATACACACATTCCTTGTATTTTTGATTTATTTGTTTTTTGTCAATTATATTAAACATTATAGTACATTACTATGAAAGTAGCTGTAACATTTTTTGTATATATAAAAAAAGAAATTGGGAACACAATGTAAAATATTTTCCCTCCGTTTAACAAATAACTGTAATCTCGCCCCCTCCCTCCAAAACAAAATAACACAAAAGCAAATATTAAATGATTATGATCCATAAATAATTCAGCATTTCCTTGACCAGTAAATAAAATTAATCAACTGACCTAAAAGGACACCTGAATTTTCCGAACTTCATCAAAAGATTCACTACTGAATACTCTCTCTCTTCTTGTGAACTTATACTATAATTTTTCCTATTTTCTATACCTTCTCATCTGGTTCAGAGGATACAGGTAGTGAACTATAATCTTGAGTTTTAGGAAGGGAAAAGCTACGGCGCTCCTTCCCCCCTGGCTTAGAAGAAGCATTGCCATACCAGATCATTCCCGCTATTGCAATGACCATACCTAGAATTACTTGTAGATTGAGACCTTCTTTTCCAAAGAAGATGAATCCTAAGATCAGGACCAGAATTGTCTTCATATGGCCGAGGACTTGGAATGATACAGCTGTAAACCTACCAATGCATATGAACTGGCTGAGGTTTGTCCCTACCGCGATAGAGCAAGACAAAATGATGAACAACTGCAGACAAGAAGACCGGCTCAGTTTAATAATGGTGTTCCATGTGTATATAAATTTGGAAGATTCACAAACTTGACATTGTTTACATATTTGGAATTTGGATACTCTCCTTTTACTTAGAAAATGATAGCCGCATTTCCAAAGAAATAATTGTCCATGCACAAGAAAGAGTTGGTCCAACTATAGAATAAGTTGTTTGTTTCAAAAAGAGAGAGTAATTTTCTGGAGGAAATGTTGGGATCCAAATTAATCTAATAATAACTGGAAAGATAACTAGAATCAAATTTGGATATGATGCAAATCAAGTATGGGACCATCAGAAAATGTGTATATTGAAATTGAAAGTTTCATGTGTATAAATCTTCAAGCATTCACTATTATTACATATATAAATTAGGACTTTTTTGAGCCTACCAGTCAGAGATGAAGGAGGTTGAGAATCATCATTGGCAAATCAGGGTAGATAAAACACAGAACTCATGAATATAAAAAATTACTGTACATCGAATAAGAGATGGAGAAAAAATAAAAAATAAGAGAGAGAGAGAGAGAGAGAGAGAGAGAGAGAGAGAGAGAGAGAAAAGATTTTCTGCAGAAACATAATTGTATAGATATAATTAAGTCTTGAAGCTTTACAATAAACTTATAATAGAACAATGCTCCTTTAGAGTGAGCTTGTTTCTAGAGTGAGAAAACTGATGGAGCATCCACCTTGGAATCATTTTGTGAGTTATGAATATGATTAATATAAATAGCATTGTTCTAACATCTAAGAGAAACTACCATTAGCTTATGCACTTTAGAGACATGTTTCTTTTACTGAAGTCTTATCTAGAATTCTAGATTCCAAAGGATAGTCTTATGAACCAACAAATTTGCAGAAAGATCCTTGTAGAATTTCGGATTGCAAGCAATGCTTACTAGGCTTAAAACAGATGGTTGAGAAGCATTGTAAATGAGTTAAGATTTAGCCATAGTCAACCAAGGGTTTTATATCTACTTGATACTAAATATAGGCAGTAGAGCTTGGCAAGCGGTTTTTCATAATACGCAACAGGTAGAATGTGATAATCTATAATGAGCAGGAGAATCTTAATGTAAGTGATACGCACTTACGCACTGCATGGCTAGTTCCTTGGTGCTAGAGTATCCACCAGAAAAATATGACAGGGCCAACCTGATATAAATAACTTTCACTAGCTTCTGCTTACCTCCCTCCTCACAGCAAAAAATTTAGAAGAAACGGAAAGACATGAAACTTACAATGGATGTCAAACTATAGCCATAGGCATCAACTCGTTTGCTTGTCAACCAATAGTCCAGAAAGGGGCCTACTAGCAGTAAACTAGCTGCCTGTGCTGGTGCAGTCTGGCCCAACAAGTTAAATGATCCAATAGAATACTTTCTTTGAAGGTAATGTACATACTGCATAAAAGGTAATGTAAAATATCAGCTCAAAAAATCAAGATCATGAGACCCAGATATAACAGGAAGAGTAAGAATTGTAATCAACTAAAATAAGTTATCTGGGTCTTCCAAAGAAGCATCCAAGAATACTGTTTGTGAAAAAACCCTAGATAAACAAACAAATTGTTGTAGGTCATCCAATTCATCATGTTTAGATCTACAACAAGCTGGTTATTTCTTAATACATGAATGTTACCAACAAGCATTGTGAATCTGAAAGTGAACATTTTATCTATTTAGAATTTCCTTCTTATGACAGGAATTTACTTTGACGAGATTTTATTTTCCAACCAAGACTGAGGGTTTTGTAAAGTTTTAGCGTGTTACTTACATATTGCTGCAGTGCTGTGCTCCAAACTCCTACTACAGCAGCTATGAAACCCTTAGCATTGACGCTGACATCAGTTACTGTACAAACAGCGACACCAAGCAGAACCAAAAGAATACTAAGCTTTGTGTCTCTTGAATATCTCACATTGTCAAAAACAACTTCCAGGAAACAAGATACTGGGATCATACTCAGCTTGGCAATCTGACAATTTCATTTCAAAGGAAACAATAATTATAAATACTTATCTCCAATGCAAGAAGTGATTATTATAAGCCCAAAAGACTGACTTTGATTTTATTTTATTTTGTTTTGCACAAAGAGGATTTTGAAAGAAGTCCAGAAGGTACCTGATAGAAACCAACAGAGTTCCACATTAAACTCACATTCATTCCCACAATGGAGAAATTTGCAAATAAAACAAATTTGATGATATCAGATGATTGAAGATGAGCGCTTTGGATATATCCAAGTGATTTAAGAATGGTAGTCAACAAAGTTGTTGTGACAAAATGCAGACCAGTCAAAGTTGTAGCTGCAAAGTAGCATAATTAGCATTTTCTGGCGCAGCCACGTTAAGACCAACACTAGGGCAAAACTTCAGTAGTTTACAACATCAGAAGAAACCAAAACCAAATTCCACTTAGCTGTGCTACCTAGAAGAGGTTTTTAATTGGTCATCCGATGTTATTCTCATTATTTTAAGACTTTCAATAAATGACAGTACTGTGATTATCAGTCTCAGAACGAAAATGGTGCAGATGAAGCAGTAGTTTCAAGAAAGTTTTCCTAATCAAAACTAAATTTAATGCTTATCTTCAATGTGGTGACAGGTTTTTTGGATTTCAAAGAAACTTAATGTAGTGTATTCTTTCTTTCATTCCCTCCATATGATGTTTTAAAGAGCAATGGTCGTGCTTTGAACGCCACAACAACAATAATAACAACAACAAAGGCTTATCTCCATAGGTAGGGTTCAGTTACATGGATCAAATGACGTAATTGTATCATATGTCATGTTTAAGTGAAAGTGTTTACACATAGATCTCTTTTGACTGCCTCTTGTAGTCTTGTATGATCCTTTTAGGTTTTCCTCTATCTTTCGTCACGTCTATCTTCCATTTGAGCTACCCTTCTAATTGAATGTTCTAATGATATTCTCCCCACATGTCCAAACCACCTAAGAAGAGATTCTACAATCTTTTCAACGGTAGGCGCTACTCCAACTTTCTCTCTTATGTCCTCATTCCTTATTTTGTCTTGTTTGGCTGCTCATTCATCTAGGTATCCTCATCTCTACCACACTAAACTTAAGCTCATGCTCACTCCTTGTTGTCCGACACTCTGTTTCATATAACAGTTGGTCTATTTTTTTTTCTCCAATTTTCACTTCTCTATTAGTGTTTCTCTCCTATATATTCCATTTTACTATGACTTGTACACAAATCAATTACCTCTTAAAGCTTCTTTCTACAAATCTAGCTTCTGGTTTAAATCTTCCTTTGATTCTCACATAAAGATGATATCATCAGCAAAAAACACACTCCATGGTACGGATTCTTGGATATGCTTAGTAAACACTTCCAAAACCAATGTGAATGCCATATCAAACAAAGAACAAGTCCTTGGTTTAGCTGTCCTTTATTGTGAATAAAAAGTCCAATAAGCTTGTGAGGTTACAATTTCAGCATATAGGGTGAAAGAATAACATTAACGACCCATTTGCCCAGATTTTTTTTTGATGTCTGTTGTTAACTATACCTAAGTTTGATGTTTACAAGCATCTTCAATGCCAAATTGTAACCTATTCAGCTAGAACTACCAAGAAACCAACCCTCTCTTATATATTCTCTTTTATTGCAATGAAATTTCTATTTCATAATAATAAATATAAAAGAAAGACACCTCCAAAATTGCAGTTTAGAATAGTTTCTAACCCAGTTCCATGCTAACATTAAATTTACAAGTCTATCATCAGGTCATTTATATACCTAGGTCAAATTGCTAAAGTTGTACAATCTAAATTAAGCTACCTGATAATATTAGAGTGAAACACACATGAAACATCAAGTTTAGAATAGAAGCACATGATAGAATCTTTCTTCTTTACACCTTCACACACACATGGACACATATTTCATGGCAAAAATATACACAAAAGTTGGTAGTTAATGAAATAACACAAACATAATGAGCATGGAAACTTCTAATTTAGTAAATTAAAGGCATGACCAAAAAAAAAAAATAGTAGAAGAAAATAATCATGATGGAGCCATACCAAAACTGAAACCATAAGTAGCCATCAATGCTTTATTCACAAGGATTATTCCTACAGATGTGACTACATTGAACAACCATGATGCTGCATCAAGGGTAGCCTTCCTGTCGCCCTTGCTTGCAGAAGACATATTAAACTATAGCTTCCAACTCAAAAACCGGTTATCTCACCAGTCACGGCTTCACTTTCATATGAAGGAATGTATCACTAAGTTTGGAATCCCAAAATTTTATCTGTATTAAACGAAAAATAGGTCACCAGAACTGAAACACATATTGTATAAATAAAGTAGAATTTCATACGGCTTCACAGATACCCCCATCCAGAGGATTAGACACACCTTCTTTGGCCAAAACATAACGGAAAAAGGGGGAAACATAAATAAAAATGTTAAAGTCATTAAATTACCTCATAACATCCTAATTGTAACTTGAAAAATGATAGAGGATCTATATATACAGGCCTAACAGCTTTGTCTTTCTTTGTTTTTTTTTTTATTTAACTAATTGAACCATATCACATCAAGTTAATAAATGTTCCTATTATTAATTACTAATTAGCATATTCACTCTTTACCTATTTACTTAAAATCAATTGTTTAAACAAAAAAAGGAAAAATGAAAATACATAATAGAGCTGCAATCATGAACTATGATCTAACTACAATCATGATCCAACATTCTCAGGGACACAATTCATCTAAGGAAAACCAATTTAACCGTGAAATTAAACCAGAATTAGACAGTTCATTCCAGATCCGTTACTCTCTTCACATACGCAGTAAATTCGAAGCTGATTTGAACTCTAAGGTGAACACAAATCAGGAAACCATTATAAAAGCAGAAATAACTTGAGCAATAAGTTAAGCTAAAACCGAATCAAGAAACACGGATCCGCGATCCCTAAACAAGTACTGATCCAGTAAGAAACCACAGCAAAAGTTCTCAAAACGAAATGAGAAAAAAAAGAAAGTAGCATAGAACACAATAATAAACGAAGCAAGTTGAATCAAGTTTTGTTGAATTGTGAAGGGAATAAACGACGCACCGTTTTGGTGGATGGGGAGATGAGAAGAGGTGAAGGAAAGTAGTAGTAGCTGCAGAAATGTGAAGAGCAGTGTCGTCGGAGAGAAAAACCAAAGAACGCAGCGCAACGCAGCGTTTTGGGGTTCTTTGGTTCTCTCTCTCTTTTCTGTGTTGTGTTTGATGTTAGAGTTTTAGGGGTTGTGCGAGTGTGAGTTTGGTTTTTAAATTGGAAAATGCAGCTGCTTTTGTAACGTCCAGATTCAGTGATCGACGAAAGGAAAGGTGAGGTGAGGTGAGTTGCCAGGAAAGCTTCTACAACTGAGTAAACGGAATTTCGTCAAATCATTAACTCAAAGATAATTTGGTCAACAAGTCTACACCCGTGATAATTATTACCATTTTGTGATAATTAATTATTTATTAAAATATCTTTAANNNNAAATTTTCCTTAATAAAATTAGAAAAAATTTTATTTTATTAATTTAATCTAATAGAAATTAATTCTGTAAAACCTGCGCACGTTTTAAACAAATTATATTTAGGACAATTCACCTCATTAAACCAAATGCATATCAATATTACTTGAATGTTTTAAATTAAAAAATGTAACGTTAAAGTCTCAAAGCATATTTCTATATAAATCGAATTGATTAAATTCGATTGATTGAAACACAAAGTAAATCCAATCCAATGGATTCGAATTAGGTGAAAAATGTTACTGAACAAAAATCGAATCAAGTGGATTCGATTTAAGTACATGATTAAAATGGTAGCAAATGGAATGAATTTGTTTCGATTTATAAGTAAGAGTGAATCGAATTCAATAGATTCGATTTAGCCAACTGTAAAAACGTTCAAGGTAATCCGAAACCAATAGATTCGATTTGATGGTTTTATAAATCAACACCCATTGTTTCGATTTACTAATTGTTTTCATGTCTCATACTTCGATTTATATATTATTGACATTTTTTTCTTCCATTTTATCATTATTTCACATACAATTTTTATAAGTACACTTTTTTTTTATCTATTATTTCATCAAATTGCATTGAGTGTCTATTATGTACATCTTTGTATTTTATATATAATATTTTTACTTCATATCAATTTTAAATTTATAGATTTTCTACTTTATAAAAAACATTTTTTGTTTTTTTTTTATATTGTTAATACTTTTGAGTTTTTATTATTATACATCTTTGGTATTTTGTGTACCCTTATAAATCGAAGTATGGGACATGGAAACAACTAGTAAATCGAAACAATGAGTGTCTATTTACAAAACCATCAAATCTATTGAATTCCTTTGGAGTTTTTTCAGTTGGCTAAATCGAATCTATTAAATTCGATTTACTCTTACTTATAAATCGAAACAAATTCATTCGATTTGCTACCATTTTAACTATGCATTTAAATCGAATTCACTTAATTCGATTTTTATTCAGCAACATTTTTCACCTAATTCAAATCCATTGAATTCGATTTACTTCGTGTTTCAATAAATCGAATTTAATCAATTCGATTTATATAAAAATATGCTTTGAAATTTTGACGTTGCATTTTTTGGTGTGATATTCAAGTAATATTGATATGTATTTGATTTAATGAGGTAAATTGACCTTATATTTATAAAGGTTTAACTATTATGTATTTTAAAGATATAATTATTAATAAAAAATTTTAAATTTTTTATTCTA
>NC_029794.2:101765807-101766638 GCF_000816755.2 Arachis ipaensis
CGGAAACCAACTTTTTTTTTATATATTTCAAGCAACAAAAAATGATTAATAATTTAACGTTTAAAGAGACTAAATGTTAAGTGTATTTGGGAATAAATTCTTTTAATTGTTAAAAAAAATTGAGAGAATAAAGTATGATCTCTAACTCTTTATTATTCTTTTTTTTTTATATATTTTTTTTAATTTTACTTATAAAATTAATGGTGAGAGATTACATTTTATTTTCTTAATTATTAAAAAATACTGAGAGGATCCATTCTCTATAGTTAATTACTTATACACACATCCCATATAAATAATAGATAGAGACAAATTAAATTGGACACAATGATATATAATTTAAATATCACCACTCGGCTAATTGATACCTTGGATTACTTATTGACATTGTTATGTTAGTCCGGGGAATGATGTTAGCAGCCCACCCGAAATATAAATTCCATAGGCCATTTAAGTGCGAGTTATAGGTATAATTTTCTTTATATGTTTGGTGTCAAATTTTGCTTTTGATGTCATTTTCTCATTCATTTCATTGGTGTGAGTGAAATAATCCCATGCCTTTCGTTCTTGTCCATGTGGTGTTTATTATGAAGAAGAAATTATGCCGTCCTTCTTCTTTTTCCCACATCAATCAAAGATGTTTGATTGTTTCGGCAAGTTTTGTTAAGAATGATGTTGAGTATAACTCGTTTCGGCAAGTTTTGTTATGAACGAAATAAAGTGATAATATTAGGTGTAATAAGTGTATAATTATAAATATTACGTATATAAAATTATACGTGTTAAGTTTAATAAATAACTTTATTATCTCTTTAGCATTGATTATTATTA
>NC_029794.2:101766816-101767520 GCF_000816755.2 Arachis ipaensis
ATTATGACCACAAATACATTAATTATTGTCGAATTTATCATAAAAAAATTCGACTATAATTGCTCAATTTAATTTTTTACAAAATATTATCTTCGGATTACAATTTTCAACGCTAAATTCGTCGCAATAATGCGGTACAAAACATGTTTAAATATCGTGAAATATTACCATCATATTTTTCGTGAAAATAATCCGATAGTAAGGTGTTTAATTGAAATTTACTGTTTTCATCAAAAAGATTTATCACTACTATAACACTACAAGATACACGAAAAATTACAGCGGTTTTTGTTGGAGATTTACGACAGTTTTTAACCGCCGCAAAATAACATGCCAGCGGTTCGATAACCAAAGTTGATAAATTTGTTGTAAATCCAATCCAAAATTCGAAACCATCTTCTTCCCCTTTTACTTCTACACGCAGTGTCTTCTTGATGCAGACACAACCAAAGTTGATCATGGGATGAGCATTGACAACAAAATTGAGTTTGATATCCAAGATTCTAAAAACCGATTCGAATCGGTTGGTTAGACCGATCAGATAAAAAACTGTTAATATTTTCAATTTGGATTACAAGTAAAATTGCTGAAGTTTAAAGCTGATATAAAATAAAAAAATCAGTAAAAAATTGATCAGTCGAATCGAATAAAAAATCGGTCAATTTTTATTAAAGCCAATAAATGACACCATTTATTCTCCATCT
>NC_029794.2:101767614-101768420 GCF_000816755.2 Arachis ipaensis
CTGCAATATTTTTTAACCAATTGCTATAAATGACGAGATGTGCACTATGATTATAGAGGCTAGAGACCTATATTTGAGTATTGAGCTAAATTTGAAGTTCAAACATTAAACTTTTTTTTCTCCTTATAAAATATTTTTGGAGAGAGAGCGCATATGAGTTGCTGCACCGACTGTAATATTTTTTAACCAATTACTATAAGGTAGTGTTTGGTGGAGAGACAGAGACGGAAAGACTAAGACTGAGAGATAAAGACTAAGAGACAGAGATTTAAATAAATCTCAGTATTCTGTTTGGTGCAAAGTGGGAGATAGAAATTGAAATAAGAATGAAATTCTAATTTAATTTGTACAAAGGATAAAATTGAAATTAATTAATTGAAATGAAGGTATTTTAGGTATAAAATGTTATTAAAGTTTCAGTCTCCATCTCTAAAAAATTTAGTCCCATGTGTCCCCATTTTTTGGAGGTACTGAAATACTGAAATTTTGGAGACAGAGACAGAAATTTTAGTACCAGTCTCTGAACCAACAAACATGATACTGAGTCTCAATCTCCTAGTCTCTGTCTCAATACCTCAAAACAAACGCTACCTAAATGACGAGATGTGCTATATTTGAGCATTGGACTAAATTTAAAATCCAAAAATTAAACATTTTTCTCCTCATTTATAAGACATATTTTTTGAGAAGTAGCAGATTTTAATAAGTATGAATGAAACTGTGAGAGCTTTCATAAATAATAACTATTTACTATTTAGTATATAGATGTATTTAGACATAGTTATAATATTTTAAGATTGTTTAAA
>NC_029794.2:101768500-101782353 GCF_000816755.2 Arachis ipaensis
GTGCATTTATTTGTAATTTTATATATTATTTTATTATAATTCGATTATTTTAGTTGAATTACTAAACCAATTATTAAAGTAGTTTAATGACCAATTCGATATTTAGAACTTTAGTTTGATAGGAAAAAACATACAAGAATTAAGTGGGTCTATGATAAGAGCAAAAATAAGAAAAGCTAAGAAGGCTCTGTAACAAATTATTACAACTATACTTAAAGAAAGCCCAAAGTAAGAGGAATTGGAGCTTAAGATTGTTCTCTGCATTATTCACCATGAAGATGCATAAATAAGAAGATACTTGTAGATTTGGACTATATAACTCTTTATTAGTTTTTATATTATTTTAAAGTGTAATAAATGTTTAGAGGGATATTTAGAAACTTGTCACCCACTCAATATCTTAAATGTATAGTTTTACTAAGAAAATCTTAAGTGTTTAGCTGTTTTTAATATAATGGTGTTAGGATTTGGTTGAATTAGTCCCACATTGCTTAGGATAGCAAATGGAGTGGGTGGCCTAGGCTATAAATATGAAGCTAAGTTTTTCATTTGTTTTTGCACCAGTCAGAAACACTTTAAGCTTGTATCTGATTTTTCTTTTCTTCTGTACTATTTGATTAGAGAGTGTTGTGAGGTGTAGTTAGATATTTGCTTTGAGAGAGTGTGGGTGTACTGGGGTGCCGGTGTTAGAGAGAAAGAAGTCTATGTGTTGTAACAATTTTCACATAGTGATATTCTTTGGTTGTCATTTGACAACGGCCGTGGTTTTTTCTCCGGTAATTGGAGTTTCCACGTTAAATTCTTGTGTTGTGATTGTGTCTATTTTATTTCTCTGTCAAAGGTGTTTTCTCAAGGGGGAATGGTGTCTTATTCCCAACAAGTGGTATCAAGAGTTTCGGTTCGGTGGGATTTATTCTTAGTATGCTCTGTGGTTGCAGCCTAGTCTGACCTTCCACATCAGAAAAGAATTTTGTCCTGTGGCTTGAGGTTGATCTTTGGTTGCTGTTGTTGTTGTTGGAAGGCAGTGTGACACTGTGAGAGTGCAGTTTGGAAAGGTTCTGGCTAACGAAAGACCTGGTATTTAAGTGTGTCCATTGTGACCCACCTCTCTTTCCTGGGGACCCTTTCTAGTGCACGGTTGAGTTATACTATTCCAGTATACGGTTGCAACAATGTCAGGATATTCAAGTGCTGTGAAGCTTGAAATAGAGAAATTTGATGGAAGAATCAATTTTGGCTTGTGGCAAATACAAGTCAAGGATGTGTTGATACAATCAGGTTTGCACAAGGCGTTGAAAGAGAAGATCTCTGGTATGAAGGATGAAGAATGGGAGGAACTAGATTTGAGAGCTGCAAGTGCTATTCGCCTGTGTTTGGATAAGAATGTTCTTGCAAATGTGCAAGGAATGAAAACAGCCAAGGAACTTTGGGATAAACTCGAAGGGTTGTATCAGGCAAAGGGCATCTCAAATCGGTTGTTATTGAAGGAGCAGTTCCATAATCTACGCATGGATCACAATGTGAAAATCTCCGACCATCTTAGTGCTACCAATGGTATTGTCTCTGAATTAGAGGCAATTGGAGTGAAAATTGATGATGAAGATAAGGCACTGAGGCTCATATTGTCTCTTCCCTCTTCCTATGAGTATATCAAACCTGTTTTAATGTATGGGAAGGAAACTCTGAATTTTGAAGAAGTTGCCAGTAAGCTCTTTGCTGAAGAAAAAAGAATGAAAAATGAGGGTAGCACTTCATCAGATTTGGCGCTTGTAGCTAGAAGTGACAATTATGGAAAAGAAAATCGTGGAAGGAGTGTAACATGCTGGAAATATGGAAAGCCTAGGCATGTAAAGAGAAATTGTCCAGGTAATGCGGTTTCAGAAAAAGACTCTCAATCTGATACTTGCAATATTGCTCTCTCTATGAGAGAAGATGATGTTCTCTAGAAGACAAGAAGTATCCTCATGGTATTACCGCACTGCCATGGATAAGGATGAGTTGTGGCAATCGGGTCCACAATTGCACACGGGCATTGGTTGGCGTTGAGATGCAAGGTGTGTGGCGGAGTTAGGTCGATGGCTGAAGAACTTCCAGGAAAAGCCAATTTGGAAGTTGCACCATGAATTTTCAGCAAGGTTTCGATCTGTACCAAGGCGAAATGCTTGGAGTGGTCTAATTCCAAGTGAGTATACTTTCATGGTGGAGTACGATAGTTCTCTGAACTATGATTGTCGGTATAGACAATGGCAGCAAAGAATTGTCGGTGTTGACAATGGAAGCTGAAGATGTGTGACTATTTCAATCAAGGTGGAGATTGTTAGGATTTAGTTGAATTAGTCCCACATTGCTTAGGATAGCAAATGGAGTGGGTGGCCTAGGCTATAAATATGAGGCTAAGTTCTCCATTTGTTTTTACACCAGTCAGAAACACTTTAAGCTTGTATCTGATTTTTCTTTTTTTTTCTGTACTCTTTGATTAGAGAGTGTTGTGAGGTGTAGTTAGATATTTGCTTTGAGAGAGTGTGTGTGTACTGGGGTGCCGGTGTTAGAGAGAAAGAAGTCTATGTGTTGTAACAATTTTCACATAGTGATATTCTCTGGTTGTCATTTGACAACGGCCGTGGTTTTTTCTCCGGTAATTGGAGTTTCCACGTTAAATTCTTGTGTTGTGATTGTGTCTATTTTATTTCTCTGTCAAAGGTGTTTTCTCAAGGGGAAATAATGTCTTATTCCCAACAAATGGAACATTAAAGACTTAGTGAAATACTCTTATTTTAGTGAATTTTTAGTTATCAACCCTTTTCCATTTAACCTTTGAATAGAGGTCTTTTAAGTTATGTAAAAATTAGATTATGAATATTAACATTTTATGAGATTTATCCTCTTTTGAGTTTTTCACAGAATTCTCTAAACTTATCAAGGATATTTATCTTTGTGGCATTCTTAGGCTTATCAATTTTTGATTGTGATACTTTGTTTTACTTACTTTGTATCAATCTTTTAGGTTTATTTATATCTTTGATTATACAACCTTGTTTTCGGTCATTCTTAGGTCTTTTTTGTAATTCAAAATGTCATCTTTTTTTATACGAAACTGAACTCAAGATAAGATAAAAAATTAAAGAAAGGGACTCATCTACCTCAATTTGATTTTCTAATGTAATAGTTAAGAGAATTGCTCTACCTCTTCACATCCAAATTTCTCAAAGAAACTTAAATAAATTTTTATTCATCAAAATTAAGAAAAAAAAAGGCTATAAAGTTTTAGAGGTTTTTATACCTTTTAGATTTAAAATCCTAACTCATAAGCTCACTAAAATAAAAATGGCCAAATTATAATCTAAAAGAAACAAAATAAAATAAAATAAACATAAATAAATTTTAAAATAAATACTAATAAAGTAATGCCTATTTGATTCAACTTGACTATTGAGGGTCTTCAATGCAACTTGTAAATAGTAAAATGTTTGACTTTCTATAATCGCTAACCATTGTCTTATCTAATTCTTGATGCATATCCTGAATTTAGTCATATTTGCAAAACCTTCTTTTATTCGCTTAGTTGTTGCTCTTGTAATTGAACCAATTGGCATATGACAGTTCTCAGTTTGTCCCACGTAGTTCATATCATTCCCTCCCTCTTGAAAAATATTCCTCTTCGAATCTGTATCCAAAACAAAAGGAGATAGGTCAGAGACATTAAAATTAGCTGGCACATTATTCTCACTTGAAAGGTCAATCTTGTAAGCATTGTTATTGATCTTTTCGAGCACCTGAAATGGACTATCACCCCTAGGGTCTAACTTGGATTTTTTTTTGAGTAGGAAACCTCTCCTTTCTCAAATGAATCCATACCCAATCACCAGGTTCAAAGACAAGTTATCTTCCACCTCTTTTCACCCTTTGAGCTATCAGCATGTCTTTCCTTTTATTCAACTGATGTGCTTTCAAGTGCATTGCTTTAACCTTTTCACCTTTACTTTCTACATCCAAGCTAACAAGATCGATCAAAGACAAAGGGTAATAAGTCCAAAACAGTTAAAGAATTAAAACTATACACAAGTTCAAAAGAAGAAAAACCTATAGAAGAATGAATTGCTCTATTATAAACAAACTCAATAAAAGGTAAACAATCTTCTCAAGTTTTCAAATTCTTACCAACACCAGCACGTAATAAGGTCCCTAATATTCTATTTACTACTTTACTTTGACCATCAGTCTGAGAATGAAAAGTAGTAAAATGTAATAATTTAGTTCCTAATTTACTCCATAACACTTTCAAAGAAGGACTAAAAAATTTTACATCACGATAAAAAATAATAGTTTGGGGAATACCATGTAATCACACAACCTCTCTAAAGAACAAATCAGCCATATTTGTGGCATTATCAGTTTTATGACATGCAATAAAATGAGACATTTTACTAAACCTGTCAACCACAACAAAAATGTTATCTCTACTTTTTCTAGTTTGAGGCAAACCAAGAACAAAATTCATGAAAATATTAATCCACGGATGTATAAGAACTAGTAAGGGAGTATACAAACTATGTGGTAATGACTCAAATTTAGCCTATTTACATGCCATATATTTAGCCAAAATTTTTCAACATTCTTATACATGTGGAGCCAGTAAAAAATGTTCAGAAAATATATCCAAAGTCTTATGCACATCAAAATGACCCATAAAACTTCACTATGTGACTCCAAAACAAGTAAATCCCTAATAGAATAAGCAGGCACACGAATTTTATTACCACGAAACAATATACCTTCATGCCTATAAAATTTGTTAATTGCACCATGTTCACAAGAGGCATAAATAGCAAAAAATTCAGAATCAATTACATACAGTTCTTTTAAAAACTCAAATTCAAACAACTTAGAAGTGAGTGTAGTAATCAAAGCATATTTTCTAGATAAAGTATCAGTAACTATATTCTCTTTACCTTGTTGAAAGGAAATTACATATGGAAAGGTCTCAATAAATTTCACCCATTTAACAAGTCTTTTATCAAGCTTACCTTGGTCTTTTAAGTGCTTCAAGAATTCATGATCTGTGTGAATTACGAATTCTTTAGGTAGCAGGTAATGTTTTCAAACTTTCAATGCTCGAACCAAGGCATATAATTCTTTGTCATAAGTTGAATATTTGCGTTGAGCTAAGTTCAACTTTTCACTGAAGTATGCAATGATCACTTTTCCTGCATTAAACTAGCACCTATACCAATCTCAGAAGCATCACATTCGATCTTAAAGGTCTTATTGAAGTTAAGTAAAACAAGAATAGGAGCAGAACACAAACAATCTTTTAGGGTATGAAATAAAATTTTTTATTTCTTTTTCTATTTAAACCCAACATCTTTTTTGACAATCTCTATAAGAGGCGCATCAATGATAGAAAATTTTTTTCACAAATTTTCTGTAAAATCCAGCTAAACCATGAAAACTTCTACCTCAGAAGTATTCTTAGGTATTGGCTATTCTTGAATAGTCTACACCTTTTTCTCATCAACCTCAATTTCACTCGCACTCACAACAAAACCAAGAAACACAATTCTATCAATACAAAATGTACACCTTTTAAAATTGGCATATAATTTCTTTTTTGAAGCACTTTCAAAATAGCTGAAATATGTGACAAGTGGTCATCCAAACAAGTTCTATAAATGAGAATATTATCAAAATATACAATAACAAATTTATCCAAAAATGCTCGCAAAACATGGTTCATTAGACGCATAAAAGTACTAGGTGCATTAGTTAACCCAAAAGGCATTACTAACCACTCATATAACCCATGTTTTGTTTTAAATGCATAGTCTTCTATTCATCCCCTGGTTTTATTTTAATTTGATGATAACATCTTCTCAAATCAATTTTAGTGAACATGTATACACCATGTAATTCATCAAGTATGTCATCTAACTTAGGAATAGGATAACGATACTTTACCATAATCTTATTGATTGCATGATAATCCACACACATCTACGAAGTATCATCCTTCTTTGGAACCAACAAAACTGGTACATCACATAGTCTCATACTCTCACGGATGTGACTTTTGGTTAATAAGTCTTCCACTTGCTTTTGAAGCTCCTTTGTCTCTGCAGAATTACTTCTATAGGCTGGTCTATTAGGAATGCTGGCTCTAGAAATAAAATTAATTTGGTGCTCAATTCCTTATAAAGGAGGCAAACCACTTGACATGTTAGTAGGAAAGATATTTGCAAATTCCTATAACAAAGAGACAAAATTATTTGACAACTTTGGGTTAAGTTTAGTGTTAGATAATAAAGTATTTCGAAACTAAACTATAATCATAGCTCTCTTGCCTACTAAAGCACTCTTTAAATTTCTCTCTTTTGCAAAGAAAGACAATTTTCTCTCAACTCTCTCATTTTTTTCTGTATTCGCACTATTCTCATGCATGCACTATTTTCTTTCTTTTCACTCACCTTTGGGTCTTTTGCTGAGTTTTTTTCTCTCAGATTTTTCTTTCACCTCACATTCCATTTTTTCTTAGTATCCTGTTGAAGCTTTAATTGATCAAGGTAAACCTCTTTAGGTGATAATGGAGCAAGAGTGATCTTACGACTATTAAAATAAAAAAGAACCGATTCATGTAACCATCATGAAATGCTCGATGATCGAACTGCCAAGGTCTCCCAATAATAAATGATAAGCTTGCATTGGCACCACATCACACAATACTTCATCAACATACTTACCAACAGAAAATGCAACTGTCACCTGCTTGTCAACCTTTATCTCACCACTGTCATTCAACCACTGCAATGTATATGGTTTAGGATGTCAAACACATGCCAAGCCCAATTTCTCCACCATAAGTATACTAGACACATTAGTCCAACTTCCTCCATTAATAATCAAACTACACATCTTTTCACCCATCAAAAATCTAGTGTGAAAAAGATTTTTGGCATTGCTCTAGGCTATCTTGTTTTACCTGCAAATTCAAAGCACGCCTAACAACAAGAGATTCACCATGGACTGCATACTCAACATCACCATCAGAATAATCCTCCAAAAGTGGCATACTATCATGATCAGAGTTATCACATTGATCAAAATCATACACAATATCACCTCCTCTAATAACCATCATCCTCCTGTTCGGACAATCACTAGCATAATGACCCAAATCCGATCCTAAATCCTACACTTGAAGCATTTAATATCTCTATGCTTAGGGGTAGCAAAAGAAGAATGGTTAGAATTACCTTTCTTCTTTGTAGCATCAAACAACTTCTCCTTGGGTTCAACACCATTAGTCTTTGTTGTGTCATCACTACGAGACTCTGTGTGAACCCACTTTGAATTAGCATGAGACAATTTCTTTGGTGCTCTTTTTTATTGTTGCCTCTCCACATAATGATGTAACTCCATCATATCAGCAATAGCTCTATTCAAACCACCTGCAAATTATGCCATAGTAACCTTGGTATCCTCTTCTATGTTGGCCGTAATCATAAGCATCTCCATTTTCTTATGGTAATCTTCAATAGACTTAGAGCCTTGAGTCAACCGATGTAACTTCTAATGCACTTCCCTGTAGTAGTTCAAAGACATAAATCTCTTCTTCATGAGGCACTTCATATGATCCCAAGTCTCTATAGAGTGATCGTCATTCCGCCGTCTTGTCTTCACTAGTTCATCCCACCAAAGCAAGGCATAGTTAGAGAGCACAACTGCTGCCAAATGAATCTTATTTGCCTAAGAGTAATTATGACAAGTAAAAATTCTTTTCACCTTACGTTCTCACTCCAAATAAACTTCAGGATCGTTTCTCCCTATGGTGGTATTTGCATCTTGATGGCATTGATATTGCTATCTTGACTTCTGTGCGAGGTGTTGTAGCCCTATCAGAGTCATCATCAGAATGCACATGATTCTAACGCCGATTTAAAAAAGTTTCATATTTAGCACTCTTGGACAATGTTTGTGTCACCTCTTGCTTCCATTCTTCCAATTCATTTAAGCGATCAGTTAATGTTGAATGGCCCTTTGCATCATCTCTATATCAACTAAACTATCTTCTGAGTGGGTCGTCTTAGCAACGAACCTGCAAAAATGTTATAAAAAAGGTCTCACAATCACTCTCTCACGTGTTTTATTTGAGGATGGACACTCATGTTTACTCTCAAAAATGATTTTTACCCTCTGTTGAACTCGTCACTCTTACCTTTTACCACTCTTAAAAATTCTTTGGTTGTTGCACTTTAGAAACCAAATAAAAAAATAGAAGAACTCAGTTAACAAAAATAGAGTTAAAGCACAAATAGAATTAGGACAACAAATGAAGATATAAAAATATGTCAGAGTGAAGATACGGACAAAATTAACAAATAAAAAGTGTGATAATAAAAAGGAAAATGTGTCTGAATATATAATTTTTTTTGTTTCTTTTCTTTGTTTTTTTTTTCGTTTACTGAACTACTATTATGTAAACATCAAAGTTCTCTCTTTTTTGTTTTTTTTTTTGGTTTATATAAATCAAATTTGTTAATAAACTAGAATGGATGTAAAAGGAAAGAAGGGTTCAAAAAACACAGAAGTAAGAACTTATATGGGAGGATAACAAATGCACATGATGACCAATATAATAGAACAAAACAAATAGGGAAGGAATGATAACCAATTACTAGGATATAACAAAAGGGAATAACAAGATAAAGTTGCAGTGGGACGTTCTTTGTTTTATTTTTTAATAAAATTAATGACAAAAACATAATGAAATACAATTAAAAAGACATGGATGATAGGGATACAAAAAGAATACGATAAACACTGTTGTTTTTTTAACTAAGGCATAAGAAAAATAAACATATACTAATAAGGATTAATTTAGTACCTGAACTCTAATACCAAATAATATGTAACAAAACCTAGGATAAGATGGAAAAATTAAAAAAAAAAGGGGATTCCTCTACCTCACTTTAATTTCTTGATGCAACAGTTAAGGAAATCATTTTACCTCTTCTGTTCACATTCAATTTTTTCAAAAAAATTCAAAAAAATTTTCATTAATCAAAACTAAAAAAAATAGCTACAAAATTTTAGATATTTTTATACCTCTTAGGTTTAAAATCCTAACTCATAAACTCACTAAAATAAAAATAGGTCAAATCATAATTGGGCCGAAAACAAACAAAATAAAATAAAATAAATATAAAATAAATTTCAAAATAAATACTAATAAAATAATGTCTATTTGATTCAATTTGACTATTGAGGGTCTTCAATGCAACTTGTATATAGTAAAACGTTTAGCTTTGCATAATCGTTAACCATTATCTTTTCTAATTCTTGATGCATCTCCTGAACAAATAATTTAGCCATATTTGCAAAATCTTCTTTTATTTTCTTAGTTGTTATTCTTGTAATTAGACCAACTGGCATATGATAATTCTCAATTTGTCCCACAGAGTTCGTATCATTTCTTTCCATTATTGAATCATTGAAATCTGAGTTCAATAGAGTCAAATACAGGTTCGTTTAATTTTTTGCAAATTTCTTTTCTTACAACCTTGGTAGATCCTACTTTGTTGATTCATGAAGTTTGTTTCATATCATGTGGTTATTAGAGGTCAGTTCTAAGGTTGTCTCTTTTTTTTTTCAGTTTTTATTTTCTTTTATGCAAAATTATCTTGTTTCTTTGTTGTTTTATTTTTCTTGCTAATGGGTTACTGAATTTTATTTAAAGTTAGTTAATTTTCCAAAATTCTTATTTTTTATAATTTGTATTGCACATCTATTTATCAGTTGTAAGAATAGAAATTTATAGAAAATTAAACGAACCTGTATCTGACTCTACTGAATTCGGATTCTAATGATTCAACAATGAAAAGAAAGATGACATTCTGAACTATAGGAAAGACCCAAGAATGATAAAAAATAAATTTGTATAATCAAAGATATAAACGAACCTAAGAAACTGATACAAAATGGATAGGGCAAGGCACCACAATCAAAGATGGATAAGCCTAAAAATGCTACAAGAATGAATACCTTTGATAAGTTCAGAGAATTCTATGAAGAACTTAAGAGAGAATAAATCTCACAAAATATTAATATTCATAATCTGCTTTTTACATAACTTAGAGACCTCTATCCAAAGGTTAAGTGGTATGTAAAGGCTGATGACTAAAGAATCCACTAAGATAAGATTAATTCACTAAGTCCTTTAATGCTCCATGATGCGAACAAATTCATCGGTTGAGAATTCCTTCTCGGTAAAGGAGAAATAACCTCGTTGCAAGTATAGTTCTCAACCAACAAGTAATGCTCGATCAAACTTTACAATTTCTAATCTAAACTGAGAGTAGTTAAACCTCGGGTCGTTCTCCCAAGGAATGCAAATGAAATGTTACTTCTTTCGGTTGTGAAGAGAACAAAAGGGGTTTTGTGCAATTAAAGAACGAAAGATTAAAAGAACTAAGCAATAAAAGGACTAAGCAATGATCAAAATTGGAAAGTAATGCAAGCAACAAGGAAAATGAGATCAAAACTAGTGAAAATGAAATAAAAGAAAGCCTTGACTTGGGAATGAGTATCTAAGGAATCCTATCATGGCCATAACCACAACTATGGTAATTATGATGAGTCAATCTCGCCTAGTCAACCCCAACCATCGAGGAGTAAGTCAAGCAAGAATAATTGACCTTAATCCATAAGTCCTAACCAATTTACCAAACTAGTTGATAAAAGGCTAGCGTCAATGAAAACAAGAGCCAACTAACTACCCAAGAATTACCACTAAATGTCGGACATTATGACTCTAGTATCCTAGGAACTCAAGCCACAAGTCAAGATGGGAAAATCTACTCAAAATCTAGAGTTGGCATTTTCACAAACACCTTGTGTGCATAAAAGTAAAACATAGAAAATTGCAAAGTAAAACGTAAAACTATAACTAACTATCAACAAAACCAAACATAAATAAGCAATCAAACATTAAGAAGGCATGAAATGTAAAATTCATCAATAAAAACTTCAAGAAACACAAAATTACAATATGAACAAAGTAACTTGAACCAAGAGAAATTGAAAGTAAAAGTACTTTAATTAAAGAGAAAATTGAGAGTACTTACAATTGAAGAAGTAAAATCAAAATCAAAGCTTGCTATAAAATTCTACAAGGAAATGGAAATTGAAAACCCTAAGAGAGCAATCTACTCTACACTACTCCTACTCCTAATTACTATGCAAACTATCTAAAAATTGCTCTAATGCTTCCCCCCCTTTGATAAATGGTCAATTCTCCTTCATATAGCACTTCCAAACAGCAATTCAGCCTTCCAAAATGGGTCAAGAGGCCTCCAAATTCGCGTAGCACATGCCTCATTAATGAAATCACGTGCAGGGACCTGTGCGGACGCACAGACGTGTGCGTCCGCACACGCGGCTAAAAATTGACCTGTGCGTACGCACAGGTGTGTGCATATGCACACATGGAAATTTCTGCTTGTGCGCGTGCACGCAGGGCTGTGCGCACGCACACTTCGCTGTGTGTGCTTTTCCTTGTTTTTTTCACGTTTTCTCCCTTGTACATGCTTTCTTCCACTTTTGGCTATCCATTCTTGCCTCCAAGGCCTAAAATCACTTACAAACCATATCACGGCATCGAATGGCACAAAGGTGGGATTAAATTACTCTATTAAAGCACAAAATTGCATGTCTGTACATTTAGGATCAAATTAGGGATCAAACACAAAAGTATGCTATTTGGGTGCTTAAGTGTGAGTTCATGTGCTAGAATCCATCTAAATTGAGTCAAAACATACCATCAAATATGACTCATCACTCCACAATTTAAAAATGAAAACAACTAAATATTTAATACTCTCTTAGTAAAACTAAATCTTTAAGATATTGAGTGGGTGACAAGTTTCTGAATATCCTACTAAACATTTATTATACTTTAAAATAATATAGAAACTAATAAAGAGTCATACAACCCTTAAATTCACAAGTGTATTCTTATTTATGCATCTTCATGGTTAATGATCTAGAGAACAATAATGAGCTCCAATTCCTCTTGTTCTTGGCTTTTTTCAAGTATGCAACAATTTATTGTACAACCTCCTTAGGTTTTCTTGCTCTTGCTCTTGTCATAGGCCCACCTAGCTAATACATGATCAAGCTCAATTATGTTGTCAATGCACATATCATGATCAAACTTGGTTCCACTTCTACCAAGCCCTCTCTTTTCTAAACTCCGGTCACCCCTCCCCTGTAGCTGCCTCATAGTCCCGCTCTGCCACCACTTCTCTGAAGCTCCCTAGCTCCTCTAGTCACACTTCACTCACTTGTTGAAATTTGTTTATCGCTACCTCATCTACCATACCACCACTCTCCAATGCCGTCGCCTCCACTCCTTACCTCCACATGACCTCTCTCCTCCATCTCTATCAGGTATGTATCCCCTCACTCCTTTTGTTCAAAATTTAATTCTTTTCCCCTAACCTTAAGCCCCTAATAGTCAAATATAGGGTTGTACATAGTTTGGTTAATCCAAAAATCAAAGAAGAACAAAGGAGAACAAAGCCCCTACGAAGTCTTCAAACACCTCCACACCAGAAAGGAGAACAAAGCCATTTGAATGGATGAGCACTCCAAATGGTTACATGTAAGTTTTAACTTTTGGAAACCAATTTCAAATACAGTACAACTAAGTATTTTTTAAATATTGTCTTTTATTCAGTCTTTAGAAGAGAGAGAAATAAAAAGTAAGTAACTTTCCTGATTTTTTGAACAATTGGTACTTGAAAGTGGGTATTCAAAGACTAGTAGCATTTTTCTTTCAAATAATATCTATCTTTATTTCATAGAATGTTCTCTTTTTATGTCTTAGGACAAGTATACCCAAATCTTGAAGACTAGGACCTAGCAATTCCATCCAAGTGTAAAAGAAGATCATGAGTCAAATAATTTTGTGAAAATGGGTCCTAATGCAGTTTGACTTGAGACTTTTAGGGATCTATAAATAACCGTATTTATTGAAAATGATTCTTCTTTGCTGGAACTCTTCGGTCAAGCCTTTTGTCGGCATCCTCTATAGCCACTAGTGTACCTCTACATTCTAAAGAGACCATCGGGGAGCTGCATGAGCGGATCCATAACCTTACATAAAGCCTAAACAATCAAGATCAACACTTGCATGAAGAAAAGGAGAAGATATGCACCTTACTAGCTTTCCTAAACGAACAGAGTCAATGATAAAAGGATAAACAAGCTATTACAGTAGCCTATACTAAAATCTTGTGGAATAGGGAGAAAATCCGTAGGATGATGGAGTACATCGCAGTGTACTATTAGAAAGTATGTCCTGGTGGCAGCTTTGTTGGAGGTGGTTCATCATCATCTGCACTGGTTTTGTCGACACAAGAAGAGAGGGATGGTGAGGAGGAACACACACCTGATAAAGCGACACCTTAGTATTAGCTTTTTCTTATCGGTTAACACACTTTGCATATATAATTTGACACTACTTTAATGATTTCTTATATTTTTATTTGTATTATTGATGTTTTAGTCAGGGGTGGTAGTGGAGCGGGTTTTTGCCCTACTCGATCCCGCCCCGCCCTCCTTTCACTTAATTACTACCCGCCCCATCTTTACCTGCATTTAGTGTTTGTTTGGGTGCCATTATTTTGATAAAAAAAAGATTTTTTTTATTTTTTAGTGTATTTGGCAAATTTCTAGTAGTAAAAGTAAAAGCACTAGAAAAATAAAAAAACATCTTTTTTGAGAAGTTACAATTTACATCTTTTTTTAAAAGATCTTTTTTTCTTAAAAAAAATATTTTGTATGTAATCATTGACATA
>NC_029794.2:101782389-101784981 GCF_000816755.2 Arachis ipaensis
AAAAATATAAAAAATATACTAATATTCAAATATAAAAATTTAAAAAATCTGAAATGATTCACAAACAAAAATATAACATATTCGTTTAGTTTTTGTGATATATATATAAGAAGGTTGAAAGAATATTATTTCTTGGTATTGTTCTACACATTCAACAACAAGTCATCAGGTTCTTTTCTTTTACCCATTCTTCTTCATGTTGATTATTATTTGCTTTCTTTTGATATTATTTTCGTCTTCAATTTGCTTTCTTTTACCCTTTCTTCTTCATATTGTTATTATTATTTCCTTTCTTTTCATATTGTTTTCGTCTTCATATTACTTTACGTTTTTATTATTTGCTTTTTGTTATTTTTTTGTTATCTTTTTTTCATATTACTTTTATATTGTTTCCATCTTCATATTAGTTTTTTGTTTTATTTTTTATCATTTCGTTATTATTAATTTGTTATCATTTACGTTATTATTATTTACTTTACATTATTATTATTTGATTTTTTATCATAGTACTTTATTTTTATTTAGTGTGTTATTATATTCACGATTATTATTTACATTAGAATTTGTTTCATTAACGTTATACATTATAAAATTTGATATAATTTATAATTTATATAGTATGGCTTCAAAACTAAATCCAAGAAGAAGTTCTAGTCAAGTGAATATTAAAAACCCAAAATTAAATCCAATTGTATTTGGGAATTAGATTAATGGCTAAGTCATAGTATAGAGAAATTTTTATTGTATTGAGTGATGATCCCATCCCAATCAATAACTTGAATGACTAGAATCTTTTAAATTGGATGACATAAACCATCTTTAAACTTTATTTTTAATTTTTTTTTCTACATGAATCCTTATTATCGCTATTGTTGAACTTTAATTTAATGATAATGTTATAATTTGTGTTTTAATTTTATATTCTGAAACTTTTATTTAATAATGACAATGTTATTTTTTACTTTCGTTACAAGCCAATGAAGATGATGATACTACTGTAAAAAATGGTTCAACAAATTTTGAAATTAATGAATTGGAGGAACCAACCCAAGAAGATATTTTGGCAATGGAAGAAATAAGAGACACTATAAGAGATCAATTATCGGATCAAATGAATTGGTATAAGTAATTATTTTTCTTTTATTATTATTAATAAGCTCTTTTATGATTGTCCTTTTAAGTAATTTTATTATTATAAAAGTACTTTTGTATTTTTGTATCCAAACAATAACATCTTTTAAATAAGTACTTTTAAATAAAGTATCCAAATATAAAATCACTTTTACTCTTGTAAAAGATCTTTTAAAAAAAGATCATTTAAAAAAAGATATTTTTCGAGAATGGCGCCTAAACAAGCCCTTAATAGACTGCTCTACCCTAATCTGCCCCCGTGGGTACCCGCTCCGCCCCTATAAAAATTAAATAATATTTTAATTTTTACAAATTCATATAAAAATTAAAATAAAAACTTAAGATTCATACCTAAAATTACAAACATAAGATTCATACAATGTCAAATAACTTGAAATTAAAAAAAGTTAACGTTTCATCACTACAAATTTAACACCATAATAAAAAAATTGCATCATTAAATATAAAAAAGCCTTCAATCCTTATTCTTAATCACTTTTCATATCTTCATAATCATTAAAGGTTTGAAAGTCAAGATTCAAAATTGAAAATTAAAAGAGATAGCAATTAATAAATTAATTAGTAATGCTTTCATCCCTGCTGCCCAAGCACATTCCTTCTTCAACATGGACGCCGTTCATTGGTTGGAGTGCAACCTGGGGTACCCAAGTCACTGGCCTTGTCTCTTTGATGTTGTTATTGCCTTTCTTTGGTTCTGCCGCAATAAATTTATCTTTAAGGGTAAGATTATCCGCTTTTCCATGGTTGTGCACCAAATTAAAGCCCGGACTGATGAGATCTTAAAGATTGATAAATACCAAAGAAAGAGTGCTATCAATGTTGAATCGCAGTGTCTCATTCGATGGCTTCCGCCACCGAAAAAAGTGTTGAAACTCAATGTAGATGGATCTTTTTTAGGCCATCTAAATAGTGCTGCTTGTGGTGGTTTATTTAGGGATCACTTAGGGAGGTTTATCATGGGTTTCTCTTACAATCTTGGAAGCTGCTCGATAACGCATGCTCATGAATTGTGGGGTATTTCCCGTGGTTTACAAATTGCTATTGCTCATGAGTTTACAACCCTTATTGTGGAACCAGACTCTGCCTCTGCCCTCCACCTTTTGAAAAATGGGTGCCCTGCTAACCACCCTTGTGCTCCCCTTATAGAAGATATTGGTATTTATGCTAGTAGAATTGCAAATATTTCTTGGTCCCACTCCCTTCGAGAAGCTAATTCGGTTGCGGATGTGTTAGCAAAAAAAGGACAACATCTACCTTTCGGCCTGCATATCTTTGATACTGCTCCTCCAGATATTACTTTAGCTTTGGATTTTGATTGTATGGGATCTCTTCGTCTAAGAGGATCCTGAATATTTTCTTTTCTGTCTTTGTGGCTTCTTTGCTTCTTTTGGGGTCGTTGACCTCCCCTGATCATAAAAAAAAATAGTATTAAATAAAAAG
>NC_029794.2:101785073-101786136 GCF_000816755.2 Arachis ipaensis
TTACTTCCTAATTCACTCTAAGATCAGATCAAAGTCAAAGTTATATAATCAAGATGAAGAATAAAATTACACGAGTTTTATGCTCAGCAACAAAACTACATATAAACTCATTAAGCTGTTTAAGAAGAAAGACACACATGATTTTAATTTGCAATATTATCTTTTTATATCCTTCAAGAATGGTGTAAATTATTTTCTCCCCTAATTAAGTGAAAATCGTTAGAACTATCCTTCTTATAATCTTATTGTACTAAGAACTAAGTATATTAATTATTTAAGTTAAACATTATGATTAGTAAACACAAAGTTCATATGAAAATTCAATGATTTATATAACAATAAAATTCAAAATGCACAAAAAATCAAAATGTACAAAAATGATAAAGAATATCATAAATGGCTAATCCACATTCAAATCTAAAAGTTTCACCATAAAGTTAGATTATCAATTTTATTTAGCAACAACTAAGTGACTAAAATGATAAAATCAGCAACAACTAAGAAGAAAGTCAAGAACATAGTATAACAATTAGGCATCAACAATTAACAACACAAAATCAACAACTAACAACATAAAATCAGGTTATGAACCATCAACAACAATCATAAATAATATTAATGAGTCTAGTTTAATTGTTTTAACATTAAAAATAAATCATAAAAATTAACTCAGAAAAAAAAAACTGAAGAAGCACAGTAACAGTAAGTAGTGAACAAGGAGTGCTTACTAGAGAGACGACGAGGGAGGAAGGAGGGACGACAAGGTGAGTAGAGATTGGAGACCGCAAACTGCAGATCGAAGAAGCGAGCCGGTAAGGAGAGTGACGGTGAGGAGAGAAGTGGGAGCGACGTGAGCTCGATGAGGAACAACGGCAAGGTGAGCAAGGTGAATGAGTAGGGTTGGTGAGCAACAGCGGCTGTGACGACGCCGATCGGCTACAGCGACGACAACGAACTGTGATGGCAGGTGGTGTAGCTAAGCTTGGTTGTGGTCTTTGGAGAAAAGGTAACTTTGGTTGAAGGTTGGTAACTGAAGGTGAGCGACAGTGAAGGTATGAGGTAT
>NC_029794.2:101786671-101840744 GCF_000816755.2 Arachis ipaensis
TACACGTCCCGATTGGAACCCGCCCCAATCGGGTAGGGACGGGTCGGGTCGGGTACTCGTAGGTTTGGGTACTCCTGCCACTCCTAGTTTTAGTTTACATTTAATTACTTTGTTAGTCATTATAGTTTAATCAAATTTACAATTAGGTCTTATACTTTTTTTTCTTTCAATTGGGTCTCTATACTACTTTTAGTTTTGTAATTAGATCGTTTCTGTATAAAAAATGTTAAAATTAATAGAATATTTCTCCCAAAAAATATGTGGTCAAATATCTAATTAGGTTCTTAATTGTAGATACCTTTAATATGTGGAGAAATATTCATTAATTCTAATATTTTTTACGCTAGCAAGAACCTAATAATTGCAAAAAAATTAAAAGCAGTGTAAGAATTCAATTGAAAGGAAAAAATATAATGACTTAATTGTAAATTTAGTAAATTTATAAGAACCAATAAAATAATTAAATCTTTAGTTTATTATTTTAATAAAAAATATTTTTTATGTTGTATCTTCGAAATCAATATAAAGTTAGTAGAATAGGTCTTTTTCTTTGAATTAGCTGAGAGGCTGATTCAGCTTCTGCATCGTCATCATCTGAGTATGAAAAAGCAGCGAGAAGATTTTGAATTGATGGCTCACTTTTTTCTGAAGAGCTATCACTTGATGACTGGACCTGTAACTAAAGAAAGAATCGAAGTCAATATGGGTTTAAATGAATATAAGTGAGAAAGGGTTCGAAGAATTTGATCAAAAGAATATCCTTCTGGAAACTCTGGTAGGAGCTTGTCGACTTCTCTTTGGTGGTTGTCTTGAAGATGCTGCAGCGTCAACTTTTCTTTTCGAAGTTCTCCTTGGAGAACCTTCAGCAGTAGGCGTAGCTCGATTGGCAGAGCTTTTAATTTCTTCGAAGGTACGACTGTACTTAGAAAAGTATGTAGTCCACCAATCAGAGTAGGATTTAGTGATGAATGAACTACGCTCGTATAAAAGGTGATTGTAGTTCATCCTTTGTTTTTGGTTTGAAGAGAGACAAATATCGAGTGCTTCCTTCGAAACCAGCTCAACATGACAAAAAGGTTTGCTGTTTCGAGGAAGTGGAGTCGGAATAGCTTGGGAGAAGCCTAATTGCTTGGCTGTATAATGTGAGGCATAAAGAACTGCCTTAAATCGCTCCTTTTTGTATTGTGGCAGCCCAGTTGGGATCACCTCGACAGCTATTAAGTTTGCCCAGTTTCTATTGGCAATTTCGTTCTCTTCATCGTCATTTGAAAAACGGAGACGTTCGAATCAAGCAGGACCGCAACTTCGACGTAAAAAAGGAGTGAAATTGAGGTCATCGTTGTTGAAGTTTTTGCAGGAGTGGAGAAGGGAGAAGACAACCCAGAAACGATCTTGGGTGTTTGGGAAGTTTGGTTGAAAATAGGCCAATCGAAAGCCCTCAATGTGTTGCTTTCCAGATGAACCGACCCCATTCTTCTACATGAATTTTTCGAAGATAGTGTTTAACTAGAACTGGAGTAGCCAAAGAGGTCCTCCTATGCTGATCAAAGAATGTTTTCGAAGACAGTTGACAAAATTGCTAAGTTCTTTGAACAAATGTCCAAGTATTAACTTAGCCAAATTGAACTTATTTCCCTCGTGTAAAAGGGCAGCAAGGGGAAGGAACAGTTTCTGCATCTGGACACTTCGAGAGCAGAAAACTATGGCATTTAGCCAATAGAACAAAAACGCCACGTGTTCGTCATCTGTTACAGGCTCGTTTGTCTGCACCCATATGGTGAGCAATAAACTCACTATAAGAAGTCATGGAGCCTATTCTGTATTCCCGATTAGGCTGCATATCGAAGGTGAATTCGGGGAAGTTTATCGGAAGTCCAGTAATAGCAGCTACATCGAAGAGCGAGAGGCCGACCATTCCACAAGGAAGATAAAAATTATTGGTGGTCCTATTCCAGAAATGGACCACAGCTCCTATTATCCAGGGGTGTGTTGAGGGTGCAAAGTGAGAAAATCGTAGAAGGTCCTGAATGCCGAAAGCCCTTCAGGTAGCGTCCTTTTCAGATTCGAGACGCCTGTGCCAGACCTTGAAGTCAGCTCATCGAGGGGTGATTTTAATGTTATTTCTGAAGGTTTTTGAGGATTGGTGAAGAAGGAGATGTCGAGGTTTTGGCTGATGAGCACGTCTTCCCCTTGAGCATTAGGGAAGTAGTGGAGACACTTGTTTGCCCTCTCCAAGTCCTGGATGGGGCCAACGAAACAGTGAGTTTCGTCACCAACATGGAAGGGGATAAGAATCCTGGGTCATCGACTTGAGGCTGAGGGTCCCCAATAATCTCATCATTAATCTGGTTGAGTATTTGTAAGATTGGGGGAGCTTGGTCATGAGCCATAGGACATTTGTCCTTTTCTTGAGTAGCAACTTGAGTAGAAGAAATAGCCATTGATGAGCAGAAGAAAGAACAAGAAGGGGAAAATTACAGTTGCAGAGGAAAAGAGGATATAAGATTTTAGAGAGTGAAGATTCAGGAAGGACAAATGATGGTAAAGAGTTTTAATTTAAAGAGGATTTACTTCTTAACCGTTGTTACAGAGAATTCAAAAGAAAATAGGCAACTTTGCGAAAAAGGCAAAGTGGTGGAAAAGAGAGAGACAGTGAGTCGTGGGAAGACATGTCAAACGGGTAAAAAATTAATAGGAGAGGTGAATGGCATTAATGGCTAATCAAGGTAATTTCCACTAATTCCTATTAATGACTAAATTAGGATTAAGTGTTTCGTCTTCTGAAAGATGATTTCGAAAATAAACACATTAATCCTAGGGGCAATTTGTTAGTCAAAGATAAATAAATTTGAAGGAGAAGGTTTTTCAAATTGTTAAGTGAGCTTTTGGAAGAGAAGTAGGTGTGGAAAGAGATATATTTAGAGATGTTGAGTGAGAACTCGATTAACTTAGCAAATCGAGGAGTTATTCGAGCAGAAGGATCAAAGATTTTTGAAATCGAAGGTTATTCTATAGCCGTTACATGATCAGGCAAAAGAGTGGGAACGGTTACTTGCGTTTTCACACACGTGAGATGTTCATTTCACATTGATCAGTTAGGGAAATGGCTATAAATACTAGAAGGCTCGAAGTCACAAGGGTTGGAACTTTACTTCAGAAAACACTCAAGCCACTACAACATTTTAGGTCTATGGCCACGGTTTTTTTGGCCACGGTAAAAAACCGTGACAAAAAAAAGCTATGGTGACGGGTTTTTAAAAAAGGGTGGCCTAAAAGGGTCTATGGTCACGGTTTCTAGGGGTGACTAAAAGGGGTCTATGGTCACGGTTTTTTAAAAAATGGTGACCTAAAGGGTCTATGGTCACGGTTTTTGGGGTGACCTAAAGGGGTCTATGGTCATGGTTTTGGGGGTGACCTAAAATGGTCTATGGTCACGGTTTTTCATCGTGACCAAAAGACATCTATGGTCACGGTTTTTTGGGGTGACCATAAAGGGTCTATGGTCACGGTTTTGTGGAGTGATATGGTCACGGTTTTTTGGGGTGACCTAAAGGGGTCTATGGTCACGGTTTTGGGGGTGATCTAAAATGGTCTATGGTCACGGTTTTTCACGGTGACCAAAAGACATCTATGGTCACGGTTTTTTGGGGTGACCATAAAGGGTCTATGGTCACGGTTTTTTAAAGAAAGGTGACCTAAAGGGTCTATGGTCACAGTTTTTTCGGGTGACCTAAAGAGATCTATGGTCACGGTTTTTGGGGTGACCTAAAATGGTCTATGGTCACAGTTTTTCACCGTGACCAAAAGACATCTATGGTCACGGTTTTTTGGGGTGACCAAAAAAGGTCTATGGTCACGGTTTTACGAAAGGGTGACCTAAAGGGGTATATAGTCACGGTTTTAGAGGGTGACTTTAAATAGTCTATGGTCACGATTTTTCGGAGTGACCATAGAATATGGTTTTTGAAATTATTTTGTTTACCCCCCCTGTTCATACCCTGGGTCAAGCTATGCGACCCGGGCTGACTGAAGACAAAGCAACCGACCTCTTCAGATCAGGTCCCCCGACCTCTTCTTTAAATAGTTCGGCCAAATCACCATAAGAAGCCCAAGCAGGCCCAAACGAAGGGACACAGCCCAATCTAAAGGCAGCCAAAGCCTAGAAAGATAAAGGCGGTTCTCTCTAAAGAATAAAATGATCTCACTCAAAGATAAGATAAGATAACTTATCTTATCTCAAGGGAAGTCACTCAACACTACTATAAATACACTGGAGCATCCAAGTATAACTCATACTCTGACTCTACTAAAAACCTGCTTAAAGCTCATGCTAACTTAGGCATCAGAGTCTCTTGCAGATACCACCATCCTCCGGTGATCAAGGATCAGCAGCAACACCAGAACCAACAAGTTGGACACGACATCTCCGACCACCACAGCAGATCTCATCCGAGATCGACCTTCAGTTTCAGGTAATCCTCAGAACATTGGCGCCGTTGCCGGGGAGCCTGGAAGTCATCCCATCACCATGGCGGACAACCTTCACAACGACCACAACTCTGATTTGGAAAACAAAACACCGCATAAGAACGGGGACATCACACCAAAAGATACATCTCAACCAAACGGAGATAAGCATTCACCAAATACAGAAATCCTGGATGCCCTACAAGCTCAACAGGACCGTCTCAAACAGCTCAAAAAAGAAGCCGAGCATCAACGAGAAGCCGAGAGGAACCTCCGGAGAGAAACTAGGCGACGCCGAGAGCTAGAAGACAAGCTCCTAAAGCTCGAAGCTGATCTCAAAACTAAAACCGTTCAGTCCCATCACGATGAGAGCTCCCACAAGGACGAAGATCCCTTCACCAAAGAGATCATGAAAGCTAAAGTTGCAAAGGATTTTAAAGTTCCCGATATGGCCTCATACGACGGTACCTCGGATCCAAGCCATCATCTCAGCAATTTCAGAAGAAGATTGTATCTTACTGATGCCTCAGACGCCGTTTGATGCGAAGTCTTCCCGACTACCCTGACAAAGACAGGAATAAAGTGGTTTGACAGTTTGCCTCCTAGATCCATCACAAGTTTTGACGACCTAGCCAAAAAATTCCTTGCCAGATTCTCCATCCAGAAGGACAAAGCCAAACTCACCCCGAGCCTATTAGGGATCAAGCAAGGAGATCGAGAAAGTGTTCGCAACTACATGAAAAGATTCAACAAAGTGTGTCTGGACATACAAAGTCTGCCAACGGAAGCAGCCATCATGGGTCTCATCAATGGCCTACGAGAAGGACCTTTTAGTCACTCTATATCAAAAAAGCATCCAACATCTCTGAACGAGGTACAAGAACGGGCAGAAAAGTATATTAACATGGAGGAAAATTCTCGACTGAAAGAAACCTCAAAACCTGGATTCTCCTACCCCTTTTGGGACAAGGATAAAGAGTCCAAGAAAAAAGAAAATCAACCCAGTGAGAAGCCTAGAAAATACCACAATTACACCCCCACTTTGGGTGTCTCTTGTGGATGTTTACCGAGAAATATGCAACACTGAGAAGATCCCACCACCCCGCCCAATCAAAAGCAAAAGAGGAGGGAGAAGTCGGACAGAGTACTGCGAATACCATCGAATTTACGGACATCCTACTAACGAGTGCTTCGACCTAAAGAATGTCATAGAGAAATTGGCAAGAGAAGGGTGACAAGATCGGTACTTAGCCAACAAAACGGATGAACCGAGAAAAAGAAGAAGGGGCGAAGAGGTCGGACGGGTTCAACGACCACCCCACACTCCTAAGAGACATGTTCATATGATAAATGGAGGATTCGCAGGAGGAGGGATCTCTAAATTATCTCGCAAAAGACACCTTAAAGAGGTATACCATGTCGGGGAAGGAGAGAGGTCATCCAACCTCCCCACTATTACCTTTACCCAAGAAGATGCAACAGGCGTCATCCCGGAACATGATGATCCCATGGTCATTACTATCATATTGGCCAACGCTAATCTTCACAAAACACTGGTAGACCAAGGAAGCTCCGCGGATATCTTGTTTAAATCCGCCTTCGACAAGCTCGGTTTGCAAGATAAAAAGCTCAGAGCATATCCGAATAGCTTGTTCGGACTGGGAGACACTCCAATCCTACCACTTGGATATATCTCACTACACACAACTTTTGGAAAGGGAACCTGGTCAAGAACACTCAACATAGACTACATAGTAGTCGACGTGAGCTCAGCTTACAACGCCCTAATAGGTCGGACAACACTGAACCAGCTCGCCGCAGTGGTCTTGACTCCATATCTGTGCATGAAGTTCCCAACTCCGGAAGGGATCGCCACGATAAAAGGAGACCAAAAAATTGTGCGACGCTGTTATAATGAAAGTCTAAACCTTAAAGGCAACCCCAAAGGAGAGGAAATCAATACTATCGAACTCAGGGGAGGTCGAGCTCGCGAGGAACTTCGTCCCCAACCTGAAGGCGAGACTGAAGAAGTCCAAATCGGCAATACCTGGGATAAGACAACAAATGTCGGGGCAACCTTAAAGGGAGACTTAAAGGAGCCTCTGATACAGTTCCTAAAGGATAACGCCGACCTCTTTGCATGGAAGGCCGCAGACATGCCGGGCATGGATCCCAAACTAATGTGCCATAAACTGGCGGTATACCCAGGATCTCGGCCAATGCAGCAGAAGCGTGGGAAGCTCAGACTGGAAATGTCCCAAGCTGTGGAAGAGCAGGTAAAAGCCTTACTGGAGGCAGGATTCATAAGGGAGGTCAAGTACCCACTATGGCTAGCCAACGTTGTTTTGGTAAAAAAGTCAAATGGGAAGTAGCGGATGTGCACTGACTACACCGATCTCAATAATGCCTGCCCAAAAGATCCCTACCCACTCCCAAGTATAGACACTTTAGTCAATGCCTCTTCCGGATACAAGTACCTCTCCTTCATGGATGTTTATTCAGGATACAATTAAATCCCGATGTATCCACCCGATCAAGAAAAGACCTCATTCCTAACCCCAAAAGCAAATTATTACTATATCGTCATGTCATTCGGGCTCAAAAACGCAGGAGCTACCTACCAAAGATTGATGAACAAAATATTTACAGACCACATTGGGAAATTAATGGAGGTTTATGTAGATGATATGCTGGTAAAAACATAAAGTGAGGAATCCTCGTTGCCCGACCTCGCCAAAGTGTTCGACACTATCAGAAAGCATGGAATGCGACTTAATCCTGTAAAATACACCTTTGCGGTAGAAGCTGGCAAATTCTTAGGCTTCATGCTCATGCAAAGAGGAATTGAGGCGAACCCAGATAAATGTTAGGCTATACTCGACATGAAAAGTCCAACCTGCGTCAAAGAAGTACAACAGCTCAACGGAAGACTTGCAGCCCTGTCCAAGTTTCTAGCCGGGTCAGCCATCAGATCTCTTCCCTTTTACGCCACATTAAGGAAAGGAAAGATGTTTGAATGGACAATAGAGTGTGAGCAAGCCTTCCAGGATTTCAAAAAATTCTTGGGGCAACCACCAATTCTTACCCGACCATGGGAAGGAGAAGTACTCATATTATACCTCACAGTGGGAAGTCGGGCAATCGCTTCAGCACTAGTCAGAGAAGACGAAGGTGGGCAGCAACCCATCTACTTCATCAGCAAAGCTTTACAAGGGGCCGAACTGAACTATCAAAAGATAGAAAAGTTCGCCTACGCACTCATACTCACTTCTTGACGACTTCGCCCATACTTTCAAGAGCACACTATCAAAGTTCAGACCAACCAGCCCATAAAAGGCATCCTACAGAAGGCAGACTTAGCTGGAAGAATCCTATAGTGGGCAGTCGAGTTATTCGAGTTCAATCTTCAATATGAAGCTCGAATAGCCATTAAATTACAGTATTTGGCCGACTTCATTGCCGAGTACACTGATACCCCGTAACTCCCACAAAATGGAATCTCTACGTGGACAGCTCTTCAAACAAAACCAGAAGTGGGGCAGGTGTGATAATAGAAAGCGATCAGGGAACGCAAATCGAACTCTTGCTAAAGTTTGAATTTCCTGCTTCAAATAATCAGGCCGAATTTGAGGCATTACTGGCTGGTTTGAGGCTGGCTAAGGAGGTAGGAGTTCAAAAGCTTACCATCTTCAGCGATTCACAAGTAGTTACCTCACAAATAGAAGGGAGATACCAAGCTAAGGATCCTACCATGAAGAAATATCTGGACAAAACTAGAGAACAGCTCAGACTATTCGGGGAATAAGAGGTCCAGCATAAACCTTGGGAATAGAATGCTCGGGCGGATGCACTCTCAAAACTAGCCAGCACCAAAGTAGGGGGCAATAACAGAAGCCTCATCCAGGAAACATTGCAAAGCCCATCGATCTTGGAGGAAGAAAAGGTCCTAACCATATCAGATCAGGATCAAGGATGGATGGCCCCCATAATCAACTACCTCAAGTCAGAGACACTCCCCACAGATAAGAAGGAGGCAAAGAGGCTAATACGAGAAGCATAGTACTACATTATAGTGGGTGACATCTTATATAGGAGAGGGATCTCAACATCCCTCCTAAAATGTGTACCAACTTCCAATACAAGGGAAGTCTTGGAAGAAGTACACAGCGGCATGTGTGGCAACCACTTGGGGGCACGAGCTCTTTCCAAAAAGGTACTCCGAGCAGGGTTCTTTTGGCCAACTTTGCAAAAAGAAGCAACCGAGTTCGTTAAAACATGCCCACTATGTTAGAAGCATGCCAACTTCCATATCGCTCCACCAAAAGAGCTCATCAGTGTGACGTCACCTTGGCCGTTTGCAAAGTGGGGGCTCGACCTCCTTGGACCCTTTCTCCAGGGGTCCGGACAAGTCAAGTTCTTCATTGTAGGGGTAGACTATTTCACAAAATGGATTGAGGCAGAGCCCCTAGCTAATGCCACCGCTTAAAGAAGTCGGAAATTTCTATACAAGAACATTATTAAAAGGTTCGGGGTCCCTTACTCCATCACCACAGATAATGACACTCAATTCTCTGATACAGGTTTCAAGAACTTGGTAGCTGACTTGAAAATAAAGCAACAATTCACATCCGTAGAATACCCACAAGCCAACGGACAGGCAGAAGCTGCCAACAAAGTCATACTAGCTGGGTTAAAACGGAGACAACAGGACGCAAATGGAGCTTAGGCCAAAGAGCTCCCACAAGTTCTATGGGCATATCGGACAACTCCGCACTCCACCACAGGAGAATCACCCTTCCGACTTGCTTACAAAATGGAGGCAATGATCCCAGTGGAGATAGAGGAAGGATCCCCCAGAATGATCCTCTATAATGAAGAGGACAACTCCCAAAATCAAAGGAAAGAGCTCGACCTACTTCTAGAAATCCGGAAAAGAGCTCGGATTAGAGAGGAAGCGTTAAAGCATAGAATGACTTCAAGATATAATCAGAGGGTAGTTCAGCAAAACTTCGCCAGCAACGATTTCATCCTAATCTGGAATGACATCGGAGCAGGTCGATCAGGAGAAGGGAAGCTAGCAGCTAACTGAAAAGGATCTTACCGAGTTGCAGAGGTACTGAGAAAAGGCTACTACAAGGTGTCTGACCTCGAGGGACGAGAGCTACCAAGGTCATGGCATGCCTGTAACCTAAGAAGGTACTATAGTTAGAAAGTAATAAAGATCTTAGGTCAAGGTGCACTCTTTTTCCTGAAAAGGTTTTTTTTTTTTTAATGAGGCGCCAGACTAAGATCTACAAAATTGCTCCGATTTAGAAGGGTACGCACTCATATGTATATATTCTTGTCTATATGTCTATTTTCTACTTGAATAAAGTTCTTCAGATTCCCTAAAAAGTTTTCCTACCAAGACGCATTAATCCGAGCGCAAAAATTCGTCGCCCGATTACAAAGAGGTCGGCAAGGCGAAAGCGATGAAAATAGATTAATGCAAGAAGTTATAAAAAGTAATCCATAAAAAGTGGCCTGACGAGGTCTGACTAAAAATGGACTACTAAAAATAACTTAGCTTGAACCAACAAAGAGAAGTCGGACCACCAAAAATTTAGCTCGGACCGACAAGAAAAGTCGGACCAACAAAAATTTAGCTTGGACCGACAAGAGAAGGCGGACCAACGAAAGCTAAAGAAGGACCAACAAGAGAAGTCGAACCAACAAAAATTTAGCTTGGACCGGCAAGAGAAGTTGGACCAACAAAAATTAGCTTGGACCGACAAGAGAAGTCAAAACTTAACTTGGACCAACAAGAGAAGTCGGACTAACGAAAGCTAAAGAAGGACCAACAAGAGAAGTCGGGCCAACAAAAATTTAGCTTGGACCGGCAAGAGAAGTCGGACCAACAAAAATTTAGCTTGGACCGACAAGAGAAGTCGGACCAACGAAAGCTAAAGAAGGACCAACAAGAGAAGTCGAACCAACAAAAATGTAGCTTGGACCGACAAGAAAAGTCAAAACTTAACGTGGACTGACAAGAGAAGTCGGACCAACGAAAACTTAAGAAGGACCGACAAGAGAAGTCGGACCAATGAAAAGCGTGCGCTAAGAGGGACTCAGCTTTGCCCAAAAAGACACACAAGGCTATCAAAATTGTACAGACTAACTAAAAAAGGTTCTACGAGAATACTAAAAAGTTGTCAGGATAAGATGGCCCCAAGGATCACCTCACCCAAACAGAAGATAGACAAAACAAATGATCAAAAAGAGGTCGGACAGCAAAGTGCCAACACTCTATAAAAATCCACAAAGGTTGCAAAAGGTATGAACAACATATTAGAAAAGCATACCCAGCAAAATAAAACATTAAAAACTCAAAAGGCCACGCAAGGGACAGCCTCGGAGCTTAAAAGTGTTTTGTTTTTCCAAAATAAGGTTGCATAGAAGCAACCAAAGTATCAGAAACGTCACCCACATAAGGAGTTACAAAAAATAACAGTTCAAAAGTCCACAGGCCGGACTATGCAAATTATAAGGGGTCCAAATTTTCCCCAGTAGCGACATCTTTGGCTGAAGGAGGAGGAGCAGTCGCAATCGGGACGGCATCAACAGTTCCATCAGGTCGAGTTAAGATCTGCACGTCGGGATCGAACTTTGGCTGGTCGACCTCAGAAGGGGCGGAAGAGGCAGAAGTAGCTGCAGCTTTACCTGGCGGCACAAGGGGAGGGCTTTTATCCTCATCATTAGGGGCAGGTACTATCTTGCCGTCCTCCACCACATTATCCAAGATGAAGAGAGTCAGGTCGAGCTCAGGAGCAAGAATTCAGACCTGGGCCTTCAAGTTCTCATAAGTATCAGTCACACTACTCACCAGGTGACCCTGAAGCTCGGCATAATCAGCATAGGCGAATTGAAGCCTTTCCCTGATCTCTAACAGCTCGCCATAGGTGCGAGTGTAGCTCTCCTTGTGTTTCTTCGCCATTTCCTCCGCCAAGTTCGTGGCAGCCTCAGCCCTGGTAGCTCGGGACTTTTCCTTCTCCAGATCCAACTCCAGCTTAATTACTGTGGCATCCAGTTTGTCTTTCAAGCCCTTCATTCTGTTAAACTCTGACTTGGCATCATCCATGAAAGCTTTAGTTGCATGGACCAGAGAACTCTGGACCGTGCGAAACAAAGCCGCACCCATATGAGCCATCCGGACACTATTACTGGTGATGAAATCCAAGTGATGAAGGATGGATACATCGTCCATTGGAAGATGGTCATAAGGAGCAATCTGATTGTCGACAAACCCCACAACATCAAAATCAGGAGCATTCAAGTCATAGGGACTAACAGTTTTTTGCCTTTTTAAAGGAGGACCAATAGCAGTGGGGGAGGAGGCAGCACCAGAAGATGGTCGAACTGGGTTTGAGGGGACAGTCCGGACCTGAGGAGTTGGAATAACCTTCCTCGGCCCAGAAGCACCCGATGTTGGTTTCTTTGGAGGCACCTGAGAAGACTCTCCCTCTGCAGTCTTGGCCGAGATGTTTTGAGCAGCTGTTGCTTTCTTAGCCCTACGAAAGTGTTTCATGGAGTCCGTATATTTCACCATCTTTGCAAAGAAGGAACCAAGAAAATAAGTCACAAACAGAAAGGGGTAAAATTCAACCACAAAGTAAAACAATAGAAAAAAAAGCTGGCCACTACCCAGTTCATCACGAAGAAGGGAATGATCTCCTAGAAACCTCTTCGTGTCAAGATGAGGAGGCTCCCCCCAATTTTCTTTTAACACATTTACGAAGGCCTACTCGATCTCATCCAGACTTTCCCAAGAGTACCTAGCCACTACTACATTCTTTTGCCAGTATAAGGGGAAGGTGGGCTCATTATTCTCATCCAAAAAGAAAGGGCGGACACCCTCAACAGCTCGGACCTTGAAATAGTAATTCTTAAAGTCCCTAAAGGACTCATCATACATAGAGAACACTTTCTTTCCTTGAGTAGCTCGGAAAGAAATCCAGGAGGCTTTCTTCTTAGCTACCCCAGGCTTTTTCAACACAAAAAGGTAAAGGAAGAGAGTTTGGGTAGGTCGGATATCCAGTTTCTGACACAACAATTTGAAGATTTTTATGAAGCCCCATGAGTTCGGATGGAGTTGAGAAGGAGCTACATTGCAGGACCACAACAGCTCGGTCTCAAAAGAGGTAAAAGGAATGGTGATATTCAATTGACTAAAGAAGTAGTCATAAGCATAGAAAAAAGGCCGTTCCCCTTGAGTCAAAGGAAGAAAACTAACCCTCTCCTCAAGGTCAAGTGATAAACCACTATTTTATGGTTTATCTTGTGTTTAATTGAATGGTTTCATCAAGTCTTCACCCACTTATTCATACTAATTGCATGATTTTATAACTCCTTCCTAATATTGTTTTATGATTGAAAACTTGCTTCCTAAAGATCTTTAATTAGTATACTTTTTCTCCTTTATACCATTCGATGCCGTGATTCGTGTGTTAAGTGTTTCAGGCTTTATAGGGCAGGAATGACTTAGAAAATGGAAAGGAATCTTGCAAAAATAGAAGGAACACAAGAAACTAAGGAGATGACCGGCGAACACTAACGCGAGTGCATGGCCCACGCAAACACGTGGAATGGAGAAAATCGTAGCGATGCAAGCGCGTGCCTGACGCGAACGCGCAGATTGGAGTCTGCACGAATGACGCAAACGCGTGGATGACGCGTACGCGTGACAAGGAAAATCGCTGAATGATGCGAACGCGTGGACGACGCGTACGCGTGACCTGTGCGATCTGCAGAATTAACAGAAAATGCTGGGGGCGATTTCGGGCCCCGTTTTGACCCATTTTTCGGCCCAAAAACACAGAATAAGGCCAGAGACCATGCAGAGACTCAGGAGGCAACTTGACACATTCACATTAGGATTTCTTTTAGTTTTAGATCTGAATCTAGAGAGAGAATTACTCTTCCTCTAGTTTCACTTTACGTTCCTAGTTATTGCTTTTGCTTTTGGAAACTGAAGAATCATTACCTACGTTGAAGACATTATTCTAGTTTGTTTACTTTGTCCCTTATTCTTCCATATCCTTATTTATTTTATTTAGAATAGTAATTGGATTATTTTCATGAATTATTAGTGGAGAGAATTACTTTTACTTTTAATTAATTTTCAATCCCTATTTTTTCTTAATTAATTTATTATGTCTTCTTATATTTTTCTGAGTATTATATTCATGTCAATGGAGTAGATTTCCCAAACTTGACATAGGGGTTGATTAAAAGGAGACACTTGAGTTGGAAGGCTTAAGTGTTAGTTAAATTGGAAATTGTTGGCTAGTTTTGTATTTACTAACGCTAGACCTTCCCAAGGGAGAGGACTAGGATTTGCGAATAAAGATTAGCTCAATCACTTGACTTTCCTTTATTTAGTAAGGGTTAATTAAGTGAAAACAATAACCTTTTTAATACCACACTTAAGAGATCCCAACAAGGATAGAACTTTCAATTAATCATTCCCCCAGTCAAGGCCTTTTTATATTAATAATAATTCTTAGTTTTATTGCTTTCATTTATAATTATTGCTTATCATTCAAACTCAACCTCTTTCGAAAATTCCTGATTAATAAATTAGCATAATTTCCTGCAACTCGTTGGGAGACGACCTAGGATTCATACTCCCAGTATTTTTATTTCTAAATTTCGTGACAAGTTTTCTAAATTGACAAGGTGGATCCTAGCTGGTTAAGAACTATACTCTCAACACATTCTCTATATTGATTTCTTAATTAGCCGACTTCTGCCCACACGTCAGTTTTTGGCGCTGTTGCCGGGGAGTTGCAACTGTGTGCTGAATTATTAATTAGTATACATATTTTATTTTATTTACATATTTTATTTTTATTTTTACCATGAGCTATATGTTTCTTTCATTGAATGATGCGTTCACTGCCTGATTCGAGCTTAGCCGCATTTGATTCTGAAATTGAAAGAACTCTTTCACGTATTAGGCGAGCTCGACGCAGGATAGCCTCTGAGGGTGGTGAAGTGATTGTTATCGATTCACCAGTCTCATCTGAGGGCGAATCTGAACCGCCATCTGAGAGCGAAACAAGCTCCTTTACTACTGATTCAGTTGACTCTCGTGCAGATAGAATGGCAGCACCTAGGAGGATTACTCTCCTGGAGGCTGGAGCCCCAGATTTTACACTGCAGCCGTATCAAGTGCATCATCCAACTCTGGCTGCAGATTTCGAACTAAAGACTGCACTAATCAACTTGATGCCCAAGTTTCATGGCTTACCTGCTCAAGAGCCTATCAAGCACCTAAGAGATTTCCAGACAACCTGTTCTACTGTCAAGCATAATGGTGCAGATGAAACTTCTATTTTGTTAACCGCCTTCCCGTTTTCTCTTGAGGGAAAGGCGAGGGAGTGGTACTACTCTCAACCTGAAGTGACTGTTACCAACTGGGATATGCTCAGGAGAGAATTTTTGGAAAAATACTTTCCAGATGAAGTCACAGATAGACTGAGGAAAGAGATATCTTGCATTGTTCAAGGAGAATCAGAGACTCTTTATGAGTATTGGGAGCATTTTAAGAACCTTCTAGACGCATTCCCCCATCACATGATTGACAGACTGGTGTTGATCAGCTACTTCACACAAGGCATGAAGCCTCAGGATAAAACTACACTAGATGGTGCTAGTAATGGTTCTATGAAAAAGTACAAGACTGCAGATGAAGCATGGCAACTGATCAGCGACTTAGCTGAGTCTACTAAGAATTACAGGCACAGGCATGGCCACTCAAAAGCTGTTGTAGAGGTTTCCTCTAGCATTGAAACTACTGCTCTTACACAGAGTATATATGAAATGACCAACTTACTGAAGCAAATGCAGTTGAGCCAACAACAAGCTCAACAAGCTCAGCCTCACCCACCACAACAGAGCCAACAGTTAGTCCCACAAAGAGTATGCGGAATCTGTGCTGATTATAGTCATTATACTGATGAATGTCCGCAGCTCCAACAAGAAGACAACACTGTGGCAGCTACTCATAACTTCTATGACCGCCCGAATCAAGGATATAATCAACAAGGCGGCAATTACAACCAAGGTGGAAGCTATAACCAAGGATGGCATGACAACTCCAACCAAGGTTGGAGAGATAATTCCAACCATGGCTAGAGGGACAACTATAACAGAGGAGGCAGAGATAACAATAGAAACTGATGACATGCCATCATGTCATATTTTTCTATGCTTTTTCATTTGTTTTCAATAGGTTTTATGCACTTTCTTGAGCCTTAAGTAAGCCAATTGGGTAGATTTCCATGTTTCCTTTGATTCAATCAACCATGGATGAATTAATGCAATTTCATGAGATTTTATGCTATAATTGTCATATATTATGAAAGAATAACAAACTCATGATTTTGAGCATAACTTTGATGTGTTTGGTTGATTGATGATAGGTGAAAAGAGTTTTGAAGAAGGTTGAAGGAAGAAGGAATGGCTAGGAGCAAGAGAGAACAAAAAGCTTGAGCAAAAGTTTGCCTCAAACTTTAGCTCAAACTTTTGGGAGAAAAGCTTGAGCCAACGTTTGCCTCAAACTTTTTGGCAAACGTTGGCATCACAAAATCAATACCCTGGAGGAAAAAGCTTGCGCCAACGTTTGAGGTCAAACTTTTGCTCAAACGTTGGCGCCACAACAAACACACCCTGGAGGGAGCAAAAGCTTGCGCCAACGTTTGACCTCAAGCTTTTAGGCAAACGTTGGCGCCACAACAGGTTGAAGGGGTATACTTCCAACAAGAATAACTTGAGCTACAGAGCTCCAAATGAGGTGATTCAAAAAGCAATAGAAAGTAGGAATCGAGAGCTTTTCAAGCATATATGGCACTGTATGGTGGACACTAAAATTGAGGGAGAAAAATGCCCTGAAATGTGCATAAACGAATATGGTGGCAACTTGCGGTGAGGCCAACTGACCTCTGCACCTTCGATGGAGTATAACTCGAGCTCTGGAACTCCAAATGATGCTCTTCCAACGGAATTGGAAAGTAGACATTGAGGGCTTTCCAAAAATGTATAATAGTATGGGATGAACAATGTGTTTGAGTCTCCAAAATCTGGCGTTTTCGACCACGTTTGAGGCAAACTTTACCTCAAACGCTGCACACCAAAGCCAGCGACCCTGCCCTCTTCAAATGAGCATAACTTGAGTTGTAGATGTCCAATTGAGGTGATTCCAATTGGGTTAGAAAGCTGACATTCAGAGCTTTCCAACCATATATAATAGTCTATAGTGGACATGAAATTGGCAACGTTGACAAGCGGACAAAGTAGCACCCTAAGAAGCATACAAGAGGGATCCACGTTTGGCTCAAAGTTTGACCTCAAACTTTGGCTCAAACATGGATGGCAGCAAGGAAGGCTAGCTGATATGAAAAGTTTGAGTAAAAGTTTGACCTCAAACTTTTACTCAAGCTTTTCTGGTTCATGGCCCGGTTCACAAATGGGTTTCACTCCAACTCCAAGAGCAATCAACAGAGGCTATTTTCAACCCAATTCCATCAAGGCCAAAAGCCCAATTGACATCACTCAAAGGCACAAGAAACAATTTGATTAGGAATTTCATTTTCTTTGTAATTTGCTTTTCAATTTCATTTTCATTTGTCATGTTTGTAAAAGCCTATAAAAAGGCATCATTTTCATTTTAGGAGGGAGGAGTCCCATCAGAGAGTGCAGGGGAGCTCCATTAGAGAGCTCTCTCTTAGTTTTCATTTTTGTTTTGAATCTTGGGTTGAGAATTGAAGAAATTCTGTTTCAATCTCACCCTGAGATCTCTCTGTTTTATTTACTGCACTTTTTGAGAAATCAATATTTGAATTCCTTTCTTCTACTGCTTGATCTTTACTTTTCTTGCACTTGAATTCTGAATTTGGATCAAGGAAGGATTTGAGATCTAGACTTATTCTCTAGTCTCTTCCAACCCCTGAGATCTTCAACCTCTCATTTAGATTTTGCAATTGAGTTATATTTCTGTTTTGCTTCTTTAAGCAATTTTCCTTCTCTGTTGAGATCTATTGCATTTTACTACTTCCTCGGATTTATTACTCTGCATATTTCCTTGTTTAATTGTGCATCCCAAATCCTAATTCCTTTTATTCTTCTTGCAATTTAACTTTCCAGTTACTTGATCTATTGCTTTCTTTTAATTTCCAGCACCCACTCCCCTTTACATTTAATGCAATTTTACTTTTCTTGCAATTTAAGTTTTAGCTATTTTACTTTCTTGTTCTTTAAGTTACTTGCAATTTTACTTACTGTACTTTATAATTCCTGCAAATTTACATTCTGTTGGCTTCAATTGTCACTCAAATCACTCAATGTTAGCTTGACTAAACTAATCACCCACTAAAATTGCTTGATCCATCAATCCCTATAGGATCGACCTCACTCTAAATGAGTTTTACTACTTGATGCGACCCGGTACACTTGCCGGTGAGTTTTAGGTGTTTTGGAAATTCGTTTTTCCACAAATTTTCCCATCAGAAACCAGAGGTAGAATAATAACAACAGACAGGAGAATCAGAATCAGCCTTACAGAGCACCTCACCTAAGACAATCTCAAGGATCCCAGCATAACCAATAACAAGTTCCTCAGATCACCTATCCTAATTCCTCATCAAATGACGAGATGCTTTGTTCTCTTATCAAGGACAACAAGACATACGTACACAGCTAAACTCTACTTTAAATGGTCTGAATGCCACTTTACAAGCTCTCGCCTCCAGGATAGATTCATTACCTAATTCCATTAACTAACCTTTAAGCTCCAGTGGAATTCCTTCTCAAACCCTACCTAATTTTAAAGGTGGCATCAATGCCATCACGTTGAGGTCCGGAACCACACTGCCAGAGAGGAATTATGAGGAGCCAAGCCCAATAGTACATGCCCCAGCTGAGGACGTGATAGAAGTAGAAGATGCTGAAATGGAAGATGCTGAAGAAGAAGATAAGGTACAAGACATAGTGGAAGAAGAAGTAGTTCAACCAAGGAACGGAGAACCAAAGGAAGCTGAAGCTGTATAGAACGCTATCCTTATCCCTTTTCCACATCTTGCAAAGAAATCCAGAAAGCAGATGGAACTTGATCCCAAAATGGTAGAAATATTCAAAAAGGTTGAGGTAACTGTTCCCCTTTTTGATGTTATTCAGCAGGTACCTAAATACGCAAAGTTTCTAAAGGATTTACGCATTCATAAAGATAAAATTAATGAGTTAGAAACTATTCCTTTAGGTAGTTCTATATCTGCTTTAATGGGAGGTATACCTGAAAAATGTAGTGATCCAGGTCCATGCATGGTTAACTGTACCATTGGAGGTGTAATATTTTCTGATTGCATGTGTGACTTAGGAGCGCGTGTTAGTATAATTCCATTGTCTATATATGATACTTTGAGGCTCCTTCCCTTAAAAAGGTCGACAACTCGTTTTGTGTTAGCAGATAAAAGCATTATTACAGTAGCTGGAATTGCTGAAGATGTATTAGTGAGCATTAAAGGGCTCACATTTCCTATTGACTTCTTTATCCTAGAAATGCCCCCTAATGACTCAGGAAGACCATCATCAATCCTGCTTGGAAGACCATTCCTGAAGACTTCAAAGTTCAAGCTGGATGCATTCTCAAGAACTTACTCCTTTGAGATAGATGGCATAACAGTGAGTTTCAGTTTAAATGAAGCTATGAAGCACCCTCCAGAAGATCATTCTATCTTCCAGTGCGACATCATTGATGAAACTGTAGCTAAAGTTCACCAAGAAGAAATAGAAGAGAAGCACATGGAGCAAGGACAAGTGTGGGGACACCCTCTAAACATAATGAAGACCCTTTGCCATTATCACTCGCCCCGAATGATCCAGAGCCTAGCCAAGAGCAGAAATTGGAATTAAAGTCCCTCCCTCCACACCTCAAGTATGCATACCTTGAGGATAATCAGAAGTTCCCAGTTATCATTGCAAAGGAACTCACTTCTTAACAAGAAGAGCAACTGCTCAGTGTGAGCACAGATATAGTAGCCATCAGTCCTCAAGTTTGTGAGCACAGAATATTCTTAGAAGAGGAAGCAAAGCCTGTCCATCAGCCTCAAAGAAGATTAAATCCCACCATCTTAGAAGTTGTCAAGAAAGAAGTAACCAGACTACTTGAAGCATATATCATTTACCCCATCTCAGACAGTGAATGGGTCAGTCCAGTACAAGTGGTGCCCAAAAAGTCTGTGGTCACAACAATAAAGAATGAGCATGGAGAGCTCCTGACAACTAGAGTGCAGAATTCATGGAGAGTTTGCATTGACTATAGGTGTCTCAACCAAGCCACTCGCAAGGATCATTACCCCTTACCATTCATTGATCAGATGCTTGATCGTCTGTCAGGTAAATCCCATTATTGCTTTTTAGATGGTTATACAAGCTACTTTTAAATTCATATAGCTCCTAAAGATCAGGAGAAAACCACTTTTACATATCCCTTTGGAACGTATGCTTATAAAAGAATGCCTTTTGGCTTATGTAATGCACCTGCTGCTTTCCAAAGATACAAGATGAGTATCTTTTCAGATCTTATTGAGAACTGTATGGAAGTTTTTATGGATGATTTTAGCGTATATGGTGATTCATTTAGCCTTTGCTTGGATAGTTTGTCTAGAGTATTAGACAGGTGTGTTAGTACAAATCTTGTATTAAATTTTGAAAAATGTCACTTTATGGTAAAACAAGGAATTGTACTAGGACATGTTGTGTCTAATACTGGTATTTTTGTAGATCCAGCAAAGGTAGATGTCATTTCTAGTTTACCTTACCCCTCCTCTGTGAGGGAAGTCCGTTCGTTCCTTGGCCATGCAGGTTTTTACGGGAGATTCATTAAGGACTTCAGTAAGGTAGCATTGCCTTTATCCAGATTGCTGCAGAAAGATATTGAGTTCAAATTCAGTGAAGATTGCATGCAAGCGTTTGATAAGCTGAAGATCGCCCTGACTCAAGCTCCAATTGTGAGAGGACCAGACTGGAGCCAGCCATTTGAAATTATGTGTGATGCCTCCAACCATGCAGTAGGAGCGGCGCTGGCTCAGTGCGAAGGTGAAGACCCTTTTGTAATTGCTTATGCGTCTAAGACTTTAGATGCTGCTCAGTCTAATTACACCACTACTGAAAAAGAGCTTCTTGCTATTGTTTTTGCTCTGGATAAATTCCGAGCCTATTTACTTGGTACTAAGGTGGTAGTATACTCAGACTATGCAGCTCTAAAATATTTATTAGCTAAAAAAGAGTCCAAACCAAGGCTAATACGTTGGATACTGTTGCTGCAAGAATTTGATATAGAAATTAAGGATAGAAGTGGTAACCAGAATCTAGTGGCAGACCACTTGAGTCACCTTGAGCACATTAAACATGACTCCACCCATATCAATGATACTTTCCCATTTGATAGTTTGCAAGTAGTATCTGAAGTAGTTCCTTGGTATGCACCTATAGCTAATTATCTAGTTAGCCATACTTTTCCTCCCAATTTTACTAAGTATCAAAGGGACAAGCTGAAAAGCGAGTCTAAATATTTTATATGGGATGATCCATAACTGTGGAGGTATGGTGCTGATCAAGTAATTAGAAGATGTGTACCACAATCAGAATTCCAGTCCATTTTAGAGGCATGCCACTCTTCTGAGAGTGGAGGACATTTTGGCCCTCAAAGAACAGCTAGAAAAATTCTAGACTGTGGATTCTAGTGGCCTACTTTTTTTAAAGATGCTGCTGAATTTTGTAAATCTTGTTCCCCATGCCAAAGGTTTGGTAATATATCCAAGAGGGATGAGATGCCTCAACAGATTATGCTTTTTTGTGAAATTTTTGATGTTTGGGGAATTAACTTCATGGGTCCATTTCCAAACTCTAATGGCTACCTTTATATACTGTTAGCTGTAGATTTTGTTTCTAAATGGGTGGAAGCAATTTCTACCCGTACTGATGATGCTAACACTGTTGTTTTCTTTGTTAGAAACCATATTATTTGTCACTTTGGGTCACCACGAGCAATCGTGAGTGATCAAGGCACTCACTTTTGTAACAGGAGACTGACAGGATTACTGAAAAAGCATGGGATTGTTCATAAAGTAGCAACGGCTTATCATTCCCAAACCAATGGACAAGCAGAAGTGTCTAATAGAAAGATTAAACGCATTTTAGAGAAGATAGTAAAGCCTCATAGGAAAGACTGGAGTGCCAGGCTACAAGATGCACTCTGGGCATATAGAACAGCGTACAAGACACCCATTGGGATGAGCCCCTTCTGCTTAGTATACAGAAAGGCTTGCCACCTTCCAGTGGAGGTGGAACACAAGGCTTTTTGGGTTGTAAGGGAGTGCAACATGAATTTTGAAGAAGCTGGTGCTGAAAGGAAGCTGCAACTAGCAGAACTGGAGAATCTTCACCTAGAAGCATATGACAACTCCAGGCGTTACAAGGAGAAGATGAAGGCTGTCTATGACAAACACATAAAAAGGAGAGAATTCAGACCAGGGGAGTTAGTTCTTCTATATAACTCAAGGCTAAGGCTTATGCCAGGTAAACTGAGATCAAGATGGGAAGGTCCCTACAGAGTAGAAAAGGCAGAGCCATACGGAGTTTTTCACCTGCGTCATCCTTCTAGCTCTAAATTCCTCAAGGTCAATGGACATCGCCTAAAGCTCTACCATGGAGAAAAGATTAAGGATCACAAAGAACTAGAGGTTTTCCTCTTGGAAGACCCACCAACAGAAGTAGAATAAGCCTGAAGTGCGTCCAACTTAAGGATGTAAAAGCAAAGTGCTAGGTGGGAGACAACCCACCATGGTATGATCGTTCCGTTTCAGTCTTAATTTTATTTTAATTTATTCTATTTAATTTTTGTTAATGACTCTTCTCATAATCTCTGCATATAGCCTGCATTTGCATTTGCATACTGCATATAAAAAAAAAACGCACGCGACGCGTAAGCGTCGCTGACGCGTTCGCGTCATAGGTGCATTCTGAAGAAAAGAGAATTGAACAGAAAGTCACGCGAAAGCGTGACTGGAGGTGTGCCTTAGGCACAAATATGCCCACGCGACTGCGTGACCCACGCATCCGCGTCACTCTGAAAAAGAGCCTCCCACGCGTCCGCATCACCCACGCGAACGCGTGGCTCTGTAAAATCGACGTAAAGAGGTGTATGGCAGAGAGTTATGATGGAGCTGGGCTGGAATGATGATAGAAGCACAAGTCCTATCACGCGAACGCGTGCTCCACGCGTCCGCGTGCTCCACGCGTCCGCGTTGTTTTCAAAATATGGCCATTCACGCGTTCGCGTCAACCACGCGAACGCGTCACCCTAAATTTTGGCAAAATGCATTCAAAACAGAAAGTTGCGCGAACGCACGGCTGCACTCGCGCCAATAGCACAACTCAGGTCACGCGATCGCGTGACCCACGCGTCCACGTCACCTGAAAAATATCGCACACCACGTGACCGCGTGACCCACGCGTCCGCGTCACATGCGGCGCACAGCTTATCCAGATCAGCCAAATATCTTATCTTTTCTTCCCCAAATCCTAATTTTTCTTTTCCCTTCTTATTTCTTTCTTCTCTCTTCTTCCTTCTTTATTCTTTCTCACTTTTTACTTTCTCCCTTCCTTATTTTTCACATCCATTATCAAGGTTCTTTTCTTTCTTTCTTTACTTTTTACTTTTCTTTTATTACTTTTATTTATGTTTATGTTTTCTTTTTTTTTTTTCCTTTTCTTTTTTACTTTTATTATCTATATTTTCTTTTTCTTTCTTTTCTTTTCTTTTTATTCCTTTAATTGGTGTTAGAAATTTATTTGGGTAATTATTTTCTTTTATATTTTGCTTGTGAATTATTGTGGAATTTTTTGACAATTAATATTACTTCTTAAAGGGTTGCTTGCATGTTCAATTTAATACTTTCAATAACATATTCACCATGCATGCTATGTGTTTGTGAAAAAGCCCGTATGGCATTCCACATTATTTTAAATTATTCTATTACTCTAAATGCCTGTTTTTTACAAAACCCCTTTTATATTTTATTGATTAAATATAATTGTCAATACAGACAGGTTGTTAGTTTGAAAGGGTTGGTAATCTAACTGGGACATTGAATGCTTGATCTATTCTACTCATGCCTTTGCCAGCATGCCAATAAACATCTTGCATTTAATTGCCTTCACATGCACTTGCTATATTTCCAGTGATGAACTTTTCACATGTAGTCATGACCATGTGTTAACGACATCCTTCTTTACCGTGCATTGATTATCACCCATAATATTCCCTCCCTTACTCGAACCCTTAGCTTTACATATTACTTTCTTTTTTCCTTTTCAGGATGGCCACCAAGAAAGGTAAAGAGAAAGCTACTCCCAAACAACCAGCAAGGAAAGGAACAAAAAGGACACTAACGACAGAGCCATCCTCAACAGCGGTAAAGCCCTCAACAAAACGAATCAAGAGGATCATCAAGGTCGATGAAAAAGAGAAAGCTTTTCCAGCAAAGGACACTGTGCGGTTCCCTAACTGCTACTGTGAGCAGATGTTCCCCATCCTGGCTGAGAGGAATTATAACAATGAGCACCTTCTTATCCTCCCGACCAATATTGCTGAATTTGTTGAGCCCCGCATTGAGCGAAGACAATGGGGATTCCTACGGAGAAAGCCACGGCAGGTTAACCTTTCATGGGTAGTAGAATTCTACTCCAATTTTCACATGCCAACCATGCAGTCTGTCTATGTCCGTCAGAAGCAAGTCCCCATAACAGAAGATGCTATTCAATGAGCTTTAGATCTTCCCCCTGCTCCAGGAGGATTGGACGCATTCCAAGAAGCCTCATTCAAGCGCCAGACATACCAATTTGACTGGGACGCTGTTCTTAGAGTTATCGCACAACCTGGCAGCATATGGATCTACGGATACCATCGGTCCCGACCTAAGGGCATATTGGCTTCAGCACTCACCTTGGAGGCTCGAGTATGGGCACAGATCATGTCCCATTACGTCTTTTCGAGCACTCATGAGTCCTCCTTCACTACAGACATGGCTGTTCTACTCTGGTGTCTCCTTACAGACCAGCACCTCAATTTACCAAGACACATTCGACATGCTATGGGACACGTACAAATTGCGGGTAACTTACCTTTCTCCGCCTTGGTTTCAGATCTAGTTTTAGCAGCCAGAGTCTCCTACAGAGTTGGGGACACCAAGGCCATGATTCCACGAGATGATCAATACGTCCCTAACGGAAAGTATATCAGACCTCTAGCAGCCACTATCAACCGGAGCACAGAACTAGCAGAAGATATCCTTTCTTCTTCCACATCACAAGCACCTTCAACAAACCAACTGCTCCATCAGATACTTGAGAGGCTAGACCAGCTTGACCGGAAAGGAAAGCAAAGAGAGCGCCGTAACAAGTGCAGATTTACATACCTCAAGGAGCTACTTGTTGGTAACCACCCACCTAGAGAAGACCCAGACACCCCGGACTCCACTTCATTTACCAGCACAGGGAGCCATGACGGTCCCGATTGTGGAGATGCTGCTACCAGTCCCCCTTTGTTCCTGACAGATGGCACCGAGGACGGTGCAAAACTTTAAGTGTGGGGAGGTCGGTCAGTACCTGACTTCTGGAGGTAATTTTTCTTCCTTAAACACCAATAAAATAGGATATTTATTAATTTTTCTTTTGTTTAGAATAGGATAAATTGCATAGAAATAGGTAATTGCATGCATGTTTTATTTGGTTAGAAAATAATAAGTTTCTTTTTAAGACCCCATTTTTGAAAAATTTCACTAATTTAAATCAAAATTTTTGTGTTAAAATTGTTAGAAGTTGTATTTGGAACATAGTTAAAAGCTAAAGAACACACAACCTGTGAGACTTGAGCCTAATGACATGGTTACATTATTTAACCATAAATATTATTCTTGTGTGTTTACTTCTCTATGATTGTAATCTTTATTTTGTTCCATCCTATATGTCCAATGTTTAATGTGTTATATGCATGCATATGATTGAGGCCATTAATTATTTTATCTCACTTATCCCAAAATAGCCTACCCTTCCGTTTACCTTTGTTAGCCACTTTGAGCCTTTTAAATCCCATTTGTTCTATATTTTACCACATTACTAGCCTTAAGCGGAAAAATAATTAAATATCCCAATTGAATCTTTGGTTAGCTTAAGATAGAAATTGTGTGCCAATTGAGTATGGGAAAATTGTGGAAACATGGGTTAATAAGGGAATGTGTCATGATAAAATAATGGAAATTTGGGTACCTACTCATGTGAAACTAGAAAAATTAAAAATCCACGTGCATTGATAATGTTATGTTTATTTTTATGCAAAAAAAAAATCCAAAAATATTCAAATAAATAAGTAATTAAATAAGGGAACAAAATTACCCCAATGCTAAGTTAAGTTAATGAAAAGATCAATGCATATGTGATAAAAATTAAAAGAAAAGTTAATGCATGAGTATGTAATGCAAAAGTGAAAATTTTGGGTAGCTAGGCATGATTTTAGAAGTACATAGAGTGTGTGTATAGGTGAAGAGCTTAGGTTAATTAAAGATTAAATTTAAAGCTCACTTAGCCACATATATATACCCTCACCTTTACCTTGGCCCTATTACAACCTTAAAAAGAACTCATGATGTTTGCATTGATACATTAAATACTTGTTGATTGGTTAGGTGAAGAACAAGGTTTAGAAAGCATGATTAGAGAAGAGTAGAGTGATTAGCCTATACACTAGAGAGACTAGAGTGCATATACACTACCAGTGAGGGTTCAATGCTTAATTCTATGTTTCCTGCTTTCATGAGTTGTCTTCTTACAAATTTACTTGTCTTTACTGTATAGTTTGGATTAGTGAAGTTTGAGTTATTTTTGTCTTGAAGAACTTATTTATTTTAACCAAGTAGATAAAATCATATAGTTGCATTCATATACATAGGTTGCATTGCATTGCATGAGTCTTACTTTTCCCTACTCATTTATTTCATCTTCTTAAGCTAAGCATGAGGACATGCTAATGTTTAAGTGTGGGGAGGTTGATAAACCACTATTTTATGGTTTATCTTGTGTTTAATTGAATGGTTTCATCAAGTCTTTACCCACTTATTCATACTAATTGCATGATTTTATAACTCCTTCCTAATATTGTTTTATGATTGAAAACTTGCTTCCTAAAGATCTTTAATTAGTATATTTTTTTCTCCTTTATACCATTCGATGCTGTGATCCGTGTGTTAAGTGTTTCAGGCTTCACAGGGCAGGAATGACTTAGAAAATGGAGAGAAAACTTGCAAAAATGGAAGGAACACAAGAAACTAAGGAGATAACCAGCGAACACTGACGCGAGCGCATGGCCCACGCAAACGCGTGGAATGGAGAAAATCGCAGCGACGCGAGCACGTGCCTGACGTGAATGCGCGGATTGGAGTCTGCACGAATGACGCGAATACGTGGATGACGCGTACGTGTGACAAGGAAAATTGCTGAATGACGCGAACGCGTGGACGACGCGTACGCGTGACCTGCGCGATCTGCAGAATTAACAGAAAATATTGGGGGCAATTTCAGGCTGCATTTTGACCCAATTTTCGGCCCAGAAACACAGAATAAGGCCAGGGAACATGCAGAGACTCAGGAGGCAACTTGACACATTCACATTAGGATTACTTTTAGTTTTAGATCTGAATCTAGAGAGAGAATTATTCTTCCTCTAGTTTCACTTTACATTTCTAGTTATTGCTTTTGGAAACTGAAGAATCATTACCTCCGTTGAAGACATTATTCTAGTTTGTTTACTTTGTCCCTTATTCTTCCATATCCTTATTTATTTTATTTAGAATAGTAATTGGATTATTTTCATGAATTGTTAGTGGAGAGAATTACTTTTACTTTTGATTAATTTTCAAACCCTATTTTATCTTAATTAATTTATTATGTCTTCTTATATTTTTCTGAGTATTATATTCATGTCAATGGAGTAGATTTTCCAAACTTGACATGGGAGTTGATTAAAAGGAGACACTTGAGTTGGAAGGCTTAAGTGTTGGTTAAATTGGAAATTGTTGGCTAGTTTTGTATTTACTAACGCTAGACCTTCCCAAGGGAGAGGACTAGGATTTGCGAATAAAGATTAGCTCAATCACTTTACTTTCCTTTATTTAGTAAGGGTTAACAAAGTGAAAACAACAACCTTTTTAATACCACACTTAAGAGATCCCAACAAGGATAGAACTTCCAATTAATCATTCCCACAGTCAAGGCCTTTTTATATTAATAATAATTCTTAGTTTATTGCTTTCATTTATAATTATTGCTTATTATTCAAACTCAACCTCTTTCGAAAATTCCTGATTAATAAATTAGCATCCTTTCCTGCAACTCGTTGGGAGATGACCTGGGATTCATACTCCCAGTATTTTTATTTCTAAATTTTGTGACAACTTTTCTAAATTGACAAGGTGGATCTTAGCTAGTTAAGAACTATACTCTCAACGCATTCTCTATATTGATTTCTTTATTAGCCGACTTCTGCCCATACGTCATCAGGTGACACCAACTCATAATTTTTCTCCTGGTCCCTATTACTACAAATCCTATGGTGCCTCCTAAGTCACACATAGTACTCGGGGTCAGCCACAGTAACACACATCAAAACAATGGAGTCCAGCCAGTCAGACATGCCATCCGAAATCTTAGTAGACATCTTAACAATATTTTTGCGAAAAGACATAGGTCAACTATTCCTACAGTAAGAAAAAGAAAAATTGGGTTACTACTAATCAATTCGGGCAAACATGGAAACAACTCGGACAAATAATAGAAAAACATCAAACGACAGATACGACAGTAAAAGGGAAACCCGAGGACTCACACTAAAGTCCAGGGGCACCCTTTGGAGGCAACCATAAGGCAAGAACCCAGAAAAAAGGGGAATCAGCAGTCTATATCCTAACACTTCTCAATAGAAGACACAGAGAAATCAGAACCTTTTTTGGTAACGTCACCACATACAAGTGATCGATCGGATTTTCTGTCAGTAAAGAATTTTTATAAGAATAATCGCGTTGTAAGTATAATTTCTAAACCAACAGAGAATCCTTTCGTACAAAAGTTTTGGTTGTCACTTAAGCAAACCCAATAATATTTATAACCGAAGTATTTAAACCTCGGGTCGTCTTCTCAAGGAATTACAGGGAAGTATGATTTATTATTGGTTATGAAAAAGGTATGTTTTGGGTTTTTGAATAGTGAACAGGTAATTTAAATGGCAAGGAAAGATAAATTAATAATTAGAAAATCTCTTGGCAAGGTATGAGAATTGGAAATCCCATCATAGTTATCCTTATCAGGTGTGATGAGAATTGTTATTGCTCCCACTTAGTTAACCCTTACTAAATAAAGGAAAGTCAAGTGGACTAATTAATTTGATCCTCAAGTCCTAGTCAACTCCCGTGGAAAGACTAGCTTTAGAGCGATCCAAATTAATCAGCAATTCCCAAATCTCAATCATTCGCTGAGTTTGATAACTCAAGTGTTACCAATTACTTAACCAAAGACAAAAGGAGAAAATAAATCTAAATTAAATTGAAAGCATCATAAATAGAATAAAACAATCATAATTCTGAAATACCTCAAATTATATTAAATAGAATATTTAAATCTTGACATGAAAAGGTTCATAAGCTAAATTGGAACATTAACAAGTAAAAGCATTGGAATAAATAAAAGTAGAAAATAAATTAAAGGAACTTTGAACCTATGATTGTAGAAGCAATCCTAAAATAAGAGAAATCCTAATCCTAAATCCTAAGAGAGAGGAGAGAACTTCTCTCTCTCTAAAACTACATCTAAAACCTAAAATTATGAATAATGAATGTTGTTTTCTGTTGTCTGAATGAATGGATTGATTTTTCCACTTTATAGCCTCTAATCTGTGTTTTTTGGGCCAAAAACTGGGTCTAAAACAGCCCAGAAATCGCCCCCAGCGATTTCTGGTACGTACAGGTCGCTGCAAAGTCACGCGGAAGCGTCGTCCACGCGTTAGCGTGGATTGCGTTTTTGCCAGGTCATGCGTTCGCGTGATCCACGCGTTTGTGTTGCCTGGCTTCGAAGTAGCTATAGCAAATTATATATCGTTGTGAAGCTCCGGACGTTAGCTTTCCAACGCAACTAGAACCGCATCATTTAGACTTTTGTAGCTCAAGTGATGGTCAATTTAGTACCAGGAGGTCAGGCTGGACAGCATTAGCAGTTCCTTCAGTTTCTTGGAATTGAATGGTAATAAAGGAGGATTAATATTAGCAAATATAAGACCAAAGAAACATGTTTTCAATCATAGCACAAAATCAGGAAGGAAAACGTAAAACATGCGAATTGTATGAATAAGTGTGAGAATAATGGATAAAATCTACTAGATTAAGCACAGGATAAACCCTAAAAATGGGGTTTATCAACCTCCCCACACTTAAACATTAGCATGTCCTCATGCTAAGCTCAAGAGAAGTTATAATAGAGTGAAGAGGAATGGTAGAATGTATGAAATGCAACCTAACTATATGAATGCAACTACATGCAAAATGTTTCTACCGACTTGGTGAAAAGTAAATAAATCTTTCAGGAACAAATATGAACTATATTTCACTAATTCAAATCATAAAAATGAAGTCTAAATAGACTTGCAAGAAGAAGATAGCTCATGAAAGCCGGGAACAAAAAATCGAGCATCGAACTCTCACTGGAAGTGTATGCACTCTAATCGCTCAGGTGTTTAAGGTTCGATCTCTCAATTCTCTACTAATCTTGCTTTCTAAGGCTTGCTCTTCATCTAACAATCAACACAAATTTAATTCACAAATACACATATCAAGAGGTCTTTTAAGGGTTGTAATGGGGTTAGGGTCAAGGTAGGATTGTATTTGGTCAAGTGGACTAAAATCTGAATCCTTAATTAACTTAAACTTTCCACCTAACTTTAGACAATCCATGTAATCATAATACCACATCTAACTATCTATTAACCATGTTTACCACATATTCATGCATTCTAATTTCGAGTACAGTACATATGCATTGCTTTCACCATTTACTTTGGGGCATTTTGTCCCCTTTTTATTATTTGCTCTTTTTCTTTTCTTTTTCTCTTTTTCTTCTTTATATATATATATATATATTTTCTTTTATTTTTCTCAATGCATATGATTAAATTATTGAATGCATGAACATGTCCTAAACATTTACTTTTCCCACACTTAATTCATGAGCACTCTCACTAGTCTAAGCTAACCAAGGATTCAAATTAAGGACATTATTGTTTTCCGTTTAGAGTTAATGATGAGCTAAAGTAAAGAACAAAGGGGTATAATGGGCTCAACATTAGTTTGCAAAGGATAATGAAAGGGTAAGGCCATATGGGTATGTAAGCTCAATGAAACAAAGGCCTCAATCACATAAGTGCATGCATACATTAAACTATGGAAATATAGAATTAAGCAAGACAAAGATCACAATTTTAGAGAGAAAAACACACACCAAAAATAAAATATTGGTTGGTAAAATGCAACCAATCAAATAGGCTCAAAATCTCACTGATTTTGTATGTTCGAGCTCTAAACCATGTTCCAAAATAAAATTTCTTCAAACAAGTTTAACATTAAATTTTATTCAAATTAGTGAAATGCTATAAAAATTTTCTTGAAAAAGAAAATATTACTTCAACCAAGTGGTAAAATATGCACAAAATCAAACAAATATGCAATCAAACATGCAAATGCAACAATGAACTAACAAATAAAGTAAAATATTGGTGTTGAGAAGAAAATAACTAACCCATGGAGATCGGTATCGACCTCCCCACACTTAAAGATTGCACCGTCCTCGGTGCATGCTGAGATGTGCAAGTGGACGGGTTGCTCCAACTGACACTTTTCTCTCCAAGGAATATGCGTAGGAACTTGTTTGTCGCCCCATATAGAAGTTCTTCCTTTTTCTTCTCGGTAGCCAGCCTGAAAGACGAGGAAAAGAAGAAAAGTAACCCAGAAACAAAGATAGAAAACAAATAAATTATGGATGTTAATGCCAAATAGTGAGAGTCTCAGTTTCATGGTAGCTACAACATGCAAGTGAGAAAATAGTAGAAGCGAATGGCATATCAATAGTGCAAAAATTGCAACAATGGGGAAGAGATAGTAGGTAATGAAAGACAATATAAATCCATGTCAATGCAAAAGGAGTACAAGTATCATAAAAAATTAGCAATGACTCAAATAATATTACCTAATCAGAATAAACAAGTCATGAAGCACCAGAGTAATGCAAGAAAAGATGCAACAGTTGAATAAGAAAATTTAACACCAATGGAAAAATAATAAATTTAGAAAAGAAAATAAAAATATGCACAAAATTAAAATGCAATGAATGAAAGTATGCAGATAAATTAAGTAAAATAGAATAAAAGAAATAAAAGATGAAAAGTAAAAGAGATGAAGAAGAAGAAAGTAAGAAAGAAGGAAGAAAGAATAAGAAAAGATAGAAGAAAGAAGAAAGAATGATAATAGAAAGATAAGTAGGATTGGAGAAGAAAAGATAGGAATTCTGGCGCTGATCTGGATAAACTGTGCGTCGCATGCGACGCGGACTCGTGAGGCACGCGTTCGTGTGGTTGGCGTTATTTTCAGATGACGCGGACGCGTTAGGGACGCGGCCGCGTGACCAAATTTGTGCTATTGGCGCGAGAGCTGCCTCACATACGCACAACTCTCTGTTTTGAATACATTTTGCCAAAATTTAGGGTGACGCGTTCGCGTGGGTGACGCGATCGCGTGAATGGCCATATTTTAAAAACGACGCGGACGCGTGGGGCACGTGGTCGCGTGATAGGGCTTGTGCTTCCAGCATCATTCCAGCCCCATTCCATCATAACTTTCTGCCATACACCCTTTTACGTCGATTTTGCAGGGTCACGCGTGCGCATGGGCGACGCGCACGCGTGGGAGGCTGATTTTCGCAAACGACGTGGACGCGTCAGGGACGCGTCCGCGTGGGCATGGTTGTGCCTAAGGCACGCCTCCAGCCACGCTTTCGCGTGACTTTTTGTTCAATTCTGTTTTCTTCAGAACGCACCTATGACGCGGACGCGTCAGCGACGCTTATGCGTCGCGTGCATTTTTTTTTATGCAGTATGCAGAATGCAAAAATGCAGATGCTGATGCAGACATATGCAGAGATTATAAGAAGAGTCATTAAAAAAATAAAAATAGAATAAAATAAAATAAAACTAAGACTGAAACTGAACGATCATACCATGGTGGGTTGTCTCCCACCTAGCATCTTTAGTTAAAGTCCTTAAGTTGGACAATTGGTGAGCTCCTTGTCATGGTGGTTTGTGCTTGAACTCGTCTTGAAACTTCCACCAATGCTTGGACTTCCAATAAGCTCTATCAATACCAAGTAAATTTCTCAAGCTTTGATGGAGTTCTTCACAAGCTTTGAGCTCCCAAATTTGATCCTCATATATTCCCGGATTCCAAATCTTGATCCTACACCCATCTTCAAGTTGATCATCATGATTCCATCCGGGTGGTAAGCAATCTGAATTCTCACTAAGGTATCCAAACATCTTCCGAGACCCATTCAATCAAACTCGAAACCAATCCCTACACTTCAAAGTGAAACGTGGAACTTTGTTGAATCTTGCATACCAGCCTTGAGCACGAACCATTTCCCTTTTACTCTTAAAGCCGCAAAGAGCTCTAAGCTGGCCATCTGTTTCAAGCAAACCGTATTCAAGTGGAAAAGTAAAGATAAAGGCTAAGGATTTTACCCACTTAAAATTCGTATTGGATGGTAATGGCCTTGGAAAAGGTGTTTCCAGTGGTTTTGCAAGCTCTATTCCCTTGTGTTCTTCTGTAAATTCCTCCACTTCCTTGCAAACTTCTTCAACTGTAACCACGTTTTGATCAAAGTCTTCGATATCTTCCTTATCACTCAAGTCATAATTTGGAGGTTGAGAGAAGTCTACCTCCGCATCATTTTCGTATTCACTTGGGGAAGATTCTTCAATCTCAGAGAATTTACTTGCGGATGCAAGTTCATTACTAGGAGAACTTGACTCGTGATTATCATTATCAAGGAAACTCGCGTCTTGAGTTGATCCATCCAGTTCTTCATAAGATACCTGCTTTGGGGGCTGTGCACTATCCTCCTTAGCATCAATTGCAAATTTCTTGACGAAATTCTTCACAATTCTGGATTTCCATGGAGGTTCAGCATCTCCTAAATCTTCAACAAATTCTTCGTCTTCGATAATTTCAGCTTCCTCCACTTGTTCCAGTACAAAATCATGCTCCTTACTGTCCATTGGAGTTTCTAGTATCTCCTTCATGCTGCGTTCTTCATTAGATTGCCCACATGAAGCCATGGGGGTTCCTTGAGTGTCCGAACGTTGGGAAGGTAATCGATTGATTGCTTGCTCCAGTTGGTGAAGGGTTGCATGAAATTTTTCCACTATTTCCTTGAGTTGATCCCTTGATTCTTGGGTTGATGGATATGGACATGGTGCATAAGGACGTGGCGGTTCTTGGGAGTAATTGGATTGGAATTGGGGTGGGTATGGGTTAGGGTCATATGGAGGTGAATGGTAGTAGGGGGCTTGTGAGTATGGTGGTTCATAGTTATGCTGATGAGGTAGGTTATAGGCACATGATGGGGCTTGTTGGTAACTACAAGGGAGTCCACCATATCTATCATCTTGGTATGCACCTCGGAATGGCTCTTGACTATAGTAATTTGGTGGGTGTTAGTTGTCACGAAAGGGTCCACCATAACTATTGTCTCGACATGAATTGTTGAATGGTCGCCGTCCATGGTACGCTGGAAGGTGTTGTTGCCTAAAGGGTTGATCAGATCCTCGTGGCTCCGTCCATCTCTGATTGTTTTGACCTTGATGCATGTTTCTGTTATAGCTTCCATTCCTTTCAAAAATATTGGAACCAAACTCAAAGCGACGGGGGTGAGAACTCATAGTAACTAATAAAAATTAAAAACAAAAATAAAAACAAGCAAAATTAAATATTTACAATAACCAATAATAAGGCACACATTTGCAATTCCCCGGCAACAGCGCCATTTTTTCGAACGGACTCTGCTAGTAAAGAATTTCACAAATAATTTCTCGTTGTAAGTATAGTTTCTAAACCAACAGAGAATCTTTTCGTACAAAAATTTTGGTTGTCACTTAAGCAAACCCAATAATATTTATAACCGAAGTATTTAAACCTCGGGTCGTCTTCTCAAGGAATTACAGGGAAGTATGATTTATTATTGGTTATGGAAAAGGTATGTCTTTGGGTTTTTGAATAGTGAACAGGTAATTTAAATGGCAAGGAAAGATAAATTAATAATTAAAAAATCTCTTGGCAAGGTATGAGAACTGAAAATCCCATCATAGTTATCCTTATCAGGTGTGATGAGAATTGTTATTGCTCCCACTTAGTTAACCCTTACTAAATAAAGGAAAGTTAAGTGGAGTAATTAATTTGATCCTCAAGTCCTAGTCAATTCCCGTGGAAAGACTAGCTTTAGAGCGATCCAAATTAATCAGCGATTCCCGAATCTCAATCAACCGCTGAGTTTGATAACTCAAGTGATACCAATTACTTAACCAAAGCCAAAAGGAGAAAATAAATCTAAATTAAATTGAAAGTATCATAAATAGAATAAAACAATCATAAGTCTGAAATACCTCGAATTATATTAAATAGAATATTTAAATCTTGACATGAAAAGGTTCATAAGCTAAATTGGAACATTAACAAGTAAAAGCATTGGAATAAATAAAAGTAGAAAATAAATTAAAGGAACTTTGAACCTGTGATTGTAGAAGCAATCCTAAAATAAGAGAAATCCTAATCCTAAATCCTAAGAGAGAGGAGAGAACCTCTATCTCTCTAAAACTACATCTAAAACCTAAAATTATGAAAAATGAATGTTGTTTTCTGTTGTCTGAATGAATGGATTGATTCCTTCAGCGATTTCTGGTACGTACAGGTCGCTGCAAAGTCACGCGGAAGCGTCATCCACGCGTTAGCGTGGATTGCGTTTTTGCCAGGTCACGCGTTTGCGTGATCTATGCGTTCGCGTTGCCTGGATTCGAAGCATCTATGGCAAATTATATATCGTTGCGAAGCCCCGAATGTTAGCTTTCCAACGCAACTGAAACCGCATCATTTGGACCTCTGTAGCTCAAGTTATGGTCGACTTAGTACCAGAAGGTCAGGCTGGACAGCATTAGGAGTTCCTTCAGTTTCTTGTATTCCTTCCACTTTTGCATGCTTTCTTTCCATCCTCTAAGCCATTCCTGCCCTATAAACCCTAAAAACACTTAACACACATATCATGGCATCGAATGGTAATAAAGGAGGATTAAATTTAGCAAATATAAGACCAAAGAAACATGTTTTCAATCATAGCACAAAATCAGGAAGGAAAATGTAAAACATGCGAATTGTATGAATAAGTGTGAGAATAATGGATAAAATCTACTAGATTAAGACGGATAAACCCTAAAAATGGGGTTTATCAACCAGCATCAAAGAAAACCATCATCACCAATAGACCCCACAAAAATGAAAAAAAGATACAAACTTTCTACACCAGTAGCTTAAACAAAAACTCTGAGGAGGTCATGCAAGAATGAAAAGAAACGGGAGCGATGACAAGAAAAAACCCTAAGTTAGCAGAAAACTACCAGAAGAAGGAACACATCACGGCAAACGACCAAGACACAAAGACGCAACCTTTTCGCATAAAGAATCAAAGTTTTCAGAGAAAAACCCAAATACAAAGTCAAAGCTTTACATAAAAAGCATGCACAACTGTCGAAAGTAAAAAGAAGAAAGAAAAGAATGAATAACCTGCAGAGGAGAAGATAATAATGGCTCAAGTCAGGAATGACGAAATCCACACTGAACAGTCGCTTCGAGGCAAAGAAAATAAAAGGCTTGAAGGCGCGAAAACAAGAAGACAAAGCGCTACAGCAAGTAACGAAAGGGAACCACATCATTAATCAAAAATAAAAGATGCAACCTTTAGCAAAAAGGATTAAGCTTTTCAAAACGGATTTGGTGAAAACCAAAGTTTTGTAGACATGCAATACCGAGACAAATCATCGAAACAAAAAAAATGGAGGAAGAGATACCAACCTGTAAAGAAAGAGGAAACAAAGGAAAGGGGCAACGATAGAAATTTGCACTGGCGAACACTCTCGAGATGAGGAAAACAGAAAAACTCCGAAGCGTGAGAGAAATAAAGGTAGATGACGAAGGGAAAGGAAAAGAAGAAACTGAAAGCAAGTCTTTTGAAATTCAAAATGAGATGTAAAAGAGGGAAAGAAGGAATGGCAAGAGGAGTTAATAAGCATTAAAACCTTCGCATGTTTCCAAGGAAACAAAAACGTGCGCTACAAATAAGGGAAAGAAACGCTTCGCATTTTAAAGCAGAAAGGCTAACCTAATAGGAGTTCTACAAGAGATCGACAAAAGGCCAAATGTTCGAGCACGGAATTCCCAAAAAAAAGGGATCGAAGTCTAAAAAACACGACCTCAAAGGAAAGACCGAGCTCAAGCAAGGGCACTGTTCATACCCTGAGTCGAGCTATACGACCCAAGCTGACTGAAGACAAAGCAACCGACCTCTTCAGGTCCGGTCCCCCGACCTCTTCTTTAAAGAGTTCGGCCAAATCACCATAAGAAGCCCAAGCAGGCCCAAACGAAGGGACTGATGGGTGGAAATCAGATTTCCACACAAAACTCACCGGCAAGTGTACCGGATCGCATCAAGTAGTAATAACTCACAAGAGTGAGGTCGATCCCACAGGGATTGATGGATCAAGCAACTTTAGTGGGTGATTAGTTTAGTCAAGCTAACATTGGTGAATTGGATGAAATTGAAGCAACAAAACACAAATTGCAGGAATTGTAAAATGCAGAAGGTAAATGGCAGAAGTTTAAAGAGCAGAATGTAAATTAGATGAAGCTTAAATGACAAGAAAAGTAAAATTGCAGCAGATCTCACTTGCAGGAAGTAAATTGACAGAACCTTAAAGAACAAGAAATGTAAATTGCATCAAGTGTAGATTAGACAAAAGCTTAGAGAGCAAGAAAAGTAAATTGTAGCAAAATGTAAAGGGGGCTGGGTGCTAGAAATTAAATGAAGCAGTAGATCTTGGAACAATTGCAGAGGAATTAAATTGCAGGAAAGTAAATTGAGAGCAATGAGAACAGAAAGCAATGAGAACAGAAGATTAAAATCAAGCTCATGTAAATTGAATTGTAAAATTGCAGGAAGGGAAATTTGTAGCAGAGAAGGAATTTGGAAACTTGCATAAGCCAATTTGAATTCAATACTTGAAATGTAAAAGTGTAGAAAATTCAAAGTGTTTCAAAGAGGAATTTCTATTTTACCCTACTTCTAATGCTCTCTAGCAGAGCCAGCCTTTCTAATGAAATGAAACAGATGCCTTTTTATAGGCTTTACAAAATGAAAATGAAATTGAAATTGAAAACAAATTACAATTTAAATGAAATTCCTATTCTAACTATCTCTTGTGCCTTTGAGTGATGATAATGGGCTTTGCTTGCTTTGGGTTTGAAGAAGAGTGGATCTAGATGGCTTGATTTAATTGGATCAGTGTGCATTTTGTGAAGCTTGGGTCAGGGGCACTTATTCCAGTGGAGCGCTCCGTTTTATTAGTGAACTGAGCGTTCACTCTCTTCTTGTGTGCCTTCCTTGTGCCAAGCCTCCTTGCCCATAGCGCTCAGTGAAGAGATGCAACGTAGTGCTCACACGTTGCGCTGGTTTCCCTCTTTGAGCCTTGGTTGCTCCCCTTTGTGACTTTCCTTTTGGTGTAGTGCTCAGTTAAGAGATGTGAACGTAACGTTCACATGCTTCCCTTGCGCGCTTGGCTTTCCTTGCATGAGGGCCCGAAAACGTTCATTCAAATGAACATAGCGCTCAATTAATTGAATGCTCTTCCTTGCCTAATGAACGCTTGCTTCATTCCTTTCATTGCCAACTTAGTGCTTATTTCCTAATGAACGCTAGTGTTCATTTATTTATTCATTGGCATTTAATAATCATGCATGCATTCATTAATTAATGCCAATGCATTACGTTAAAGCAATTTGCTTTAATAATGTACTTCATGCATTTTTCCATTGGCTTTAATTAATAATGCATTCATTTCATTCATTCTTCAATGCCAATGCATGGTTCATGATGATATCAATTAATCAAATGCATGCATGCTTTCATTAATTTTAATTACTTAGTAATGTCGTAAAGCTCAGTAATTTAATTCATTCCAATTAAATGCATGCATGCATAATATTTCATGATAATAAGGCCAAGGCTTCATGGTCATGGGCCACGCTTTTAAAAGCGTGGCCTAAAATTCCAAAACGTGCTCAAACTTCAAAGTGTGCCCCAAAATCCTTCTTTTCTTCTTTTGAATTGATTTTGTGCTATTTTGCTTCTTTTTCCACTTTGTTCCTACAAAATTTATAAAATCAAAAGATCAAGGAAATATACCATTTAAGCACAAAAGAATGCAATATTTAAGTACTAATTATCAATTTCTTGTATGAAAAAGTATAGAAAAATATGACATGATGACATGTCATCACAACACCAACCTTAAACCTTGTTTGTCCCCAAGCAAGAAAAGAATCATGTAGTACATTTTGACAAACCAAGGTGAGAAGAATAGCAAGTTAATATTCATGGTAGGATAGTTTTCTATGCATGCTACAATCACAAAAGAAATGTAAATGATTGATGCTTCTATCTAGCTCAATTTATGAAATCTTTTCCTTATGTTTCTTCCTTGAAACAAGCTTTTGATTTTCTTATTAGCTTCTCCTTTTGGGTGTTTTGCCCCATGAGTTGATAACAAAGCTACGATTCTAAATGCTTTATTTTCAAGTATTACCACTTGATACATAAGCACCACAAGCATTGAATTAGAGGACTTCATTAAGCTTATTTGTTTCTTTTCTTGACTCTCTAATCATTGATGCTCAGAACCTTGAGCTTTGAGGGAGTACTTTTGCACTTGAGCCTAGCCTTGACTTCTAAGTGTTTTGTTTTCAAGCTTTTTGCCTGATACATAAACACCACAAGTACTTAGCAAACAAATTGCCCTTGGTACTCAGAGCCTTCAGCTTTCTCATTCTTTCCCTTTTTCTTTTCTTGCCTTAATTTGCAATTGATTCTTTCAAGGTTTTCATGATTTCCAAAGATTTCACAAAATGTCCTAGATGAAAACTTCAATTAAATAAAATCTAATGCAATTGAGCAACAATTAACCATACTAGCTTTCCAATACTTTTATGCACATGCTAAGTTCTTCTTTAATTCCTTGTTTGTTTATGATCATGATACTTTACTGCTTTGAACTTTACAAAACTCAAGTTGGTAGTCATAGTGGCATAGCAACATGTTACAGATCAAAAGTCAGGCTATGCTTATTCATACACACATGTAAACAGAGAAGATAAAGATAATCGTGTAATTTAAAGTGCTAGAAACAAGTGAGAGGAGAAGGAACTTTACAACCTTGTAGTTCATCTTCTCTATTGTTGTCATTTTCCTTCTATTCTTCCCTTTCCCTTGCCAAACTCAGAATGCTTGCTTATCCTCGAGCAACAATTAGAACAATGGCTATGGGACTAACATGGACCATGAATGTCTTACACAATAAAATATTAGTAGTACATGTATTTTAAGCAAGCAAAATTAAAGATAACAATCAAGGCACAAGAGATAGAGCCATTGTGATTGCAAACATAGAGGGTGTGCATGATACATTGCATAAAGAAAATATGTGGCACACCAAACTTAGTGTGACACTTCCACTTGGAATTGATGCAAGTATCTAGTAAGGATTGGAACCAAATTTTGTTGCATAGCAACACCAAACTTAGAATGCAACCATATGTCAATTTATTTGAACTAAAACTAAACACAAGGAACTGTTATATGTTAAATACAATCACCAAGCCAAGAATCTATCATGAGTAAGATTTTCTTGGTGAGGTATTTAATAAAAATAGTCAAGAAGAAAAATAAATGAAAGCATTAAAAACAAAGAAATAACCAAAGTAAACAGAATAACAAAGTGTCAAACCAAAAGAATAACACTGCAGAGGCATTATGATTATGCAGACAAGTGGTGTTGCTGGATTTCTTGCATAGAAAATAAGTGGCACACCAAACTTAGAATCTTAGTGTGACACTTTCAATTAGAATTGATGCAATCATCCAGAAAGATTGAAGACAACTTGTTGCAGGGCAACACCAAACTTAGAATGTAATCATATACCAATTTATTGAAATTTAAACAAAACAGACAGAGAAAGAAAACAAAGCAAAGAAAAGAAATGTTACCTACGGTTGACATGTTCTTCACTTTCTTCCTCTTCTTCCAGTTTGTTAAGAGGAATGACCTCAAGGGGGGAGAAGACTCAGCTATTGTCCCTTGTTTTGGCCTCTCCTCAGCAAGCTTCCTTTTGTAAATGGCTTGATTGAGCTTGCTTGCTGGATCAGGGACAGGATTGGTGCTCTTGTTAGTTGCCTTCACTTCTTTGGATTCAAGACTTGGTTGTTGTGTAATTATTGGAGTTTTATCTTCATCAAGAGCCTTTTGAATTGGTAGTTCCATGAGCTCTTCCTCTATGTAATTCTCTACTTCACTTGAGTGTGAATTCTCTTGATTGACTTCCTCACTTTCTTGTTCTTCCACTTCCTCTTTTGCACCCAACATTTGACTTAATAGCACTTTCATGGAGGAGGTTTGTTGTTCTTCCTAAGATTTCTTCATCTCCTCTTCATATCTTTCAATCACAGATTCAAGTATTGAGAGTCTTTGGTTCAGGAAAGTTTGTGAGGGTTGTGAGTTTTCATGTTCTCTTGTTATCTCAAGTGCAGTTTCAGTTTCAACTACCTCATTCTTCACTGAAAATTTGCTTGACACCGGGGCCTCTTCTTCTTGCTCTTCCACTTCCTCCTTCACACTTAACATTTGGTTTACCAGCACTTCCATGTTTTTGAGGGAGTTCTCTTGGTCATTCGAGGATCTCTGTGCTTCCCCTTCATATCTTTCAAGCATGGTTTCAAGCCTTAAGAGGCTTTGGTTCATGGACGTTTGTGTGGACTGTAAGTTTTGGAAGGGATTTTGTGTCAAGGGATAGTTAAGTGATCAAGAATTTTCAAATGAAAAACTGAGAGGTGAGGTTTGACAGCTTTCCATGAATGAATCGAAGGTTTGCTCAAGTGGTTATAGCTCTTGATAAGTGGAGTATGAATTGTCAAATGCTCTCTGATTTTGATTCTCCCAAGCACAACTTAAATCATTGCCGAATTCATCACAGTATGAATCATTTTGTTGCCTTGGGGGACAATCTTGCATGAACTCATTGAAAGCATACTCCAGTGATGATGTTTCTTGATGAGTGGAATATGAACAGTTGAATGCTGTTTGGTTTTGATCCTCCCACCCACAATTTGAGTGATTATTGAACTCATCACAGTGTGGATTATTTTGTGGCATGGGGAACAATATTCCATGTATGTACTGACAGCATAATCAAGTGATAATGTCTTTGAATAATTAGAATGTGAATCATTGCATTTCCCTTCCCAACCATCATTTGTGTACGTGTCATAATAGTATGAGTCACTTTGTGGCTCTAGAAAATAGTTTATTTCACTTGATTATTCATACTCCCTCATTCCTTGTTGATACTCCCATCCACCATGAGGATAATGATATGAATCATTTTGTGGTGGTGGTTGGTATCCCATATGATTCTCTTGCTCATCTTGTGGTTCTGAGACATATCTCCATGAATTGGAGTGCTCATGATCTGTAATTTGTTGATGACATTTCCAGCCACTATTAGAAATTGGTGATGGTGGGTAATATCCCATAAAAGTTGTTTGATCACAAGATGAGTTGAACTCCATTTAAATTTTGTAAAACACAACACCATTGAAAATTGAAATTCATGTCACAGAGAAGAATTTCTTAGTGAAGCAATAACTCAAACACCTTGGTGTCACTTTAAAACAGAGAACAAAAACAAAGAAAATGCTTAATCTAGACTTCTCACCCACTTAATCATTGTTGATCTAAATCAATCCCCGGCAACGGCGCCAAAAACTTGATGGGTGGAAATAAGATTTTCACACAAAACTCACCGGCAAGTGTATCGGGTCGCATCAAGTAGTAATAACTCACAAGAGTGAGGTCGATCCCACAGGGATTGATGGATCAAGAAATTTTAGTGGGTGATTAGTTTTGTCAAGATAACATTGGTGAATTGGATGAAATTGAAGCAACATAACACAAATTACAGGAATTGTAAAATGCAGAAGATAAATGGCAGAAGCTTAGAGAGTAGAATGTAAATTAGATGAAGCTTAAATGACAAAGAAAGTAAAATTGCAGCAGATCTCACTTGCAGGAAGTAAATTGACAGAACCTTAAAGAACAAGAAATATAAATTGCATCAAGTGTAGATCAGTAGAATGTAGATTAGACAAAAGCTTAGAGAGCAAGAAAAGTAAATTGCAGCAAAATGTAACGGGGATGGGTGCTAGAAATTAAATGAAGCAGTAGATCTTGGAACAATTGTAGAGGAATTAAATTACAGGAAAGTAAATTGAGAGCAATGAGAACAGAAAGCAATGAGAACAGAATATTAAAATCAAGCTCATGTAAATTGAATTGTAAAATTGCAGGAAGAGAAATTTGTAGCAGAGAAGGAATTTGGAAACTTGCATAAGCCAATTTGAATTCAATACTTGAAATGTAAAAGTGCAGAAAATTCAAAGTGTTTCAAAGAGGAATTTCTATTCTACCCTACTCCTAATGCTCTCTAGCAGAGCCAGCCTTTCTAATGAAATGAAACAGATGCCTTTTTATAGGCTTTACAAAATGAAAATGAAAATGAAATTGAAAACAAATTACAATTTAAATGAAATTCCTATTCTATGCCAAGCCTCCTTGCCCATAGCGCTCAGTGAAGAGATGCAACGTAGCGCTCACACGCTGCGCTGGTTTCCCTCTTCGAGCCTTGGTTGCTCCCCTTTGTGAGTTTCCTTTTGGTGTAGCGCTCAGTTAAGAGATGTGAACGTAACGTTCACATGCTTCCCTTGCGCGCTTGGATTTCCTTGCATGAGGGCCCAAAAACGTTCATTCAAATGAACGTAGCGCTCAATTAATTGAATGGTCTTCCTTGCCTAATGAACGCTTACTTTATTCCTTTCATTGCCAACTTAGTGCTCATTTCCTAATGAACGCTAGTGTTCATTTATTTATTCATTGGCATTTAATAATCATGCATGCATTCATTAATTAATGCCAATGTATTACGTTAAAGCAATTTGCTTTAATAATGTACTTCATGCATTCTTCCATTGGCTTTAATTAATAATGCATTCATTTCATTCATTCTTCAATGCCAATGCATGGTTCATGATGATATCAATTAATCAAATGCATGCATGCTTTCATTAATTTTAATTACTTAGTAATGCCGTAAAGCTCATTCATTTAATTCATTTTAATTAAATGCATGCATGCATAATATTTCATGATAATAAGGCCAAGGCTTCATGGTCATGGGCCACGCTTTTAAAAGTGTGGCCTAAAGTTCCAAAGCGTGCTCAGACTTCAAAGTGTACTCCAAAATTCTTCTTTTCTTCTTTTGAACTGATTTTGTGCTATTTTGCTTCTTTTTTCACTTTGTTCCTACAAAATTTATAAAATCAAAAGATCAAGGAAATATATCATTTAAGCACAAAAGAATGCAATATTTAAGCACTAATTATCAATTTCTTGTATGAAAAAGCATAGAAAACATGACATGATGACATGTCATCAGGGACACAGCCCAATCTAAAGGCAGCCATAGCTTAAAAAGATAAAGGCGGTTCCCACTAAAGGATAAGATGACCTCACTCAAAGATAGGATAAGATAACTTATCTTATCTCTAGGGAAGTCACTCAATAATACTATAAATACACTGGAGCACCCAAGTATAACTCATACTCTGACTGTACCAAAATTCTGCTTAAAGCCCATGCTAACTTAAGCATCGGAGTCCCTTGCAGGTACCACCACCCTCCGGTGATCAAGGATCAGCAGCAACACCAGAACCAACAAGTCGGATACGACAGCTCCGGCCACCACAGCAGATCTCATCCGAGATCGACCTTCAGTTTCAGGTAATCCTCGGAACACCCCCCACAACTAAAAACGTCGTCGTTAGTTTACCCCCTCTCTTCCCAAAATCCCATTCCCTCGTATTATTAGCTAGGTCTTAACTTAGGAAAAAATAGTGGAAAAAGATAACCCTAGCCAAGCCCTCTTTCATTCTTGCTCGCTGGCCTATTCGTCGTGCAAAACCCTCATCGTCTTGCTTCAACCGTCTCAGTGTATCGTCACCGTCGCCGTCGCCACTCCATCTTCTTAGACGCAGAACCAGAATTGGTATTTTTTTTTGTGCTTTGCATTTAAGTATTTTTGCATCTTTCATGTTATGAAGAGTGTTTAAGTTAGTCACATGTTGGTGGTTTCTTTGTAGCGTACAAAGAAAGAGGACAATGAAGATCCATCACAATCTGAGATGTTTATTGTAACTCGTACGAACAAAAAAGGAGAGACTGATTCGGGAACACAAGAGACGATTGTGAGTTGTCTAGTTTCTTAGAAAAGTACACCCAAACAAGAAATGTGTTAGCTATTTTTTTATTTTGAAGCAATTGGGGTGCATGAACTTATTTTGGTCCTATTTGTGTGTAATAGGATCATATTCAAAATTTGAAACAAGCAGGATACAGTGATGATGAGGCAGTTCAAACAGTTTTCAGAAAGGAAAGACATGGTAAAGTTCGTTTCTATGGCCGATCAGTCACAAAATCCTCTCTTAAAAAGGATAAGCAAATTCGACAAATGCAACAACAACATACTGAAGTGGTTTCAACTATGGAGAAAAATCAAAATAACTTAACTTTCAAGTTAGATGGTTTAACAAACTTGATTAAAACGTTGTTACAACAAGTCAATCCTGGTATGAGTGCAGAACAAGTGCAAGTAATGATAGAAGCCGCCCAACAATCTCTGCCTGATGCAAGTAGTGCACCAAATGATGCACAGCGAAGCATTCCTCCTTCACTTGGATCGAACCATGTATCAAAGGATTTCGAAGTAAGTGCTGTTCAAAATTAGTAGTTAAATTAATAGTATATTTTTAGTACTTACTAAGCTCATTGGCTAAAACATTATATTTTTGGTTCTAAAATTTAGTTGTTTTAATTTTTATATCTTGTGCTCATCCTTATTAACTTAATTCCTCTTTATTGATCCCTCACCACTCACAAGGCAAAAAACTTAAGATACTTTCACTAAGTGTATGCAACATTTAACCGTTAAATGATGGGCTACAGTGAAGCAAATAAGAATTTTTTTTTTATCAAGTTGAAGGCTAACAAGTTTGATACCACATAGAATTTAGAATTTTTTTCAACAATTATTATTTAAGTTTGTGACTTGTGTTATAGGTAGGTCTATATCAATTGGACTTTGTTTTTTACATAATGAGGGACATGTATGTATAGGTTTTGGCTAAGATTTTCTTTCTATGTGGCTCAAAACCCTAGCATACTCCTTGCTATTTAGTGGTTGAAATTTTAAAGTTAATTGACTTATTAAACTTTGCTGCATATGTACTGCATTATCAGAAGCATTTTTACTCTATTCTAACATGTTTATTTCTTTTGCTAGCAGGAAGACATGATGTGAAGAAAATATGTTCCATACAAATATGACATGGGATGGGTCTTACACTATAGTTATCTAAATGTAATTTTTTTATGTGTTTTGTACTTTTTGAAAAGAGACTTTACTCAATATTACATGTAATTGGATAAATTACACTCTATTTTGATTTGTGTTGTTTAGACTAAAAAGTAAACATATCTAGCTTATGATGAAACTTTTATGATTTACATTTCTTGTATTTAGATTTATTTTATGATTATCATCATTTTGGGATGTGATTATGCTTTAAAAAAAATTAAAGTTCATAAAACAAAACAGGTTATGGTCACGGCAAAACCATGACCATAGATAAGGCTATGGTCACGATTTTGAGGAGGGGTGACCATAGAGGCTATGGTCACGGCCAAAACCGTGACCATAGATAAGGCTATAGTCACGGTTTTGAGGAGGGGTGACCATAGAGGCTATGGTCACGGCCAAAACCGAGACCATAGATATGGCTATGGTCACGGTTTTGAGGAGGGGTGATCATAGAGGTTATGGTTACGGTTTTAAGGAAGGGTGACCATAGGATCTATGGTCACGGCCAAAACCGTGACCATAGATAAGGCTATGGTCACGGTTTTGAGGAGGGGTGACCATAGAAGCTATGGTCACGGCCAAAACTGTGACCATAGATAAGGCTATAGTCACGGTTTTAAGGAGGGGTGACCATAGAAGCTATGGTCACGGCCAAAACTGTGACCATAGATAAGGCTATAGTCACGGTTTTAAGGAGGGATGACCATAGAGGCTATGGTCACGGCCAAAACCGTGACCATAGATATGGCTATGGTCACGGTTTTAAGGAGGGGTGACCATAGGATCTATGGTCACGGCCAAAACCGTGACCATAGATAAGGCTATGGTCACGGTTTTGAGGAGGGGTGACCATAGAAGCTATGGTCACGGCCAAAACCGTGACCATAGATAAGGCTATGGTCACAGTTTTAAAGAGGGGTGACCATAGAGGATATGTTCACGGTTTTTATGCGTGACCATAGATTGTCCTATGGTCACGGTTTAAAACCGTGGCCTAAAGTGCCAGAATTTGAAAATTGTAACCGTGACCATAGAAACTGTAACCATAGGTAAAAAAACCGTGACCTATGGCCACGGCAGAATAGGCCACGGTAAAAAACCGTGACCATAGATCCAAAACCGTGACCATAGATCTATGGTCACCCTTTTCACTAGCTATAGTCACGGTTTTTTACCGTGATCATAGGCCTTTTTTTTTTGTAGTGAGCACACTCACATCCCTAGTGAATTTCTGAGTCTGCGTTCGAGTCTCTTTTTTGTAGGGTTCATTCCATGTTTTTATCTTTTCAATTTACAATTTCTGCAAAACTTTACTTTTCATGTTCAATTTATTTTTCAAGCAACTTTAATTTTCTTGTCAAATTTACATTCCAGTATCTTTAATTTCCATGTCGAAAGTCCTTTGATTCACTCGAAGGCATTTTATCACTTTGTTTAAATTCAATGCAAACCATTTCGATTTCAGTCAATTTTACTTTCAAAATCTTTATTTAACACCTTTTTTCGGTCTTTCCTTTTAAATCTTGTCTAATTCGAGGATCTTAGATGCACTTCTAAATAACTGGTACTCGCAAAAGAGAGGAGTAAGTTTTGCTCCCAGACCATTAGAATCAAACCACCATCGATTTGCTAAAAATCGACAAAATACTAACATAAATAGAAAATGATAATTTAATTCCCATTTTTAATAATGCTACTTCACGTATAATTTCTTTTATATTATATATTTGTATACATTTATTAAAAAAAAGAAAAATATATTAAAATAGGGGCCAGAATAATATCTATTCTGATAAGTTACACTTAAACATACAAGTTACAAGTTACAACCTTTGAGTAGGGCACTTTCCACGCTTATGGTAGTCCGAACTTTACTTGAAATTGAAATATCCATATTTTAGGTGGTAGGCACATGCATGGCACCTCTATTGAAAGATCCAATCCATGCACATAGATACAAATTTCTCCTTTTGAAGCAAAGGGAACGCGGATGCTTGGGTTTGAAAGTTGAAAGGCTACTAATATCTAGTTTAGTTTTATGAATTGAATCTCACCCAACGTACGTCTAGATCTGCATTAATCAGTTTACGTTTTCATTAAAACTTAAATTGTCATTGCAAACAAAAGTTAGTACTCATCTAATTCTTTTAATCTGATGGTTGAGATTAATTGTTTTTTATATTTATATGCATGATAAATTTTATAATAACGTCACCTTGCTTATTGCTTGCTTGAGTTCTATGAATTCTTGATCATATCATCATAGACTCTCGCAAATCTAGAATTCATAATTATTGGTTATGGATGTAGCAGGTGTGGCATATATACTTTTTAACTTTCTATGCATGAGGACATTCAGTAATACATACTCCATACCTGTTATTTGATGAATAATTTCATATTGCCTGCTTGCCAATAATTATATCATTTATTTTAGTATAAATTTCACCTTAGCTATGATGGAGAGTCACATATAATTGTTTAAGAACTGCTATTAGATAATAATTTAATCAAAATTGTTAAATTCATCTCATAATTTTAACTAACAATTTTATATGAAAACAAATGCATGTGAGTTTTTACCACGAGATATTAACAAATTTATGTGTTGCTTCATTTGCAGCAACCTGATCGACAAACAATAAGGAACAATGAAAAATGTATTCTTGGATGCTATCTCTATCTAGCTAGCTAGCCCCATTTGTCATAATTTTCAACCATTTTCTTCATTTGTAATTGTGTGTTGATTTCAAAACATAATTTTATTATTAACTGATATAACTGTTGTATGGTGTAAAAATAAGAGATAATTTGATATTTAGAATGTTTAATTATTTTAATTTTAGGATTCGTTTTCACTGTACACTGTACCGTAGTTGTCTAATCTATATACTAAACCTTGCATGTTCCATCTTATGCCAGCATTTTTCATTTATCTAATATTTGTAATATAAAAAGTTAGTTTGAGGATTGATAAAAATAATTACTCTTTTAAAGCATAATTATTTGCGTCACCTTCTAATTGAAGAATTTATTCCGATTAAATTACTAATTATTAGTCACTAACTGAGAAAAATTCAAGATTCAGTAATTATATTATATATTGGCCATCAGCCTATATATTTATTCATTTAGTCTAATAATTCAACAACATATTTTTAAGAAAAAGTATAGGGAGACAATAAATTTAGTGAACAATGTGAAATTATGAACAATATAATTAAAAAAAAATTAGATGATAATTAATTTAAATAATTTCTAATAGTTTTGAATTTTAAATTTAAAAAAAATAAGAATTTGCAAATTGTGCAGTTACGTATATGCTAACCTCCCTTTTCCGTGTGTGATTTCTGTCCTGCAGTGCCTTCCTCTCGCGCATTCTTTTCCACTCTCTCCGCTCCGACACCGCAAAGAACACCACCCGTCGCCTAGCTGTTCGCGAATGTCCGACGAAGACATCCCTTTGCGCACATTGTGTCCGTCGCGCAGCCTACTAACGCGTCATTATGTATGCAGATGGTCGTTTTAGTGAGTGGTAGGTGAAATTGTTACTCAGGTTGTAAAATTTGTTGTTCGTTCTCTCCCTGGCAATGGCGCCTCATGAGGAACAGCAGAGCTCCACACCTTAATCTATGGAGTGTAGAAACTCTACCATTTGAAAATACATAAGTGATAATGGAGTTCATTGGTCTCGGCCCTAGAGGGGAACCGGAGTAACCAAGACTGTGAATACAATGATAAAAAGTTCTATATATACTAGACTGGCTACTAGGGTTTACAGAAGTAAGTAATTGATGCATAAATCCACTTCCGGGGCTCACTTGGTGTGTGCTTGGGCTGAGCTTAAAGTTTACACGTGCAGAGGCTTCTTTTGGAGTTGAACGCCAAGTTGTAACGTGTTTTTGGCGTTCAACTCTGGTTTGTGACGTGTTTTTGGCGTTTAACTCCAGACTGTAGCGTAGAACTAGCGTTCAACGCCGTTTTGCATCATCTAAACTTGGGCAAAGTATGAACTATTATATATTGCTAGAAAGCCCTGGATGTCTACTTTCTAACGCAATTAGAAGCGCGCCATTTTGAGTTTTGTAGCTCCAGAAAATCCACTTTGAGTACAGGGAGGTCAGAATCCAACAGCATCAGCAGTCCTTCTTCAACCTCTGAATCTGATTTTTGCTCAAGTCCATCAATTTCAGCCAGAAATTACCTGAAATCACAAAAAAACACACAAACTCATAGTAAAGTCCAGAAATATGAATTTAACATAAAAACTAATAAAAACATCCCTAAAAGTAACTAGATCATACTAAAAACATACTAAAAACAATGCCAAAAAGTGGATTTTATTCCTTTAGGCCCTCCTATCCACTGATGCTCAAAGCCTTGGGATCCTTTTTATTTACCCTTGCTTTTTGGTTTTAAGGGTTATTGGCTTTTTCTGCTTGCTTTTTCTTTTTTTTCTTTTTTTTTTTTGCTATTTTTTTCTATTTTTTTTTGCAAGCTTTTGTATTCACTGCTTTTTCTTGCTTCAAGAATCATTTTTATGATTTTTCAGATTATCAAATAACATGTCTCCTTGTCATCATTCTTTCAAGAGTCAACATATTTAACATTTTTAAACAACAACTTCAAAAGACATATGCACTGTTCAAGCATTCATTCAGAAAACAAAAAGTATTGTCACCACATCAATATAATTAAACTAAGTTCAAGGATAAATTCAAAACTCATGTACTTCTTGTTCTTTTGGATTAAAACATTTTTTATTTAAGAGAGGTGATGGATTCATAGGACATTCATAACTTTAAGACATAGTTACTAAATACTAATGATCATGTAATAAGACACAAACATAGATAAGCATTTAACATAAAGAAAACGAAAAACAGAAAATTTAAGAACAAGGAATGAGTCCACCTTAGTGATGGTGGCGTTTCCTTCTTGAGGAACCAATGATGTCCTTGAGCTCTTCTATGTCTCTTCCTTGTCTTTGTTGCTCCTCCCTCATTGCTCTTTGATCTTCTCTAATTTCATGGAGGATGATGGACTGCTCTTGGTGCTCCTATCCTTAGTTGCTCCCAATAATTATGTGGAGGAAAATGTATCCCCTGAGGTATCTTATGGATCTCTTGATTTGCAGTCAAATGTTCTACCACTGAGCTATGGACCCTTGATGGAAGCTTTTGTCTTCTCTTTCCTCTTTCTAGAGGTTTCTCTGGCCTTAGGTGCCATCAATGGTTATGGAAAAACAAAAAAGAACTATGCTTTTACCACACCAAACTTAGAATGTTGCTCACCCTCGAGCAAAAGAAGAAAGAATAGAAGAAGAAGAAATGGATGTGAGTGGTGAAGGGGTGATGGGGAAGAGAGATATAGGATTATGAGGAGGGAAGGTGAGTGGAGGTATGTGGGGATCCTGTGGGGTCCACAGATCCTGAGGTATCAAGGATTTACATCCCTGCACCAATTAGGCATGTAAAATGCCTTTGCATGCATTTCTGGCATTTAAACGCCGAAGTGATGCTTGTTCTGGGCGTTCAACGCCCATATGCAGCATTTTTCTGGCGTTGAACGCCAGCTCCATGCTTGTTTCTGGCGTTCAGCGCCAGCTCCATGCTCTGTTCTGGCGTTGAACGCCAGCTCCATGCTTGTTTCTGGCGTTCAGCGCCAGCTCCATGCTCTGTTCTGGCGTTGAACGCCAGCCAGATGCTCCTTACAGGCGTTTAAATGCCAGTAGGTCCTTCCTCCAGGGTGTGATTTTTCTTCTGCTATTTTTTATTCTGTTTTTAATTTTTTGATTTATTTTGTGACTCCACATGATCATGAACCTAATAAAACATGGAAGAACAATAAAAATAAAAAATAAAATTAGATAAAAATTGGGTTGCCTCCCAACAAGCGCTTCTTTAATGTCATTAGCTGGACAGTGGGCTCTCATGGAGCCACACAGGTGATCAGGTCAATTTTGTAGACTCCCAACACCAAACTTAGAGTTTGGATATGGGAGTTCAACACCAAACTTAGAGTTTGGCTGAGGCCTCCCAACACCAAACTTAGAGTTTGACTGTGGGGGCTTTAGTTGACTCTGTACTGAGAGAAGCTTTTCATGCTTCCTCTCCATTGTTACAGAAGGAGATCCTTGAGTTTTAATCACAAGGTTGTCCTCATTTAGTTGAAGGACCAACTCTCCTCTGTCTACATCAATCACAGCTCTTGCTGTGGCTAGGAAGGGTCTTCCAAGGATGATGGATTCATCCTCATCCTTCCCAGTGTCTAGGATTATGAAATCAGCAGGGATGTAAAGGCCTTCAACCTTTACTAACATGTCCTCTACTTGTCCATAAGCCTATTTTCTGGAATTGTCTGCCATCTCTAATGAGATTCTAGCAGCTTGCACCTCAAAGATTCCCAGTTTTTCCATTACAGAGAGTGGCATGAGGTTTATTCCTGACCCCAGGTCACATAGAGCCTTCTCAAAGGTCATGGTGCCTATGGTACAAGGTATTAGGAACTTTCTATGATCCTATTTCTTCTGAGGTAATTTCAGTTGATCCAGATCACTCAGTTCATTGATGAGCAAGGGAGGTTCATCTTCCCAAGTCTCATTACCAAATAATTTGGCATTCAGCTTCATGATTTCACCAAGGTACTTGGCAACTTGCTCTTCAGTAATATCCTCATTCTCTTCAGAAGAAGAATACTCATCAGAGCTCATGAAGGGCATAAGGAGGTTCAATGGAATCTCTATGGTCTCTAGATGAGCCTCAGATTCCTTTGGTTCTTCAAAGGGAAACTCCTTGTTGATCACTGGACGTCCCAGGAGGTCTTCCTCACTGGGATTCACGTCCTTTTCCTCCCTTGTAGGTTCGGCCATATTGGTTATATCAATGGCCTTGCACTCTCTCTTTAGATTTTCTTCTGTATTGCTTGGGAGAGTACTAGGAGGTGTTTCAAGGATCTTCTTACTCAGCTGGCCCACTTGTGCCTCCAAATTTCTAATGGAGGACCTTGTTTCATTCATGAAACTCAGAGTGGCCTTAGATAGATCAGAGACTAAATTTGCCAAGCTAGATGGATTCTACTCAGAATTCTCGGTCTGTTGCTGAGTGGATGATGAAAAAGGTTTACTATTGTTAAACCTGTTTCTTCCACCATTATTAAAGCCTTGTTGAGGCTTTTGTTGATCCTTCCATGAGAAATTTAGGTGATTTCTCCATGAGGGGTTATAGGTGTTTCCATAAGGTTCACCCATATAATTTACCTCTGCTATTGCAGGGTTCTCAAGATCATAAGCTTCTTCTTCTGAAGATGCCTCTTGACTACTGTTGGATGCAGCTTGCATTCCATTCAGACTCTAAGAAATCATATTGACCTGCTGAGTCAATAGTTTGTTCTGAGCCAATATGGCATTCAGAGTATCAATTTCAAGAACTCCCTTCTTCTGAGACGTCCCATTACTCACAGGATTCCTCTCAGAAGTGTACATGAACTGGTTATTAGCAACCATGTCAATGAGTTCTTGAGCTTCTGCAGGCGTTTTTTTTAGGTGAATGGATCCACCTGCAGAAGTATCCAATGACATCTTA
>NC_029794.2:101841562-101855371 GCF_000816755.2 Arachis ipaensis
CACTCTAAGCTTACTCAACTTTTGAGGAGGAAAGAACTTGGCTAAGAAAGCCGTGACCAGCTTATCCCAAGAGTTCAGGCTATCTTTGGGTTGAGAGTCCAACCACGCTCTAGCTCTGTCTCTTACAGTAAACGGGAAAAGCATAAGCCTGTAGACTTCAGGATCTACTCCATTAGTTTTAACAGTATCACAGATCTGCAAGAATTCAGTTAAGAACTGAAAGGGATCTTCAGATGGAAGTCTATGAAACTTGCAATTCTGTTGCATCAGAGAAACTAGTTGAGGTTTAAGCTCAAAATTGTTTGCTCCAATGGCAGGGATTGAGATGCTTCTTCCATGTAAATTGGAATTAGGTGCAGTAAAGTCACCAAGCATCCTCCTTGCATTATTATTATTATTTTCGGCTGCCATCTCCTCTTCTTTTTCGAAAATTTCTGTAAGGTTGTCTCTGGATTGTTGTATTTTAGCTTCTCTTAGTTTCCTCTTCAGAGTCCTTTCAGGTTCTGGATCAGCTTCAACAAGAATGTTCTTGTCCTTGCTCCTGCTCATATGACAAAGAAGAGAACAGAAAAATAATAATAGGGATCCTTTTTACCACAGTATAGAGGTTCCCTTGTTGTTAGTAGAAGAAGAAAAGAAGAGTAGAAGAGAAAAGAAAGGAGAATCCAAACAGAAGGGTGAGGATAGGAGCAGTGATTTGAGATGAAGAGAAGTGTTAGTAAATAAATAAATAGATAGAAGAAGATGAGAGAGAGAAGTTTTCGAAAATAATTTTTGAAAAAGAGTTAGTGATTTTCGAAAATTAAAGGGGGAATAAAATTAAAATCAAAATTTGAAACAATTAGTTAATTAAAAGAATTTTGAAAAAGGAGGGAGATAATTTTTGAAAATTAGAGAGGGAAAATTAGTTAGGTGGGTTTGAAAAAGATAAGAAACAAAAAAAAATCAATTAGTTAGTTGAGAAAAGATTTGAAAATTAATTTTGAAAAGATAAGAAGATAAGAAGTTAGAAAAGATATTTTAAAATCAAATTTTTGAAAAAAATATTATTTAAAAAGATATGATAGAAAGATATGATTAAAATTAGTTTTGAAAAAGATTTGATTTTAAAAATCAAAATTAATGACTTGACTCACAAGTAATCACAAGATATGATTCTAAAACTTAAAGATTGAACCTTTCTTACTAGACAAGTAACAAACTTGAAATTTTTGAATCAAAACATTAATTTTTGATGATATTTTCAAAAATTATGAGATAAAATTGAGAAAAAGATTTTTGAAAAATATTTTTAAAATTTTCGAAAATAAATAAGAAAAATGAAAAAGATTTGATTTTTGAAAAGGATTTTGAAAAAGATAAGGTTTTCAAATTGAAAATTTGATTTGACTCATAAGAAACAACTAGATTTTAAAATTTTTTGAAAAAGTCAATCCAAATTTTCAAAATTTATGAGTGAAAAAAAAGGAAAGATATTTTTTTTTATTTTTGAATTTTTAATGATGAAAGAGAAAAACATGAAAAAGACTCACAACATGAAAATTATGAATCAAAACATGTGATGCATGCAAGAACACTATGAATGTCAAGATGAACATCAAGAACACTTTGAAGATTATGATGAACATCAAGAACATATTTTTGAAAAAATTTTTATGCAAAGAAAACATGCAAGACACCAAACTTAGAAATCTTTAATGCTTAGACACTATGAATGCAAAGATGTACATGAAAAACAACAAAAGACACAAAATAAGAAAACATCAAGATCAAACAAGAAGACTTACCAAGAACAACTTGAAGATCATGAAGAACACTATGAATGCATGAATTTTCGAAAAATGCATAAATTTTTAGAAAAAATACAATTGACACCAAACTTAAAATTGGCTCAAGACTCAAACAAGAAACACAAAATATTTTTGATTTTATGATTTTATGATTATTTTTGTATTTTCTTTTAAATTTTTTCGAAAAACATATAGGAAAAAGAAAATAAGAAATTCAAAATTTTTAATAAGAATCCCAGGAATCTTTCAATGTTGGCCTAAAGCTCCAATCCAAGGGTTGGGCATGGCTTAATAGCCAGCCAACTTTAGGATATAAATCAGGTATGCAACAGCTCATATTCCAATTAACTTGCCTTTATGCTGATGGTTGGAAGCCATAGTCCAAAAGAATTAGACATGGCTTTACAGCCAGCCAGGCTTCAACATGCTTCATGAAACACTAGAATTCATTCTTAAAAATTTAGAATAATTTTCGAAAACAGATGAGAAATTTTTTTTGAAAGATTTTTGAATTTTTTTTTGAAAATAAAACAAAAAGAAAATTACCTAATCTGAGCAACAAGATGAACCGTCAGTTGTCCAAACTCGAACAATCCCCGTCAACGGCGCCAAAAACTTGGTATGCGAAATTGTTACTCAGGTTGTAAAATTTGTTGTTCGTTCTCTCCCTGGCAATGGCGCCAACAAACTGGTGCACAATACCATGGTCCAAACATAACTTCACAACTTCGCACAACTAACCAGCAAGTGCACTGGGTCGTCCAAGTAATAAAACCTTACGTGAGTAAGAGTCGATCCCACGGAGATTGTTGGTATGAAGCAAGCTATGGTCATCTTGTAAATCTCAGTCAGGCGGATATCAAATGGTTATAGTATTTTCGAATAATAATAATAAATAAACAGAAAATAAAGATAAAGATACTTATGTATATCATTGGTGAGAATTTCAGATAAGCGTGTAGAGATGCTTTCGTTCCTCTGAATCTCTGCTTTCCCGCTGTCTTCATCCAATCAGTCTTACTCCTTTCCATAGCAAGCTTTCTGTAAGGGCATCACCGTTGTCAATGGCTACATCCCATCCTCTCTGTGAAAATGGTCCAAATGCTCTGTCACGGCATGGCTAATCATCTGGAGGTTCTCGATCATACTGGAATAGGATCCACCCTCCTTTTGCGTTTGTCACTACGCCCAGCACTGGCGAGTTTGAAGTTCGTCACAGCCATCCCTTCCCAGATCCTACTCGGAATACCACAGACAAGGTTTAGACTTTCCGAATCTCAGGAATGGCCATCCATGGGTTCTAACTTATACCACGAAGATACTAATAACTCGGACTCGGTCCCCTGTATTAGATATCTAAGAGATATTCATTCTAGCTTGGTTGCATGTAGAACGGAAGTATTTGTCAGGCACGCGTTCATAAGTGAGAATGATGATGAGCGTCACATAATCATCACATTCATCATGTTCTTGGGAACGAATGGATATCTTAGAAGCGGAATAAGTTGAATTGAATAGAAAAACAGTAGTACTTTGCATTAAATCATGAGGAACAGTAGAGCTCCACACCTTAATCTATGGAGTGTAGAAACTCTACCGTTTGAAAATACATAAGTGATAATGGAGTTCATTGGTCTCAGCCCCAGAGGGGAACCGGAGTAACCAAGACTGTGAATACAATGATAAAATGTTCTATATATACTAGACTTGCTACTAGGGTTTACAGAAGTAAGTAATTGATGCATAAATCCACTTCCGGGGCCCACTTGGTGTGTGCTTGGGCTGAGCTTGAAGTTTACACGTGAAGAGGCTTCTTTTGGAGTTGAACGCCAAGTTGTAACGTGTTTTTGGCGTTCAACTCTAGTTTGTGACGTGTTTCTGGCGTTTAACTCCAGACTGCAGCGTAGAACTAGCGTTCAACGCCCTTTTGCGTCATCTAAACTTGGGCAAAGTATTAATTATAATATATTTTTGGAAAGCCCTGGATGTCTACTTTCTAACGCAATTGGAAGAGCGCCATTTTGAGTTTTGTAGCTCCAGAAAGTCCACTTTGAGTGCAGGGAGGTCAGAATCCAACAACATCAGCAGTCCTTCTTCAACCTCTGAATCTGATTTTTGCTCAAGTCCCTCAATTTCAGCCAGAAATTACCTAAAATCACAGAAAAACACACAAACTCATAGTAAAGTCCAGAAATGTGAATTTAACATAAAAACTAATAAAAACATCCCTAAAATAACTAGATCCTACTAAAAACATACGAAAAACAATGCCAAAAAGCGTATAAATTATCCGCTCATGAGTGAGTAATTGAAAAGTTATTTTTTATCACAGATGTCGGATGTTCATTTCTATACTTAATCGGATGGTTATTGTTACTGTTTACGTAAATGGTTGTTTTTTGGGTCTTAATGGGTTCTGTTAAAATAGCAATGGAAGAACAAGCCTTACTGCGAGTTGGTGTCCATCTGGTAGTAGGTCGACGACAGATGGGGTGGGTGCCATAGCAGCAACGGGGGTGACCTATTCAGCGGTCATGAGTTCGACGGTTTGGGATGCTAGGGCGGCGGTAGCAGGATGCGACCTCCAGGCTGGGTACCGGCGTGGGAGATAGCGGCGAGCCAGGCGCCAGGGACACATGACGGGAACGACGGAGGCCTTCCTCAACGCGGGCTCCGGCAGATGACACAGAGACTCGCGATGGGAAGGTGGCATCTATCCGAGCTATTGGTTGCTGGTGAAAGAGACAGACGCGCGCAAGAGAGGGGGATGGACTGGGGTCGAATCTGATGGACGGTAATGGTGTCTCTGACGTTAAAAAATGGTCTTCATTTTTTATTCCTATTGGGCTAAATAACCAGCCCATTGTTCACATTGTCAAGATTCCTCATTGTCTCCTTAGCGGAGTTATTTTTTTAATCCATATTTTTAAATATTGCTTGTTAACTGTTGGTCAACAATAATAAATTTTCTGGATACTTTAGCATTATTTGTTACTAGTCCATTTAAACCCGAAGATTTAGTGATAATTGCGGATATTGGGGAGGAATTGGCTGGTACGTTGCATGGGAAGGAAGTGGGGTCCCAGCATTTGGGAGATGAAGCTGGCTGGACCAAAGTCAGCGGTAAAGGGAGAGAGAAATTGGGTCAATCAAACAAAGCCCAACAAACCTCTAAAGGCAAAATGTCGTTGCACTCAAATCAGAAATTAGGCCAGAACCGTGACTTTGGGCCGCGTATGAGAGGAGTCGGATCAAGGGTGAAGACTGGGTCGGTTGGCGGATCTCTTTCTTCCTCTCAAGCACGCACGGCGTCTTCCAAATAGCAAGGGGTGAAGGGAAAAGCTGTCTCCGTTGCGGTGCCAACTTTCATTGCCATTATAAAAAACGGGTACAAGAGGTTGCGCCCTTTTTCTTTGCAGAATTCGCCGTCGACTCCGGACTTCCTTGGTGACGTCAACAAGCAGCAAATCAGCGAATTGAAAAAGTTACCGGTGGAGGGACACAGACAAACCGGACAACAACCGGGTAAGGACAAGCAAGTCTCAAGGGGATATGATGGTGGATCTTCATCATCTCGTTAGGGGACTTTGGTTGAGGTTAGTCCTTTTTACAGTACAATTATTTTATGGATTATTTAGATTTAAGCATTCTATTTTGGAATATTAGAGGGACCTCTAATAAATTGGTCCGGGTTCATAGTAAAGAGTTAATGAATAAATTTCACCCTACTTTTTTGTTTTGTTTGAAACACATATTCCTTTCAAGCGAATGAAATATTTTTGGAATAATCTAGATTATCAGGGTGTTGTTGTTGTTGAGGCTAATGGTCATAGTGGGAGTATCTGGGTTCTATGTTCTAATTCAAATATTTCTATGAGAGTGTTGGATGTAGTTGATCAATGTATCAGTTTTGAAATCACTATAGGCAATCCTTCTAGTTATTGTAGTGTGGTGTATGCTAACCCACATATACATTAGCATAAAGAACTGTGGGGTGACTTGACAAGAATTGCTAATATGATCCGTGGACCTTGGATAGTGTTAGGGGACTTTAATGATGTTCTGTTGCAGGGGGCAGTTCAGTCTTGCCAGAGCAGAACAATTTACGAAAATGTTGGAGGATTGTGGGCTATTTGATATCGGGGCTATTGGGAGAAGATTCACTTGGTATAGGAAGGTGAGAGGTGGGGTACAGATGGCTAAGAAGCTTGACAGACCAGTCATCAACCAGGACTGGCGACTAATGTTTCCGGAGGCTTATAATAAGGTGCTAGTGTGCCTTCACTCTGATCATTTCCCGTTGTTCACTAGGTGCAACATGGTAGATCGGGCTACCAAGGGCCATCATCTGTTCAGATTCTAGGCTGCATGGATGACTCATCCTCTTTTTAGGAATATTGTTCATACAGCTTTGAATAAAGGAGCTCTGGATGTGGTCAAATGTTTGTTGGAGGTTCAGAAAGATGCAACTAGCTTTAATAAAAAGGTTTTTGGCAACATTTTTGTTAAGAAAAGGGAGCTGGAGAGACTTTTGAATGACATTCAGATTGCTCTGGAGAGTCGGGAGGATCAACATCTTAGGATTAAAGAGAAAATTTTGTATCAGGAACTGAATTTTGTCCTACAAGATGAGATATTGTGGTACCAAAAATTTAGAGAACAGTGGGTGAGATGTGGAGATAGAAATATAAAATTTTTTCATCTGCAGATGTTTATCAGGCGAAAGAGGAACAAGATTCATGGGTTATTTTGAGGATGGGTGTTCGGCCACAGAGACTTCGACTCTAGAAATGGCGGCAAATTTTTTCTTTCAAAAACTCTTTTCTACAAGGGAGGATATTGACCTGGACGCCATGGGGACTTTTTCCTGCCTGTCTCTTAGTATTGAGGCTTGTCAAAAGCTAGTGGAACCAGTGACGTCTGAAGAGGTTAAAAGAGCTGTGATGACCATGATTTTGTTTAAAGCCCCATGGTCAGATGGATTTCAAGCAATTTTCTATAAAGAGTTTTGGAACTCTCTTAGCAATGATGTGTGTGTGTGGGTCAAGCGAGCCTTTGAGGGTGAGCTAATGAATGCGGCTATTTTTGATACTCTCATTGTTCTAATTCCTAAAGTGGAAGTTCCCTCTTCCTTACGGGAGCTTCGGCCTATTAGCTTATGTAATGTAATTTATAAAATTGTTACAAAGGTTCTTGTTAATAGGTTCAGACCTTTCCTGTCGGAGATCATTGGTCCTTTGCAAGGCGGGTTCATTCCAGGGAGAAGAATGACAGAGAATATTATCATCACTCAGGAGATTATGCACTTCATGAGGAACACCAAATCTCAAAAAGGGACCATGGCATTCAAGATTGACTTGGAAAAAGCTTATGATAGGGTAGATTGGCATTTTTTTGAAGCTACTTTGGTCCGATTTGGGTTTTCAAAAACTACCATTAATCTTATATTAAATTGTGTGACTTCCTCTTCACTGGCAATTTTGTTGAATAGGAACAGGCTCCAAAATTTCAATCCAAAGAGAGGGTTGAGGCAAGGAGATTCCATATCTCCATACCTATTTGTATTCTGTATGAAAATGCTTGCCTGCTTTATGTCGTATAGAGTTTTCCAAGGTTCGTGGAACCCGGTAGCAGTTTCTAGAAACGGACCTTGACTCTCTCATTTTATGTTTGCAGATGACCTCTTGCTTTTCTGTAAGGCATCGAAAGCTCAAGTAATAAAGGTTATGCATTGCCTGGACTTGTTTTCTAGAGCGTCAGGTCTAAAGGTAAATCTTTATAAGTCGAAGGTCCAGTATTCCAAGAGGGTGTTAGAGAGGAGGAAAGAGGTTCTCTCAGGGGTCTCTAACATCTGGTTCTGCAATGATTTGGGTAAATACCTGAGAATTAGCATCGGCCATGCCAGAGCTTCCAAGAGGACGACTCAGGAGGTTATTGAAAAAATTTCGAGGAAGCTCTCTAGTTAGAAAGAATGCCTGCTGAATAAGGTAGGGAGGCTTTGTCTTGTCAAATCGGTTATGGCCTCTATCCCGATTTATGACATGCAAATTTCTTTTCTCCCAAAGTATGCATGTAATAAAATTGATTCCTTGATAAGATAGTTCTTATGGAAAGGCCAAGCGACAAGGAAAGGGCGGTCTTTGGTCAGGTGGGAGGTCACCATAACTCCTAAAAGGGCAGGAGGATTAGGTATTAGGGATACTTCCTATGCCAACATGGCGCTTTTGGAAAAGCTGGTATGGGATTGTCTAAATAATAGCGAGAAGTTGTGGGTGCAGGTTCTGAAGCATAAATATCTCAGAAATCAGTCTAGTATAAGCAGAAACAGTAGAAATTCTTCATCGGCTACCTGGAAGAACATTGTTACTACTTATGAGCATCTCAAGAAAGGACTTCATTGGAATGTTGGGGATGTTCACAAATCAGTTTGGTATGATGAGTGGACTCCTTTTAGTAAGCTGTGCAACCTTGTTCCTTATGTGCATATTTTTGAATCAGATTTCATAGTGGCTGACTTGTGGAAAGGGGTATCTTGGAAGGTTGATATTCTTACCACGTCTATTTCGCATGAGATTAAGCAGTTTATACGTGGTCTGAGATATCCTAGTTCAACTGAGTTGGAGTCACAGTGGGATTGGTGGCCTGCAGCAACAAAAGAGTATAGTGTAAGGGAGGGTTATAGATGATTATTGGAGAAAACATTGAATTGGAATGCCAATAGTAACTGGAACTGGCTGTGGAATACTAACATTTCGGAGAAGTTTAAATTCACAATGTGACTTGGCTTATATGATACTCTACCGATTAAGACCTTTCGATTCAAGCAACATTTAGCTTCTTCAGATATGTGTAAGAGATGTAACAAGGCGCAGGAAACAATGGAACATTGCCTTAAAGACTGTGAACGATCAAAGACAATTTGGCATATATTGGATCTTGGTATCCTGGACTCGACAGTTGGTACTGCTCTTAAAGAATGGTTTCGGAAGGCCTTAGCTGACAATGAAGCGTCTTTTGATGCAGGACTTTGGTGGGTATGGATACATATGTGCAATGACATATTCAATACTAACAACCCTTGGACAGATCACAAGGTTATTGTCTTGGCCAAAATTACCGCCAAGGACTTACAGGTTTACAGGAATCGAAACTATGCCTTTAAGTCTCTCCAAAATCGTTTGTGTTGAGAACCACCGGCACGCAACAGTTTTAAAGTTAATTGTGATGCAAACTTGTATCTAGATACAAATGTAGTGGGATTTGGGTGTATTATTAGAGATTGTAAGGAAGGTTGGATCTCGGGTTGCTCTGGAAGCATTTTTCCTGGTCTATCATCAGATGTGAATTATTTGCTGCTTGGAGGGGGTTGGTTTTAGCTTGAGATTGCGCTTTGAGGAATATTACATGTAAAACGGATTGCCTTGACATTCTGTTCATCATGCATAATCTTAAAAGTAGGTATTCATCTGAAGTAATAGATTTGCCCTTCTCTTCTTCACGTTGAGTGGGTGTTTCGGGAAGCAAATAGAGCTGCGAATTGGATGGTTAGATATGGTGCCAAGAGTAACTCTAATCATGTTATTTGGTCTGAGCTTTATGTTGATTTCCAGCAAATTATTCACTCGGATATAGAATGGTGTTTGCTTTGTTTCTTTGCATGTTTAAAAAAAAACCCTTATCTTTATATTGACCCTAAAACAAAAGTAGAGAAAGAAATGGATGCTTCGGCATTGGATATGTTAAAGTCCAATTACAAAAAACAGAATGAAGCCAGACTGTGACGTATTTTGCTGTTTGTATAATGTAACGCCAGCCTTGGCAGCAGAAAATAACTAACAATCTACCATTTCGTTAAGACCAGAGATCCTACGTTGTTTATAGTCCAATAATTAGAATTCAAAATTTAACTGACGGAAAAACCATAGGCTGAGACACTAGTATCTTCTCCTCATTGGAATATTCTTATTATTCCTTCTTAAATCTTTACCATGTGCCAGCTTAGAGGGACGGTTCCATATATCTGTTTGTTTCGTTTGCTTCTTTGCTAGTGAGGCCAGAATCACTTTCTGGTTTCTTCTTCACACAGCTCCCATTTTTAAGTAACTGTTATTTCATTGACTTTGGTTGTTACTGAAACATACGTACATATTTGCCATGGGATGTGTCTTCGGCCGGTTAATGGTCGATTCTCCACCTCGCAAACAGGTCAAGTCTAAGCGGCGTCACGGTCACCATGGCAACAAAGCTATGACCAAGAAAGGTTCAAGGAAACATCATCCTTCTAAGTATGCGGATATGAAAAGGGAGAGTAGGAGACAGAGTGTGAAGGAGAATAATAATAATAATAATATTAAGAATAATTTATCCGGAGCAGTTGAACAGCAGGTTTTGCGAGGTGGAAAAGAAAGTTTGGCTGCTCCCAAAGAAGAGAAGAAGATTGAGAGAGAAGACGATGATGAAGAGAAGAATATTGCAGGATATGAATTTGTTGATGGATGGCCAAAGTGGCTGGTTGATAATATCCCAAGATATGTTCTTGATACTCTTGTTCCAAAGAGTGCTGATTCCTATATAAAACTGGGAAAGGTAACAATACTAAGGAGGCATGTCTTAGGTTGTATCTAGACCAACTCTTTTTGGTCAATATTAGCCGACTATTTTAAAATTGAGTTATGCTAAGTGTACATTAAAATCAGCCACTAAAGTTAGTTACAAGTATAAAATACATGTTAGAATACAAATATACATTAAAAATAAATTAAACCACACATGTATTTATACACAAATATATTGGTGACTGATTTTGATGTACAAATAGTATTTTTGTTTAAAATTATGTTATTTATTTTAAATTTTAGATCCTAACTCATAAGGTTGGCACTTATATACATATTGGAAGGGTACATACCATACAGAGACATGCTTTATTGAAAAAAATAAAGGGACCTATATATGTTATCCACCCTCTCTGTCTATATCTCTGTACATTCTCACTATGTATCTCAGTAAGCACCAAATTATAAATATTTAGTTCTAAATTCTAAAAGGTTAATGTTCGCTAACTAAAAATTGGTTAGTGAACTTTTTCTAATAAAAAACTTATAATATATGCATGCAGGTAGGATGTGGAACATATAGCAATGTGTACAAAGCAAGAGATAAGCGAAGTGGGAAGATTGTTGCTTTGAAGAAAGTGAGGTTTGACACATCTGATCCTGAGAGTATAAAGTTTATGGCGAGAGAGATTATGATACTTCACACATTAGATCATCCGAATGTGATCAAGCTTGAAGGAGTAGCAACATCAAGAATGCAATACAGTATATATTTGGTTTTTGAGTTCATGCATGCTGACCTTACACGAATTATAGCCCGACCGGCGGTGAGACTAACTGAACCACAGGTTTGGTTTTAATTAGAAGATGTGATTAGTTGAACTTTCATATATCAATATATAACTTTGTAATAATAGAGTGCTTTATGATTTTGTTGCAAAAGATAAAGTGTTACATGCAACAACTGCTTTGTGGGCTCCAATACTGTCACGAAAAGGGTGTTATCCACCGAGATATTAAATCTTCAAACTTGTTAGTAGACACAAGAGGGGTGCTGAAAATTGCAGATTTTGGTCTTGCACATTCTTTTGACATCAAATCCAATGGCCCTCTTACAAATAAAGTGGTGACTCTTTGGTATAGAGCTCCTGAACTTCTCTTAGGTTCAACTAATTATGGATTTGGAGTTGATCTCTGGAGTGCTGGATGCCTATTGGCTGAAATGTTCGTTGGAAGACCGATAATGCCGGGAAGAACAGAGGTAAAAATAAAATAAAGAATGGATAAAAATAATACACACTAAATATCATATATGAATTAATTTTTTTCGTGCTGGATTAAAATGCTATGGAAAAAAAAAAACACAAAATTATCCACCAAAAATTTAAAATCTCAAAAGTACACATGAAAGATAAATTCCATTGATTATATCCACTAATCGGTCATGCAACTTTGAAAAGGCTTAACACGTTACGAATGTGATCATTTACATCAATTATCTCAAGGTCATCAGGTGCATCAACATGATGCCCTTAATAGAGTTCAGAGATATAGGAGATTATGCAGAAAGTGTTGAAGCAGAGGAAACAGAATTATGATCAATGAATGAAATTAAAGAGTATTGTTATTGTTTTTTTATCACTATATACAAGTCTTATATACTAGTGTGGTTCTAACCATCTCACAATAGGAAGTAACAACTAACTGCTCTAACAATTCTCTTATCTGACATAACAAAAATCAGTTTCCTTGTTTGCTAAGTAACCTCCTTCTTTCTTGTTTAGCTCCCAATAAACATGTACAGTAGTACCAACTAGGGAAATAATGTGGCACGTGTGAAGTCCCCTTCATGGTTACACAGATCACTTTGACAAATTGGTGGATATGACTAATGAAATTTATCTTCTATCTGATTTTGGATATATATATATATATATTGTATTTTTCCTAAAATAAAAAGTCTTAATTGAAATTTGGGAAGGAATAAAAAACATGTCAATTTTGGCTTGGATTCTAATTAATAAGTACTTTGATTTGATGTTTGTAGGTTGAACAGCTTCACATGATCTTCAAACTTTGTGGTTCTCCTTCAGATAATTACTATAGAAAACTGAAGTTAACAAGCAGCCATCGTCCGTCACAACGTTACAGACCTAACTATAACGGAAACTTCCCGAACCTTCCTTCGTCTTTCCTTCATCTCTTGGCCACGCTTCTTGATCTTGACCCTTCACACCGTGGCACCGCTGCCTCTGCTCTTCGAAGTGAAGTGAGCCATTTTGATATTTTATTTTTCTCACGGTTTTTTTATATGTTAAGTTTATTGCAACTAATTAGTTAGTTATGCAAGTTGGTTAAGTTTCCTTTTACTCACTTTAATTTTAACTGATTATTATATAGTTTTTCAATTCAAGTCCGTTACCGTGCGACCCTTCAGACTTACCAGCAATCTACAATAATAATAATGATGAGGATGAACGAATTCATCAAAAGAGACGTAGGTAAGCTATTATATATTCCACATACTTGTACATATGATGCTATTTTTAATTTCTACATGAACACCAACTTGTGAACTTGTACATACCAACACGTGAATGAAATATACAGAAACGGATCATTATAGAGTGATAATAATTCAAAGTTATCTTATTTAATTCAATATCTATAATTTTATACATGTAACATCGATAATTATATACTTATTGCATTTAATTTCAGTCAATTATTATAGAACTAATTATGAAATGCAAAATAAAATAAATGATAATTAAAAGATATAAAATAAAATAATTTTGGACTGTTGTTTTACTAATTTTTTATTGTGTACCAAATATTATGGATAGACACAGGGTTCCGAAAAGAGGGCAAGTGTCTCAACCCAATACAAATCATGTTAGTCAATTGGAAAAGAACAACCAAACAGCTGAACATTTCAAGAGAGATTCAGAATCGTCCACCAAAGAGGTGAACCAACGTATATAATTCACAAATCCACCTTGTTACTTACGTTTAATGAATATATATAGAGAAATTAATCATGTTATAATGATAATAAATTGAGACGTTCAGGATAAGAAAGAACAAGAGAAGCAGGGGCAAGAAACAGGCACTGTTAGTTCAAGCAGCACATCATCGAGCTCCAAAAATATTATGAACATGAATAATGCATCCTCAACAACATCATCAATTTTCTCTAGTAATGGCAAAACTGAAGCACATCCCAATTATGCTCTCTTACACCCATATGTGATTGGAGTGATCAATCATAATAATAAGAACGAAGCCAATAATGAATCCCACCAACGTAAGACCCTCTCAGCATTGGATCTAAGATTTGATACAGAGAAGCTATCAAATCTTTCTGAATAGCCTAAAGTTGAAGGATCTAACTTTGATCCCATTATGTTGAGAAAAGTTTTCTTTTCCTTTTTTTTCTTCTTCTATTGTTATCATCAGTTAAT
>NC_029794.2:101855404-101872597 GCF_000816755.2 Arachis ipaensis
ATTTAATGGAGTTTGCGGCTGCTGACTTATGTTTCTTGTCTTTAGATTTGCCTCCTCGAGGAGTAAGTTGTGTAGACAATTACACTTAACAGGAAATGGATCCTCTCCATTTTTTTTAATAATTGAGGGAGTAAAGTATGATCTTTCACTATTAATTTTATAAGTGTGACCAAGAATAAATATAAGAGAGGAAACAATGAAAGGTTAGAAATCACACTTTACATTGTCAATTTTTTTTAACAATTGAGGGAGTAAAACAGAGGGTGTATTGGGAAGAGAAAGTATAGAGAGCCAACATTTTTATTAAAATCTGATCAGTACTTAATCAACAAAAAAAGTGAGTAATTCTATATCATTGGATAAAATCTCATACCATTAAAAATATCAATGATGACTAATTAACAGTTACAAATCACAAAATTTGCTGGTCCTCTAGCATTCTTTTATTAAAAATTGTACGTTTAATTTGATACTGATTCTTCATATGGTCATTAAATTTGAAAATCAATTATTTATTAAGGAGGTAATATAAAATGAAAATACTTGGGAGATAATAAAAATCAGTCTAAATTAATTTAAAATTTTTTTATTTTATATTCATTAATTATTTTTAAAATAAATATATAAAATATAAATATTAAATTAAATAAAATAATTTTAAATTATGTTTTTTCAAACATTATTCAATATAAAATTAGTTGTTTGTGTAAAAATACAAGGTAAATGTCTCTCTACATAATTTTTTTGATAGTGTAAATAGTCATTCATGAATAGGACTAATAGTGTCCAAAAAAACAAGATTATAAATATTGGTCGGAACATCTTTCATCCACACTTCATTTGGATTGGTAAGATCCATTTTAACCAATTCATGAGCTATCATATTTTCACTTCTTTTTATATGAGAGACTTCTACTACTAATCTTAAACTAGTTGCTAAATTAAAATAATCAACAATGAACGATCCAAAATAATTATTTTTGCTCTTGTTAGATCTGAGACTTTGGATGACTTCTATATTATCATTCTCCACAATAACATCAAAGAAGCAACATTGTTGGGCTTTTTTTAAACCCGTTAAACAAGTCAATGCCTCAGCTTCTTGGGAATTAAGGGATAGGTCCCTTTCCACGTGCTAGCCATTACGATGGCACTAAAATCATCTCTTGCCATTACTCCTATGCCAACCAATCCATTATCTAAAGTAGATGCATCCACATTTATTTTAATGGAATTGGTAGGTGGGCAAACCCATCTTTCGAAACTGTTCGAGCCAGGAGGTGGTGATTGGAGCTTAGCATCGGTGATTCTCAACGCAAAAAGAAACTCTTGATACTTTCTTCTTGCTCGATCAGCTGCTTCCATTGAAGATTCTTCTTTATTTTAAAAAATGAGATGGTTACGGCTTGTCCAAAGAGATAGAAGACAGTTGCACAACAAACTTTGATCTTGGGGATTAAGGGATTTCAGTAAAAATTCAATCCACTCTAGTGCTTCCATAGATGGACTTGCAGTCGTTCGAATTGCCAAAGGAGAATAAAACCAAAATCTTCGAGCAAAATCGCAATTCTTGAAGAGGTGAGTTTTAGATTCTTCATTCTTCCAACAGTGGGGGCAGATGGCAATACAATTGACATCTCTCTTTTGCAGGTTCAATTTTGTTGGCAGTGATTTATTAAGGATTTTCTAAGCATAGTAAATTGCACGGGGGTGAGCTTTTGCTTTCCAAAGTTATTTCCACCGAGGCTCTTCTAGGTTTGGTGATAGCCCACTTCTATTTCAGAATTGTTCTTGCTTTATGATTTTGTGGTACGCATCCTTGATTCTGTACTCCCTATTCCTTGAGAATTTCCAATAATATTGATCTTGCTGTGCTGTTATGGTAGTGGAATTCTTATGATTTGTTGGACTTCGAACTCCATGAACATGTTCCTGATTTTCATAATATCCCATCTATTTCCTTCGTCATTCATTAACTCTCTAACAGTTGCATTCTCATCTAAACTGTTAATTAAGCTCCATATTCCTTGATTGTTCTGTTCTGGAAACCATGGTACCCCCAAATCTTTACAGACTTTCCATTTCCTATCTTTCATAGCCCCCTAATTCAAGAATTTCCTTTGCATTCAAAATACTTCTCCATGTATAGCTTGGTGCATAGCCTATTGATTCTTCTAGAAAACTGGGTCTAGGATAATGCCTTGTTTTTAGGACTCTTGCTGTTAGGGACTCAGGTTTTGTCATTAATCTCCACCCTTGTTTTCGCCAAAAGTGCTGAATTAAAGGCCTCAAATTTTGGGAATCCTAGTCCACCTTCTGGTTTGCTAGAACAAAGTTTATCCCAATTGATCCAATATATCTTTCTTTCACCATTCCTACTCCCCCAACAAAATCTTCTTATCATGGCATCTAGGTATTGGCAAAGTCCTTTGGGTATTTAAAAGCATCCCATGATATAAGTAGGAATTGATTGTGCAATCACTTTTATCAGTATCTCCTTCCTTACTCTTGAGAGTTATTCCTCCTTCCATCCCTTGAGCTTTTTCCAAACTCTCTCCTGGATAAATAAAAAACTTCATTTTTGGATCTTCCGATGAAAGTGGGCAAGCCCAAGTACTTCGAATGTTGTTGCACCTCCTTTATCCCTAACCAGTCTTGGATAAGATTTGTTCTGATAGTAGGCACATTTCTGCTGAAGGAAATTTTTGACTTATCCAAATTGATTCTTTGGCATGAAGCTATCTGGTATTGGATGAGAACTTCCTTAATACCTTGTATGTTTAAGCTTTTTATTTTTTATTTTCGAAAAAAATTTTCAAAAATACAAAAATATTTCTACTCTGTTTTTCAAAATTTTTAAGAATGAATTCTAGTGTTTCATGATGATTTTTTGAAATCTAGCTGGCTGTGAAGTCATGTCTAATCTTTTGGACCGAAGTTTCAACTTATCATCACAATTGCTTGTTGATTTCTATCAATTTTGCTGTTGAGAGTAATGATTTGCTAAAGCTTGGCTGGCCATTGGCCATGTCTAGTGTTTTGGACCGAAGCTTTCACTAAAAACTTGGCTGGCTAGTAAGCCATGTCTAATTCCTGGACCGGAGTTTTAGACTAACATTGCATGATTCCTGGAATTCTCATTAAGAATTTTGAACCCCTTTTTCTCTTTTTCCATATAATTTTCGAAAAATCACAAAAAAATTTATAAAATCATAAAAACCAAAATATATTTTGTGGTTCTTGTTTGAGTCAAGTGTAAATTTTTAAGTTTGGTGTCAATTGCATGTCTTTATTCTTCTTGCATTTTTTCGAATATACGCAATATGTTCTTCATTGATCTTCAAGTTGTTCTTGATGATCCCAGTGCTCTGATCTTTAATTTCTCTTATTTTGTGTCTTTTGTTGTTTCTTACATGCATTTTTAAATTGTTATAGTCCTCAGTATACAAACTTCTGAGTTTGGTGTCTTGCATGCATTGTTTATTTGATCTTAGTTGCATTTTTTTTGTTGTTTCTCATCATTAAAAATTCAAAAATTTTTAAAAAGTATGTCTTTTCAAGTCAATAACACAGAGAATTGAAGATTCAGAACATTCAGCAGAGGAATTACACAGAAAAAGCTGGGCGTTCAAAACGCCTAGTGAAGAAGGAAAACTGGCATTTAAACGCCAGCCAGGGTACCTGGCTGGGCGTTAAATGCCCAAAAAGGTAGCATTTTGGGCGTTAAACGCCAGAATGGATGCCATTCTGGGCGTTTAACGCCAGGAGGACACTAGAGGGAAGATTTTGTTTTTAATTCAAATCTTTTTCAAATTTTCATAATTTTTCAAAATCAAATCTTTTTCAAATCATATCTTTTCAAAATCAATTTCTTTTCAATTTTTTTTATTTATTACTATTTTCGAAGATCCTTGCTACAATTAGTGATTTAATTCAAAATTTTTAAGTTGTTACTTGCATATTAAGAAAGGATCAAAAGTTTTAATTCTAGAATCATATCTTTTAACTTCTTGTTGGTCAAGTAATCAACTTTAATTTTAAAAACTTTCTTCTTTTAAATTTGATTCTCAATCATATCTTCTCAATCATATCTTTTCAATCACATCTTTCTCAAAATTAAGTTTCAATCATATCTTTGTGATTTCTAATTTCAAAATCTTTTTCAAAAATCACTTAATTTCTTTCCCAATCTTAGTTTTCGAAAATCATTTACCAAATTTTCAAAATTTCTCTTAATTATTTCAAAATCTTTTTACTTTATTTTCGAAAATTCTTCCCCTCTTCTCACATCTTTCTATTTATGGACTAACACTCCTCCTCAATGTACAATTCGAACTCTATCCCTCTTGATAAGTTCAAATTCTTTCTTCTCTCCTTCTATTCTTCTTTACCTCTGACACCTCAAGGAATCTCTATACTATGTAATAGAGAATTCCATATTTTCTTCTACTCTCCTTTCATATGAGTAGGAGCAAGGACAAAGGCATTCTTGTTGAAGCTGACCCTGAACCTGAAAGGACCTTGAAGAGAAATCGAAGAGAAGCTAAAGTACAACTCTCTATATAGGACCTAATAAAACTTTTCAAACAAGAAGAAGCCATGGCAGCCGAAAACAACAACAATGCCAACAATGCAAGGAAGGTGCTTGGTGACTTTACTGCACCTACCCCTAACTTCTATGGGAGAAGCATCTCAATCCCTACCATTGGAGCAAACAACTTTGAGCTTAAGTCTCAATTAGTTTCTCTAATGCAACAGAATTACAAGTTTCATGGACTTCCATTGGAAGATCCTCAGTTCTTAGCTAAATTCTTGTAAATCTGTGACACTGTCAAGACTAATGGGGTTGATCCCGAGGTCTACAAGCTTCTGCTTTTTCCCTTTGCTGTAAGAGACAGAGCTAGAACATGGTTGGACTCACAACCTAAAGAAATCCTGAACTCTTGGAAAAAGCTAGTCAATGCCTTCTTGGCAAAGTTCTTTCCACCTCAAAAATTGAGCAAGCTTAGAGTGGAAGTCCAAACCTTCAGACAGAAGGAAGGTGAATCCCTCTATGAAGCTTGGGAAAGATACAAGCAATTGATCAGAAGGTGTCCTTCTAACATGCTTTCAAAATGGAGCATCATAGGTATTTTCTATGATGGTCTATCTGAACTGTCCAAGATGTCATTGGATAGCTCTACTGGAGGATCTCTTCATCTGTAGAAGACGTCTGCAGAAGCTCAGAAACTCATTTAAATGGTTGCAAATAACCAATTCATGTATACCTCTGAAAGAAATCCTGTGAATAATGGGACAAGTAAGAAGAAAGGAGTTCTTGAGATTGATACTCTGAATACCATATTGGCTCAGAACAAAATATTGACTCAACAAGTCAATATGATTTCTCAAAGTCTGTCTGGAATGCAAGCAGTAACAGGCAGTCCCAAAGAAGCTTCATCTGAAGAAGAAGCTTATGATCCTGAGAACCCAACAATGGAAGAGGTGAATTACATGGGAGAACCCTATGGAAACACCTATAATCCTTCATGGAGAAATCATCCAAACCTCTCATGGAAGGATCAACAGAGGCCTCAACAAGGCTTCAACAACAATAATGGTGGAAGAAATAGGTTTAGCAATGGCAAACCTTTTCCATCATCTTCTCAGCAACAAACAGAGAATTCCAAGCAGAACCACTCTGAATTAGCAATTGTAGTCTCGGATTTAATTAAAACCACTCAAAGTTTCATGACTAAAACAAGATCCTCCATTAGAAATTTGGAGGCACAAGTGGGTCAGCTGAGTAAGAAAATTACTGAACTCCCTCCTAGTACTCTCCCAAGTAATACAAAAGAGAATCCAAAAAGAGAGTGCAAGGCCATCAACATTACCCACACGGCCGAACCTGGGGAGGAGGAAGAGGCAGTGATTCCCACTGAGGAAGACCTCAATGGACGTCCACTGGCCTCCAAGGAGTTTCCTAATGAGGAACCATGGGAATCTGCGGCTCACACTGAGACCATAGAGATTCCATTGAATTTACTGTTTCCATTCATGAGCTCTGATGAGTATTCTTCCTCTGAAGAGGATGAAGATGTTACTGAAGAACAAGTTGCTAAGTACCTTGGAGCAATCATGAAGCTAAATGCCAAGCTATTTGGTAATGAGACTTGGGAGGATGAACCCCCTTGCTCACCAAAGAACTGAATGACCTGACTAGGCAGAAATTACCTCTGAAGAGACAGGATCCTGGAAAATTCTCAATACCTTGTACCATAGGCACCATGACCTTTGAGAAGGCTCTGTGTGACCTAGGGTCAAGCATAAACCTCATACCTCTCTCTGTAATGGAGAAGCTAGGAATCCTTGAGGTACAAGCTGCAAGAGTCTCACTAGAGATGGCAGATAATTCAAGAAAATAGGCTTATGGACTTGTAGAGGATGTCTTGGTAAAGGTTGAAGGCCACTACATCCCTGCTGATTTCATAATCCTAGACATTGGGAAGTGTATGGATGAATCCATCATCCTTGGCAGGCCCTTCTTAGCCACAGCAGAAGCTGTGATTGATGTTGACAAAGGAGAATTGGTCCTTCAAGTGAATGAGGACTCCCTTGTGTTTAAAGCTCAAGGATCTCCCTCTTTAACCATGGAGAGGAAGCATGAAAAGCTTCTCTCAATGCAGAGTCAAATAAAATCCCCACATTTAAACTCTAAGTTTGTTGTTGGGAGGCCACAACCAAACTCTAAGTTTGGTGTTGAGAGGCCATCATCATGCTCTGAGTATCTGTGAGGCTCCATGAGAGCCCACTGTCAAGCTATTGACATTAAAGAAGCGCTTGTTGGGAGGCAACCCAATTTTACTTATCTATGTTAAATTTCCATTTTTCATTGTTATTTTATGTTTTCTATAGGTTGATGATCATGTGAAGTCACAAAAATAATTGAAAAAGAAAAAACAAACTGAAAAACAGAATGAAAAATAGCACACCCTAGAGGAGAAGCCTGCTGGCGTTTAAACGCCAATAAGGGCAGCAGAATGGGCGTTAAACGCCCAGTCTGGCACCATTCTGGGCATTTAACGCCAGAAAAGGGCAAGAAGCTGGCGTTAAACACCAGATATGGGCAGCAACCTGGCGTTTAACGCCAGGATTGGCAGCAGAGGGCGTTTTGCACGCCTAATTGGTGCAGGAATGAGAAATCCTTGACACCTCAGGATCTGTGGACCCCACAGGATCTCCACCAACCTCAACTCACTCTCTCTCTTCTTCACACCTTTTCATAATACTCTTCCCCAAATACCCTTCACTAATCACCTCAATACCTCTTCCCCAAAAACCCCTTAGCTATCAAATCCTACCCTCTTCTCCAAAATCCCTTCACCAATCCACATCCATCCATCATAAAACCCCACCTACCTCACCATTCAAATTTAAACCACTTTCTCTCCCAAACCCACCCATATATGGCCGAACCCAAGCCACCTCTTCACTCCTATATAAACCCATCTTCACTCCTTCATTTTCACACATCTTAAACATTACTTCACCCCCTTGGCCGAAATACTACCCCCTCCATCTCCTCTATTTTTTCTTCCTCTACTCTCTTCTTTCTTCTTTTGCTCGAGGACGAGCAAACCTTCTAAGTTTGGTGTGGTAAAAGCGTTGCTTTTTATTTTTCCACCACCATTTATGGCACCTAAGGCCGGAGAAACCTCTAGAAAGAGGAAAGAGAAGGCAAAAGCTTCCACCTCCGAGTCATGGGAGATGGAGAGATTCATCTCAAGGGTGCATCAAGACCACTTCTATGAAGTTGTGGCCAAGAAGAAAGTGATTTCCGAGGTCCCTTTCAAGCTCAAAAAGGGTGAATATCTGGATATCCGACATGAGATCCAAAGAAGAGGTTGGGAAGTTCTCACCAACCCCATTCAACAAGTTGGAATCTTAATGGTTCAAGAGTTTTATGCCAATGCTCGGATCACCAAGAACCATGATCAAAGTGTGAACCCGGACCCAAAGAATTGGCTTACAATGGTTCGGGGGAAATACTTAGATTTCAGTCTGGAAAATGTAAGGTTAGTATTCAACTTGCCAATGATGCAAGGAGATGCACACCCCTACACTAGAAGGGTCAACTTTGATCAAAGGTTGGACCAAGTCCTCATAGACATTCGTGAAGAAGGCGCTCAATGGAAAAGAGATTCAAGAGGGAAGCTGGTCCAACTAAGAAGGCATGACCTCAAGCCCATGGCTAGGGGATGGTTGGAGTTCATCCAACGCTCAATCATTCCCACTAGCAACCGGTCTGAAGTTACTATAGACCGGGCTATCATGATCCATAGCATCATGATTGGAGAGGAAGTAGAAGTTCATGAGGTTATATCCCTAGAACTCTACAAGGTGGCAGACAAGTCTTCTACTTTGGCAAGGTTAGCCTTCCCTCATCTCATTTGTCATCTTTGCAATTCAGCTGGAATTGACATAGAGGAAGACATCCTCATTGATGAAGACAAGCACATTACTAAGAAAAGGATGGAGCAAAAAAGAGATCTCACTCATGGACAAGAGCATGAGGAAATTCCTCATCATGAAATTCCTGAGATATCTCAAGGGATGCATTTTCCTCCACAAAAACTATTGGGAGCAAATTAACACCTCCCTAGGAGAATTAAGTTCCAATATGGGACAACTAAGGGTGGAGCACCAAGAGCATTCCATCCTCCTTCATGAAATTAGAGAAGATCAAAGAATCATGAGAGAGGAGCAACAAAGGCAAGGAAGAGACATTGAGGAGCTCAAGCACTCCATAAGATCTTCAAGAGGAAAAACAAGCCGCCATCACTCAGGTGGACCCGTTCTTTAATTTTCTTGTTCTTTATTTTTCTGTTTTTTCGAAAATTATGCTTTAGGTTTATCTATGTTTGTGTCTTTATTACATGATCACTAGTGTCTTAGTGTCTCTGCCTTAAAGCTATGAATATGAATTCATCACCTTTCTTAAATGAAAAATGTTTTTGATTGCAAAAGAATAAGAAGTACATGAATTTCGAATTTTAAAACAGCTTAATTATTTTGATGTGGTGGCAATACTTTTGTCTTCTGAATGAATGCTTGAACAGTGCATATTTTTGAATCTGATTGTTTATGAATGTTAAAACTGTTGGCTCTTGAAAGAATGATGGAAAAGGAGAAATATTATTTGATAATCTGAAAAATCATACAAATGATTCTTGAAGCAAGAAAAAGCAGTGAATAGCAAAGCTTGCAAAAAAAAAAGGAGAAAAAAAAGTGGCAAAAAAAAAAAAGAAGAAAAAGCAAGCAGAAAAAGCCAATAGCCCTTTAAACCAAAAGGCAAGGGTAAAATAAAAAGGATCTAAGGTTTTGAGCATCAGTGGATAGGAGGGCCCACATGAATAAAATCCTGGCCTAAGCGGCTAAACCAAGCTGTCCCTAACCATGTGCTTGTGGCGTGAAGGTGTCAAGTGAAAACTTGAGACTGGGCGGTTAAAGTCGTGGTCCAAAGCAAAAAAAAGAGTGTGCTTAAGAGCTCTGGACACTTCTAAATGGAGACTCTAGCAAAGCTGAGTCACAATCTGAAAAGGTTCACCCAGTTATGTGTCTGTGGCATTTATGTATCCGGTGGTAATACTGGAAAATAAAATACTTTGGGTCACGGCCAAGACTCATAAAGTAGTTGTGTTCAAGAATTAACATACTGAACTAGGAGAATCAATAACACTATCTGAATTCTGAGTTCCTATAGATGCCAATCATTCTGAACTTCAAAAGATAAAGTGAGATGCCAAAACTGTTAAGAAGCAGAAAGCTAATAGGCCCGCTCATTTAATTAAGAATGATCTTCATAGATGTTTTTGGAATTTATTGTATATTCTCTTCTTTTTTTATCCTACATTATTTTTGGTTGCTTGGGGACAAGCAACAATTTAAGTTTGGTGTTGTGATGAGCGGATAATTTATACGCTTTTTGGCATTGTTTTTAGTATATTTTAGTTAGTTTTTATTATGTTTTTATTAGTTTTTAAATAAAAATCACATTTTTGGACTTTACTATGAGTTTGTGTGTTTTTCTGTGATTTCAGGTATTTTCTAGCTGAAATTGAGGGACTTGAGCAAAGATCTGATTCAGAGGCTGAAAAAGGACTGTAGATGCTGTTGGATTCTGACCTCCCTACACTCGAAGTAGATTTTCTGGAGCTACAGAAGCCCAATTGGCAGCTCTCAATTGCGTTGGAAAGTAGACATCCTGGGCTTTCCAGCAATATATAATAGTTCATACTTTTCTCGAGATTTGATGGCCCAAACTGTCATTCTAAGTCAGCATAGAAATTCTGGCGTCAAAACGCCAGAACTGGCATAAAAGCTGGAGTTAAACGCCCAAACTGGCACAAAAGCTGGCGTTTAACTCCAAGAAAAGTCTCTACATGTGAAACCTTCAATGCTCAGCCCAAGCACACACCAAGTGGGCTCGGAAGTAGATTCTGCATCATTTACTCAATTCTGTAAACCCTAGGTTACTAGTTTTCTACAAATAGGACCTTTTGCTATTGTATTTTAAAGAGATTGGATCATACTTTTCATCTTTGAGAGGCTGGCCATTCGGCCATGCCTAGACCTTTTGTTCTTATGTATTTTTAACGGTAGAGTTTCTACACACCATAGATTAAGGTGTGGAGCTCTGCTGTTCCTCATGAATTAATGCAAAGTACTATTGTTTTTCTATTCAACTCAAGTCTATTTTTTCTCCAAGATATTCATTCGCACTCAAGAACATGATGAATGTGATGATTATGTGACACTCATCACCATTCTCACCTATGAACGCGTGCTTGACAACCACTTCCGTTCTACATGCAAACAAGCTTGAATGTGTAGCTCTTGGGTTTCTAATCTAAGATTAGAACCTTCGTGGTATAGCCTAGAATCATTGGCGGTCATTCTTGAGATCCGGAAAGTCTAAACCTTGTATGTGGTATTCCGAGTAGGATCTGGGAAGGGATGACTGTGACAAGCTTCAAACTCGCGGGTGTTGGGCGTAGTGACAGACGCAAAAGGATCAATGGATCCTATTCCAACATGATCGAGAACCAACAGCTGATTAGCCGTGCGGTGACAACGCATTTGGAAAATTTTCACTGAGAGGACGGGAGGTAGCCATTGACAATGGTGAAACCCAACATAAAGCTTGCCATGGAAAGGAGTATGAATGATTGGAAGAAGGCAATAGGAAAGTAGAGGTTCAGAAGGAACAAAGCATCTTCATATGCTTATCTGATATTCTCACCAATGAATTGCATAAGTATCTCTATCTTTATTTTATGTTTTATTCATATTTTAATTATCAATTCTCCATAACTATTTGAATCTGCCTGACTGAGATTTACAAGGTGACCATAGCTTGCTTCAAGCCGACAATCTCCGTGGGATCGACCCTTACTCACGTAAGTTTTATTACTTGGACGACCCGGTGCACTTGCTGGTTAGTTGTGCAGAGTTGTGACTAAGAGTTGAGATTACAATTGTGCGTACCATGATGTTGGCACCATTGATGATCACAATTTCGTGTACCACCAGCACATGCATTTGAATTCTATTTTTTTTTTGTATGCTGATGGGGCACAAGGCCCAATGAAGCACAAGGCCCCACATGAATTTGAAATTTGTTTTTCGGACTGGATTAAAGTCGGACAAAGCCGACCCAACCACAAGGACAACTAATCCTCTTCTCTTTGCCACTCAATGCTCAACACTCCAACTAATTAGTTTTTGTTATGAAAATAAGGATTAGGATTTGAGGGAATGAGGAGAGAGAATATGAAGAATGATAAGCAATTTTATTATTGATTATGTACATTAGAGAATATGAGAGGGACTATTTATAGCCAAGGGTCCAACTCTTAGCCAAAGGCCTAACTCTTAGCCAAGGGCCCAATGCCTCGCTAGGGCATCAACAATAAATATATTTATAACACTCTCCTTTGGATGTCCCTAGTAGTAATAGTAGACTAGTGCCTCATTAAAAAACTTTACTAAAAAAATATAGTGAAGAAAAAAAGTACATTGTCTTGTAATACATTAAATAGCTGCCTCGCTAAAAACCTTACCAAGAAAACCTAAAGTGGGATAGAAATCATGGTTATGGAAAAGAGTACAGCCCGTGTTACTCCCCCTGATAATTACATCACTTGATATCTCTTAGTCGGCGTATTCTATCTTGTACACTAGCTTCTCAAATGTTGAAGTAGGTAGTGCTTTAGTGAACATATCTGCTAAATTATCATTGGAACGGATTTGTTGAACGTCTATATCACCACTTTGTTGAAGATCATGACAGTAGAAGAGCTTTGGTGAAATGTTCTTTGTTCTCTCTCCTTTGATGTATCCTTCTTTTAGTTGATGTATGCAAGCAGAGTTATCTTCGTGTATGACTGTTGGCATTTTTTTTACAGGTAAGCCACACATATCTTGGACATGTTGGGTGATTGACCTAAGCTAAACTCATTCTGGAGTTGCTTCATGAATTGCTAATATTTCTACATGAATTGAGGATGTTGCAACTATAGTTTGCTTTGTTGAGCGCCAAGATATAGCTGTGCCTCCACATGTGAATAGATAACATGTTTGTGATCTGTCGTTATGCATATCAGAAAGAAAACATGTATCTGCATATCTAACTAATTGAAACGTTGATTCGTTGGAGTAAATAAATAAACCCTTATCAACAGATCCTTGGAGATATCTTAATATATGTTTAACACCATTCCAATGTCTTCTAGTTGGACAAGAGCTAAATCTCGATAACAAGTTTACTGAAAAAGCTATATCTGGTCTTGTATTGTTAGCGAGATACATTAGTGCACCAATAGCACTAAGATAGGGTACTTCAGGACCAAAGGGATCCTCATTATTTTCACATGGTCAAAATGGATCTTTATTTACATCTAGTGATCTCACCACTATTAGAGTACTCAATAGGTGTGCCTTGTCCATGTAAATTTTTTTCAAAAGTTTCTCAGTATAAGTTGACTAATGGATGAATATACCATCCATCAAGTGTTCAATTTGTAAACCAAGACAAAATTTTATTTTACCAAGATCTTTCATTTCAAATTCTATTTTTAAATAATCCACAGTTTTTTAAATCTTTTCAGGTGATCCAATGATGTTTAAATCATCAACATATACTGCAATAATAAAAAATTTGGATTTAGATTTCTTTATGAACACACATGGGCATATACGGTCATTTTTGTATCCATTTTTCAATAAATACTCACTGAGACGTTTATACCACATAAGCCCAAATTGTTTTAATTTATACAAGGATTTTTGAAGTTTTGCTAAACAAATTTCCGAGGAATTATTGTATGTTTCAGGCACTTTGAATCATTCAGGGACTTTCATATAAATTTCTTTATCAATTGAGCCGTATAAATAAGCTGTAACAACATCCATTAGGCGCATGTCAAGCTTGTCATGCACAGTCAGACTAATCAGATATTTTAATGTTATTGAATCTACCACAGGAGAATATGTTTTCACATAGTCAATATCAGATTTTTGTGAGAACCCTTGTGCTACTAGTCGTGCTTTGTATATTTCTATTTCATTTTTCTACTTTTGTTTGTGCACAAAAATTCACTTGTACCCCCAATGGTTCTATACCTTCAGGGGTTTTGACTATAGGACTAAAAACTTCACGTTTTCTAAGTGAAGTTAATTCAACATGAATTGCATGTTTCCATTTTGGCCAATCATCTCCCTGTCTGCATTCTTTGACAAATTTTGGTTTATAATCCTCATCTTGCTTTACTATTTCTACAGTAATATTATAAGCAAAAATATTGTCAACAACAGTATTCTTCGGTCTCATATTTTTTCAGTAGTGATATAACTTATCGAGATCTCTTCATTTTTAGGTACCTGAACCTCTTCAGATGTTTCATTAATAGTTATGTCTTTGGATCCCCTTTGAGTATTTGTCTCCATATTGTGACCATCATGATTGATTATCTCTCTCCTTTTCTAGGAATTTTTATCCTTAGAACTGATTGGTCTTCCATGCTTTAGGCGTGAATTGCATTCATTTGCACTAACAATTTGACCTTTCGAAATACTTATTTTTATTGGTGCATTTGTAGCTGGAATGTGAAATTTTGTTACTCTCTTTAGGTCAGTAAATGCGTTTGGCAATTCGTTTGCAATATTTTGCATATGAATTAACCTTTGTACTTCTATTTCACATTGTCTAGTGCGAGGATCTAAATGTAATAACAACAATATATTCCAAGTAATTTCCTTTTCCAACTGCTAATTTTCTCCCCCTAATTTTGGAAAATTTGTTTCATCAAAGTGGCAATTAGAAAATCTTGCCTTAAATAAATTACCCGTCGTGGGTTCAAAATATTTTATAATTGACGGGGATTCAACCAACATATATCCCCAATCTTCTTTGGAGTCCCATTTTTGTGCGTTGTGGTGGAGTAATTAGGACATAAATCGCACATCCAAATATCCTAAGATGAGAAATATTTGGCTCCTGACCGCAAGCCAGTTGTAAAGGAGAGGATTTTAGGTAACTTGTTGGTCTTAAGCGTATAAATGGTGCATCATGCAAAACAACATGCCCTCATACTGAAATGGGCAATTTAGTTCTCATAAGTATTGATCTAGCTCTATTAACTGAAGGCGTTTAATCAATTTCGCTAGATCATTATGAGTGTGTACATGAGCAATAGGCTCTTCTATAGTAATTTCAGTTGACACACAATAATCATTAAATGATTGTGACCTAAATTCAACAGCATTATCAATGCGTATTGCCTTTATAACATAGTCTGAAAAAATGAGTTTTTAATTTAATTATTTGAGCTAACAATCTCGCAAACGCTATGTTAGGAGTTGATAGTAAGAAAACGTGGGACCATCGTGAAGATGCATCTATTAAAACCATGAAATATTTAAATGGTCCACATGATGGGTGAATGGGCTCACATATATCACCATGAATGTGTTCCAGAAAAGATGGTGATTTGATCCCAATTTTTTCTTGAGATGGTGTTGTAATTAACTTTCCTTAAAAACATGCAGAACATGAGAATTCATTAAATTAGAGGATTTTATGTTCTTTTAGAGGATGACGAGATGAATTCTTGATGATTCTTCTCATCATAATTGAACCTGGATGACCTAACCGGTCATGCCAAATGGTAAATATATTTGTATTTATAAACTTTTGATTTACTATGGCATGTGATTCCACATTGCTAATAGTGGTGTAGTACAAACCTGAAGAAAGAGCGGATAGTTTCTCCAACACACATTTTTTTCCTGATCTCATAGTTGTAATATAAAGATATTCGTTGTTTTCTTCTCTTGTAGTTTCTACATGGTATCCATTTTGGTGGATATCTTTAAAACATAGCAAGTTTCTATGTGACTTACTTGATAGTAGTGCATTATTTATGAAGAGCTTAGTTCCTTTAGGTAATACTATAGTAGCTCTTCTCGAGCCTTCAATTATTTTTGTACTATCTACAGTCGTACTTACATTTGCTTCCTTTGTAACAAGAGAGGCAAAATATTTTTTGTCTCTAAGTATTGTATGTGTTGAAGCACTGTCAGCGAGACATACTTCTTCATTGTTGAGTTTGAGCGAAGCGTGAGAAATATTCATATCTTCATTACGAAAAATAAAAATTAACATTAATGAAAAACAATTCAAAAGAAATTTAAAAGAAAACTTGGAATTACAATCAAAGGGAGAAAGAAAATAAAAAAATGACATAAAATGAAAGATTTCTTTATTAATGTTCTTCTACAAAGATCATCCAAAAAAATATCATTGCTCGGGCCACCAAAATCAAAGGTTAAGGAAGTCATCAAGGTTGCATAGATATCATCGGTGGATTTCAGATTCGTTTCAACACCGTTAGCTTCAACTTCATCTATTTGAATAATCAAATTAGTCTCTTATGTTGCCTTTTTCTCTTGATAAATTCTTGCTATAGCTTGACAAAATGCTCAGGGGTAAGACATGTACGTTACCAATAACCTTTTAATCCGCATCGATAGCACAAATTTTTCACATTTTGTGAATTGTTTATCGGAGCACGCTTTTCATGTTTATTCTACTTTTGATTATGTGTAGGAACCCTATTGTTTCATTTGCCACGCCCACGCTCACGTCCACGTCCACGGCCACGATTTTGACCAATATTTTTATCGTGATTTCTTTTATGTTCACGAAATGTCGCATTCACTTCAAGAAAAGCGGTTGAGCCAATAGGATGAACTTCATGGTTCTTCCTTAATAATTCATTATTTTGTTCTACCAATAGAAGACAACCTATTAGATCAGAATACCTTTTGAAACCCTTTTCACAGTACTGTTGTTGCAACAGCACGTTGGAAGCGTGGAATGTGGAATAAGTTTTTTCCATTAAGTCCTCATCTATAACATTTTGGCCACACAATTTCAGTTGAAAACTTATTTTGAAAAGTGCATAATTATATTTACAGACTGTTTTAAAATCTTGCAGCCTTAAGTGTATCCACTCATAACGAGCTTTAGGTAAAAGTATAGTCTTTTGGTGTTCACATCTCTCTTTCAAATTTGTCCATAGTTCTTGTGGATCTTTAACAATCAAATATTCTACTTTCAACTCCTCATGGAGATGATAACGCAGAAAAATTAACGATTGTACCTCTTTCTTTTTGGTATCTCCAAGCCTTTTGGATACCAAGTGGGTTTCAACATCAAGCGCCCATTCAAAATAATTTTGCCGGTTAAATCAAGAGCAGCAAATTCAAACTTTTGCAAATTTGACATGATAGCACTATAAATAAAAGCAAGTAAATAATTAAGAATAATAATATTAATAATACATATAAAAAGAAAGGAAGATAAGTCAAATGATAAATAAATAAATCAATTTTTTTCAGAGAATTAATAAAATATATTATTTCTTTTAGGATAGTAAAAATAATTTAAATAAACTATTAAAGTTATACATTTATTGCTGAGAATATAATTAAAATTGTGATACTAGCAATATAAGTGCTATATCTTTACTTAAAGGAATAATTATGTTTATCATTCACTTCAAAAAATAATTATGTTTATAATTAATTATTATTCACTTTGAAAAATAATTTTGTATATGATTAATTATCATTCACTTTAGAGAATGATAT
>NC_029794.2:101873036-101901066 GCF_000816755.2 Arachis ipaensis
GCTATACATTCATTGCTGAGAATATAAATAAAATTATGATACTAGTACTACGGATGCTATATCTTCACTTAAAGGAATAACTATGTTTATCATTCACTTTGGAAAATGATTATAATTAATTATTATTCACTTTGAAAAATAATTTTGTATATGATTAATTATCATTCACTTCAGGGAATGATATTAATATTAAATAAAATATTATATTTATATAAAAAAATAATATAAATAAATCAAATAAGAATAATAATATAACAAACTAAAGAAAAAAATGAAAAACTATCAAAGAAAGAAAGAAAAAAATGGCGTACAAAACCGAGGAAAGGAAAAAAGATGGCGTTACGTACATGATATTACATGATGTGCATATATGAATTTATATGAATTTAAAACAAAAGCATATGCATATGTGGATTAAAACAAAGGAAAAAAAGAAAAACGCATTTATGAAAAAAAAAATGATAAAATAGTTATTTATGTGGTATATTTCTCTCTGAAAAAAGGTGAATGTATATATAAAAAAAAATTGATAATGATGTTTAAGAAAAGAAGAGAAAATAAAGTGAGTTGTAAGAAAAAGATAATTACTTAGTCATAGAGTAGAACTCGTGCTGATAACGTGTTATGAAAATAAGGATTAGGGATTGAGGGAAGGAGAAAAGAGAATACGGAGAATGATAGGTAATTCTATTATTGTGTACATTAGAGAATATAAGAGAGGTTATTTATAGCCAAGGGTCCAACGTTTCACTAGAGCATCTACAATAAATATATTTATACAAGTTTTGAATTATTCTCCTCTTTGCTCAATTTGGGTAACAACTAACAAGAATTTAATTAATTGCAAAAAAAAAAGTATGATGGACTTTGGAGAATTTATGAGAAGAACAACCAATAATACATAAGGATATAATTGAGATGGGTTGGGTTGGATTTCAGTAAATTTGATAATAAAATTGACGTGGTCGAAGTCTTGGTGTATACAGTGATAATTTATTTATCTCGTGAGCAATCATATTTGAGTTCGAAATTTAACTAAGACCAAGTAGTGAATAGAAACCTTAAAAGTATAGTATGTATGAGTTTGTAACGTTATAATACCTAGATTGAGAGTTGTCCAATTTATTTGACAAAAAAAAGAATATAACCGTTTAAATTTTATCGGTTCGGATTGAATCGAGTTAGTGTGTTTTTTGTGACTGGACATGAACTGATCTGAATCGATCAAATTCGAGTTGGATCAATTCTAGTAATCGAGTTATAACACCTTTTTTTGTCAAATATTTATTTTAAAAATAAGATGTTACATGAATATTCGATGGGAATTATTTATAAGAAAAAAATGAAAAGAAAAATGAGAAACAAAAGAAAAAAAAATCATGTAACACTTAAAAAAGTTTGTCTAGGAGGAGAAAGAGAAATGATGGCTAAGGTGCCTCATGTGAGATTAGAGCAAGTACAAATTTTGCAATTCTCCTAAATTGACTCGAATAAACGAATTAAGAAATTTGTCTCAATTTAATTCACTATTTTAAAATATTACAGGACTACTTTGAGTTCGTCCCTACAGAATAGCAGAAGATTTACAATGTTTGGCTGGAGAGAGCCGCCAAGCGCCTCCTAGAGATACTACCGGACATTTGCAATAAGGGTACTCCTACAAACTAGATCTTGGATGATATCCTCACCTGACTAAAGTAGTATTGGAGATCAGATGATTATTGGACTACCCAAGCTTAGCCGCAAGCTAAGAGAGCATTTAAGACTGGTGGATCCACTACCTATAAGATGATGGAGAAGAAGATGATTCATATAATTTAACTATTTAATTCTATTATTAATTTGTTTACTTTATCATTAATTAATATGATACATAATGACTCTTGCTACATGGTGCGCGGATTCCCACACTCTGCACAACTGAACCAGCAAGTGCACTGGGTCATCCAAGTAATACTTGAGGTGAGTAAGGGTCGATCCCACGAGGATTGTCGGCTTGGATCAAACAGTGGTTATCTTGTAAATCTTAGTTAGGCGAATAGAAAAGTTGTTTAAGCACATAAAAGTAAAATAAAGATAACGTTACTCAGTGATTGTGAATCTAATGATAAGAAGATGGTTAAGGCTTCGAAGATACTTTGTTCTTCTGGATCAATACTTTCTTGCTATCTACTCCAACTGTGAATGATTTCTTCTATAGTAGGCTGTATGTGATCAATGCCGGTCTGAGCGGCCGCCAATCTTCCTCTAGGCTAAACACCAGGTTTAGTGCGCATCCAGTCTGAATGAGGGTGAAGCTCCTGCAGTTCATCCCCTTGGTGATCCTACTCAAAACGCCACAGACAATATCGAATCTTCCGGATCAGAGAATGCCGCGCCTTGATTCTAGCCTTTACCACAAAGACCCTAATCTCCCCATACCTCGGCTGAACTGATGTCTCGAGAAGTCCCCAATGAAATCGTGGATTAGCCGTCTAAGAGATGTATAATCAAGTTAGTGGTTCATTGATATCCGATGAAAGACGCTTGCTGAACTCATGTAGAGTAGAGATAACTTTTGATGGTTCAACTCATTCATAAGGCTGAAGAACGAAGATACATCTTAGGAGAGAATCAAACACGAATTGAAATAGAATAGTAGTACTTTTATTAATCCATAAAACTCAGCAGAGCTCCTAACCTTAACCTAGGAGGTTTAGTGGCTCATACTGTATATAATGGTTTTCGAAAATAATGGGGGAGGAAGAAGATCCTAAACATGGTTGATCTTCTCCCTATATATACTAATCTAATAACTAAGGATTATAGAAATATGATAGGCTTAGGCTTGTAGTGCAAAAATTCACTTCCGAGACCCACTTGGTGAGTGTTTAGGATGAGCTAAGGGTGTCTCCACGTGCTAGTGTGTTCCTTGGGTGTTGAACACCTGCTTGGGACACCTTTTTGGGCATTGGACGCTGGCCACCTCTCTGTGGGCATTGGATGCCAGGGCTGGGATAGATGGCTGGCGTTGAACGTCAATTTTGGGCCTTCATCTACAAAGACAAGTATGAACTATTATATATTGCTGGAAAGCCCTGAATGTTAGATTTCTATAGCCGTTGAGAACGCTCCATTTGGATATCCGTAGCTCCAGAAATTCCTATTTGAATGCACAGACACTTAACTGGGTGAACCCTTTCGGATTGTGTTTCAGCTTTGCTAGAATCCCCAGATAGAGGTGTCCAAAGTTCTTAAGCACGCTCTTTGCTTTGGACCACGACTTTAACTGCTCAGTCTCAAGTTTTTTACTTGACACCTTTGCACCACAAGCATATAGTTAAGGAAGCAGCTCATTTGAACTGCCTAGGCTAAGATTTTTCTTTTAGGCCCTCCTAACCATTGTTGCTCAAAGCCTTGGATCCTTGCTCTTGCCTTTTGGTTTAAAGAGCTATTGGCTTTTTTAGCTTTTTATTTTTTTTTCGCATACTCTCTTTTTTTTTTGCAAGTATATATATATATATATTCTTTTATTGCTTTTGCTTCTTTTTCTTACTTCAAGAATCAATTTTTAGATTTTTTCAGATTATCAATAATATTTCACTTTTATCATCATTCTTTCAAGAGCCAACATTCTTAATTCCAACATCAAATATGCATTGATTGTTCATACATTCAGAAAACAAAAGCAATGCCACCACATCATATAATTGAACTACTCTTAATATAAAACTTGAAATTCATGCATCTTAATTTTCTTCTTTAATTTAAAAAAATTTCTTTTAAGCAATGGTGAGGGCTGCATGGAATATTTCATAACTTTAAGACATAATGACAGATGATCATGCACTAGAAATAGAAAATAAAATACACGAAAAACAGAAAATTAAAATAAACAATAGGGGAGTAAAGGGAACGAATCCACCTCAGTGATGGCGGCTACTACTCCTTCCAGAAGATCCAATGGAGTGATTGATTTCCTCTATGTCACGCCCCTGCCTCTGTTGTTCTTCCCTCATCACTCTTTTTTCTTCCCTCATAGCTCTTTGATCTTCTCTGATGTCATGGAGGATGGTGGAGTGCTCTTGATGTCCCATCCTTAGTTGACCTATGCTAATGCTTAGTTCTCCAAGAGAAGTGTGCATATGATCCCAATAGCCTTGAGGAGGAAAGTGCATCCCTTGAGGCATCGCAGGGATTTCTTGTTGAGACAGTTATATAGGTTCTTTTGCATGCTCTCTTACATGCTCCATCCTCTTCTTGGTGAAGGGCTTGTCCTCCTCAATAGGAATATCTCCTTCTATGACAATTCCAACTAAATTGCATAGGTGACAAATAAGGTGAGGGAATGCCAACCTTGCTAAGGTGGAAGGCTTCTCAGCTATCTTGTACAACTCTTGAGGTATTACCTAGTGTACCTCCACCTCACTTCCAATAATAATGCAGTGAATCATGATGGCTCTGTCAATGGTCACTTCTGACCGATTACTAGTGGGATGATAGAGCGTTGGATAAATTCCAACCATCCTTTAGCTACAGGCTTGAGGTCAAGCCTTCTCAGTTGAATATGCTTACCTTGAGCATCCCTCTTCCATTGGGCTCCTTCCACACAAATGTCTGTGAGGACTTGGTCCAGTCTTTGGTCAAAGTTGACTCTCCTAGTGTAAAGATGTGGGTCTCCCTCCATTAGTGGTAGATTAAGTGCCAACCTTACACTTTCCGGGCTGAAGTCTAAGAGACGCCCTCGGACCATGGTGCTCCAATTCTTGGGATGAGGGTTCACACTAGTGTCATGATTTTTAGTAACACATGCATTAGCATAGAACTCTTGCACCATTAAGATCCTAACTTCTGGGATTGGATTAGTTAGGACTTCCCAACCTCTCCTCTAGATTTCTCTTCGGATCTCCGGGTACTCATTCTTTTTGAGCTTAAAGGGGACTTCAGGAATCATCTTTTTCTTTGCCACTACTTCATAGAAGTGGTCTTGATGGGCTTTGGTGATGAATCTCTCCATCTCCCAAGATTCGGATGTGGAAGCAACTGCTTTCTCTTTCCTCTTCCTAGAGGATTCTTCAACCTTGGATGCCATAAGTGTGAATGAAAAGCAAAAAGCAAGGCTTTTCCAACACCAAACTTAAAAGCTTTGCTCGTCCTCGAGCAAAATATGAAGAAAAGAGTAGAAGAAGAAGGGAATAGAGAAGATGGAGGGAGGTAGTGGGTTCGGCCAAGTGAGGCTAGTAGTGTATGGATGTTGTGTGTTGGAGAGGTGGTATGTGGGGTTATTTATAAGAAAACATTAATTACTGATGGGTTGCTTCCCAACAAGCACTTCTTTAATATCATTAGCTTGACAGACAGCTCCTTTCAAGGAGGAAGGTTGTCATAGAGGATTAAACTCTTACTCCTTACTGGGAGTGTCCTTCCTGTGCTCTCATGGATTAGCTTAATATGCTCAAGAGACATGCTCTTGTTCACTGCATGAGGCAAGGTTGGGCTTGTAGCAATATGTTGGTGTCCTTTTTCGCCACTTCCATGGTGAATACCATGATGAGATAAGTGAATACTACCATATTCCATGGTGAAAAGCCTTCAGCAGGGATCTTTTTGGTTTTTCAACCCTTAGGCATCTTTCTTTTGGGGCCTTCCTCCTTGGTGGATAGTGTACATCTAACACCAAAATTATGTTTGGTCTTAGGAGGGATTGAATTGGTTTCAATCAAGGGGGGAGGCTTTGAATGCTGAATCTTTTATGCAAGTGCCTCCCTTGTCCAGGGGTAATGTAGGGTGAACAATCTCGAACACCATCCACTCCTCATGCAAGGTAATCCTTGTTTCTTGTGCCTCTTGGATTCCCAGCTTCTTCATCACAGATGAAGGTATTAGATTTAAACTCAAGCCAAGATCATTCAGGACCTTGTCAAAAGTGATTTTTCTAGTGGGACATAGGAGCTGAAAGCTCCCTATGTCTGGCATCTTCCATGGTAATTCATTCTGGACTAAAGCACTACACTCTTTGGTCAGTACCACAGTCTCATCTTCTGGTTCTGTTTGCATGCCTAGGAAAGGTAGCTCTTGAGACTCTTTCACCTCTGCAAGGATGAGCTCTGTGGTAATCAGAGGCTCCTCTTGCACGCCCAGAGAAGAATCAACTTGAGGTTCCTTCTCTTCTGTAGGGGCGTGCTCAATGGTATTCTCAGGATCCACTTGGTCCTTGATTGCCTTAAGTCTCTCAGTAGTAGGCTCCTGAGGTTCGGCCTCCTTGGTGAAGACTACTATTCCACCTTCTTTTAAGGTTTCTGATTCAAAAACTTGATAGTAAGAATTATTGTTGGTCTAGAATTTCTCAATAGAAAAAGAATTTTGTTTTAAGCATAGTTCTAGACCAACTAATAATTCTCAAATCAAAGTTTAAAAATGGTTGTCACAAGTACAAACCCCAATAAAAACCGAGAGTATTTAAACCTTGGGTCATCTCACAAAGAATTGCATTGAAGTGCTCAATTATTGGCTAGGAAGGAACAAGGGGGTTTGATTTGGTGTTTGGCAAGAAAAGTAAATAACAAGAAAGTAAATGACAATTAACTAATAAAGGAAAGGAAAAGAATTCTTGGCCGGTATGGAAATTGAGATCACCATCCTTGTCTAACAACCACATATTGACAATTATAAGGGACCAATCCATCAAGTCTGCTATGCTTGAAGTAAGTCAAATAGGCTTGATCAACATCAACCCATAAGTTCCAACCTAGCTACTAATTGACTTAGTAGTAGGCTAGTGTTAATGGGTATCAAATTGACCACTAAGGGTTCTCAAATCACAAATTCTATTAGATCCAATGACTCAAGGTCACCCAATTCCCTTAGTCTAGGCCAAGAGTATAGAAAACTACTCTAATACTAGTGGAAACATTTTATCAAACACCTAGAGTGCAATAAAAGTAAACATCACAAATTGTAAGAATTAATAAAAGCTATAACTAACATAAGCAAGAAATCAAAAATAGCAATTAAGATAAATATAAAAAGACATGGAAACATAAAATTTCATTAAAAGAAAACAAAATTCCAACAAGGGTTCATGAAAGTAAAAATGGAAAATTAAGGAAATTAACAAGGAAAGCTAAGAAGATTGAGACAATAAAATATAAAGAGAGTTGAACTAAAAACAAGAATTAAAACTTGGATTTAAGGAAATTTGACCTAAACTACCCTAAATTCTAGAGAAGGGAGAGCTTCTCTCTCTAGAATTCTAACCTAAAACATGGTGAAAACTAAACTATGACTCCTTGGTTCATTCCCCTTCAATCCTTGGGTTCAATAGCATTAGAAATGAGTTGGATTTGGGCCTGGATGGCTCAGAAATCGCCCCCAGCGTATTGCCTTTATGTTGGTCACGTGCTGCTTCCCACGCATACGCACGGGCCACGTATACGCGTCACTTGACAGATTTCCTCCCACACGTATGCATGGGCCACGTATACGCGTCGCCTGGCAGATTTCCTTCCCACGTATATGCATGGGCCACGTATACGCGTCACCCTGAATTCAGCAAATCATTTCTTCATGAATTCTCCATTTTTACATGTTTTTTCTTCATTCCTTCAATCCAATCTTTGCCTTCTAAACCTGAAATCACTTAACAAACATATCAAGGTCATCGAATGGAATTAAAGTGAATTAAATTTATCAATTTTTGGGCCTAAAAATCATGTTTTCACTCTTAAGCACAAGTTAAGGAGAATTTACAAAACCATGCTATTTTAGTGAATAAATGTGGAAAAATTTGAAAAAATCCTCTAAATTAAGCACAAGATAAACCACAAAATTGGGGTTTATCAAATCTCCCCACACTTAAACCAAGCATGTCCTCATGCTAAAATCAAGAAAGAGACAAAGGGTATCAACATTTATTCAATGTAAACTATCTAAATGCACTCTATCTATATGCAATCTATCTAAATGCATGCAATTACTTGGTCAAAATAAATCAATTCCCAAGACTACATATATGAACACAAGGGCTAAAGCAATCATAATCAAATTAAATCCACAATTGAATTGAGTTATTGAAAAGATTTTACAAACTTGCAAGAAAAGAGATGATCATAGGTGAAACATGTAATTAAGAAATCGAACCCTTACCGGATGTGTATCCGCTCTAGTCACTCAAGTGTATAAGGTTGATTCACTCAATTCTCTTCTAATCATGCTTTTCGATTTATTTTTCATCTAACAATCAACAATTATTCAATGCATGCATACAAATATCATGAGGATTTATCCATAGGTTGTAATGGGGTTAGGGTCAAGGTAAGATTGTATTTGGTCAAGTGGACTAGAATTTGAATCTTTGATTAACTTAAACTCTCACCTAACCTACAACCTATAGAATTTCAAAGCTAACCTAACTACCCATTCTTCACTTTTTCACACACTCATGCATTCTCTCTTTTTTTTATCACAACACATATGCATTGATTATTATTACTTTACTTTGGGGCATTTTGTCCCCTTTTTATTTCTTTCTTTTTTCTATTTTTTTATTTTGTTTTTCTTTTCTTATTTTATTTAAAATATATACAAGAATGTCAATGCATATAGTTTAATATTTAATGCGTGAGTATGTACCTAATTCCCAATATTTTCAATCAAAACTCAAAATACTCTCTTATCTCTCCCAATATTCCCAAATTTCTCATAATTGAATGATAAACACTCTCATTAGTCTAAGCTAATCAAAGATCCAAATAAGGGACATTTATTATTTTTCACTTAGGCTTGTAATATGCTAAAATTAAGAACAAAAGGGGTTTAGCATAGGCTCAAAATTGGTTAACAATGGTAGATAAAGGTAAGGCTATTTGGGTAAGTGAGCTTAATGAAATGATGGCCTCAATCATATAAGTGCATTCATACACAAAATAATGGACATAGAGAATCAAACAAATTAAAGATTACAATCATAGAAAGAGAATAATATACACAAGAATAAAAATAGTGGTTATATGATGTAACCACACAATTAGGCTAAAAAATCACATGGTTGTGTACTCTTAGCTAAAAAACATGTTCCACAATATATATAATTCAAGCAAGTTCTAAAAAAAATTTACTCAAATCAATTGGGGTACCCTATAGATAAATTCCTTGAAAATTTTCATTATTTTGACTAAACTTATTATATATGTGCAAATCAAGAAAATGCAACTAAAAATCCTAAGTGACCTAAAAATGAAATGCGAAAGTGTTGGAATTAGAAATTTATCACCCAAAAATACCGATTCGTCGGACGACCTCCCCACACTTAAAAGTTTAATTTGCACCGTCCTCGGTGCATTCAAAGATGAGCAAGGGGGTACGGCGACTTTTCGGATTGCCACCTTCAGCTGGTGGATCAACCGGTTGCTGTGTGTTCTTTCCTCCCGCTTCCGTTTTAGCTTATGATGACTCATCCATGAAAAATTTAAAATAACACTATAAGATGAGAAAATGCAAAAGCAAGGAAGCATAGATTGTTGGGATGAGGTGATTATCACTAGAATGAAGTGAGTGAATTAGTGTGACATTGATGAAAAATAGGTGTGTGAGTTCTAAGATTGCGTGCGGTTTAGAACTCACACCCTAGTATTTAAAAGCCATGCCACAATTATACAAAAGAAGGGTGTACTTCACTCATTCTAGTGTACTTGAAATACTTTAAAGTAACTTGTAAGTTAAGATAAGCAAACAAGTGATAAAAAAGCATGAAAGCACTCAAGCAAATAATCAAGCAATTGTGAATTGGATAATGAATGGACATTGATTGATGTGTAAGTAAACTTAGCTAACCAAATAAAATATAGAGCTCACACTAAATAATGACACCTATTAAAGTTTGTTTGCAATACCTAAGTGACATAAGGGTGGAAGACATGGGTGCTATGGAACTTAGGAAAAAGAAGATAGAAGTGAAAATCAATCACATAGCAAGCATGGTCCACAAAGCTTAGAGAGCTCAAAAATATGTCACTAGGTAAGCTTATGATCTAATTTCACGATTCCACAAATCTCAATGCATGAACTAGGTGATGTCAATAAAGGTAAATCATAAACAAGCATCTCCTAACAAAAAATGCATTGATAATACACTATTGCCTAACAATAGATAGTGAACTTAAATTACATGGTGGCCAAAACATGCAATTTAAAAGACTTAAAATGCTTTGAAGGCAGTGTCACAAGTCCTTGGTATGCACAAATGTTAAGCATGATCAATTCAAAACCAAGTAACAAAAGCTAACCTCAATAAAGAAATCCAACAATGAATAATTTCATCATCAAGAAACAGCAAATCAAATCAATAATCCAACACTTATCATGAAAACAGAAAATTAAAAAGAAATTAAACTAACTAAATAACTAACTAACTGACTAACTAACTAACTAAAGGAGTTGGTGATAGATGGTGATTGGTAGTTTTGGATGATGGTTGAAGAAGGGAAAGAAAAGAAGAGAAGGGAAAAGAAGAAAATGAATGGAGAGAAGAGAAGAAAAGAAGGTGGGTGAAACAGGGCAGTAAGTCACGTGTACGCATCATGTCATGCATACGCGTGAGTTGCAAAAGTGAGGTGCGACACGTACGCATCGTCGACGCGCACGCGTGATAGTGCAGAGAGACAGATGACGCGTACGCGTGGGTCAAAATTGTGCTAGACGCACAATTTCAGCACACTACCCACGGAACTCTCTGGTTTTTGTACTGGACCTAAAAATTTTTAATGTCACGCGTACACGTGGGTGACGCGTACGCGTGGCTGGGTGCTCTGTTTTTCACAATTTTTCAATTTCTTGCACCAAACCAAGCATTTCAAACCTCCAAACAGCTACCAAAATACCATAAAACCTTATTTAACATACTAGACTACTACATAAACTCAACAAACTAAGCTAAACATGAAATTAAACTAATTTACCAATATGTACAAAAGAGAAAAATGAAAAAGATGTTACCATAATAGGGTGTCTCCCACCTAGCACTTTTGTTTAATGTCCTTAAGTTGGACTTATAGGGAGCTCTAATCAAGGTGGCTTGTGCTTGAATCCATCCTTAAACATCCACCAATGCTTGAATCTCCAATAAGTTCCATCATTCAAAATTAATAGCTCCAAACTTTGATGGAGTCTTTCACAAACCATGAGCTCCCAAAATTGATCATCATTTTGTAATCCGGGATTCCACACTTTGTTTTCACACCCGTCTTCAAGTTGATCATCATGATTCCATCCGGGTGGTTTAGCCTTGGAATTCTCATTTAGGCACTCAAACACCTTCCTAGATCCATTCAATGTAGCACTACACCAACCATTGTACTTAGGCTTTGATAACTCAACCGTAATAGCAAGATCTGGTCTAGATTGACCTTAAAGTCATCTGAGTCAATAGGAGTGTCGAATGTATAAGAATCCATAGGTTTCCCAATTCGTGTAATCCCGTTTTGATCCATAGTGACTTCGGTGTTCCTGCATACATAAATAAGAGACAAAGAAAAATGGGAGTCTCTATGTCACAGTATAGGGAGCTCCCAGTGAGATATCCAAAATGAAATAGAAAAGAATAAAGAGGAAGATTTTGAAAATTAAAGAGGGAAAAGGAATTTAAAATTTAAATTATTTATTTATTTTTTTATTTTCAAAATTAATAAATAAAAATAGAAAAATTAAAAAGAAAATTCAAAAATAAAATAAAAAATTAGAAAGACAGGGATTTAAAAATTTTTGAAATTCAAAGACAAACAATTAACTAACAAGATTTGAAAAGAAAGATAACAGATTTTGATTTTAAAAATTTTTGAATTTGAATTTTGAAAAAGAATTGATTTTGAAATTTTAAATTGATTTAAGATAAGATAAAGATTTGAACATTTGAATTTTAAAATTTGAATTTAAGATAAGATAAGATTTAAAATTTAAAGATTTTGAAAAAGATTTTGAAAAAGATTTTAAAAAGATATGACAAAGATTTGAAAAAGATTTGAAAAGATAAGATTTGGTGTTTGAATTTTAAAAAAGATTTGATTTTGAAATTTGAAATTTGAGAATTTTGAAATTTGAAATTTGAAATTTAAAATTTGAATTTTGAATTTTGAAAACTTGAATTTTGAAATTTGAATTTTAAATTTTGAATTTTGAAAATTGAATTTGAATTTGGATAAGATAAGAATTTTAAATTTGAATTTTAAAATTTGAATTTAAAATAAGATAAAATATTATCTTTTTGAAATTCAAAGAAAGATAAAAAGATAAGATAAAGATTTGAAAAGATTTGATTTTGAAAATTTTGAATTTTGAAATTGAATTTTAAAAATTGAATTTGAAAAAAAAAAACAGATAAGATAAAGGTTTTGAAAATTATTGAAAGATAACGAAAGATAAGATAAAGATTTGAAAAAGTTTTGAATTTAAAATTTAAAAGAAAGATAAGATAAGAAAGAATCAAATTAAAAAAAAGATATGATAAGATATAAAAAGATAAGATTTAAAATTTGATTTTTGAAATTAAGATAAGATAAGATAATGATTTTGAAATTAAAATTTGAACTTCTTTTTTGAAATTTTCAAAAATTTTAATTAAAGATAGAAAAGATATTTTTTATTTTTTTGAATTAATGAAGAAAGAGAAAAATAACCAAAAGACACCAAACTTAAAAATTTTAAGATCAAAACAAGAAAAGAAACAAGAACAACTTGAATACCAAGAAAGAACACAAAGAACAAATTCAAAAATTCAAAGCAAATAAAGAACAACTAAAGGACACCAAACTTAAAATTTTAAAAGCCAAGACACTAATTTTTCGAAATTTGCATGAAAAACACCAAAAGACATCAAATTTAAAGAAATTGAAATCAAATAAAAGAAAGTAAGAAGAACAATTTTCTAAAAACTCAAGAAAAGACAGACCAAAAGTATCAAAGGGACCAAAGATAAAAAGAGACACCAAACTTAAGGATTGACACAAGACTAAAACAAAAAACACTATTTTTGAAAATATTTTGAAAAGAACACCAAGAAAATTCGAAACTTTAACAGGAACAAAAACAAAGACTCAAACTAAAAGATAAAGATCAAAGAGAAAAGAAAAGGTTTTGAAATTTATTTTTTTCGAAAAAGAAAATAAAAGACTCGAACAAAATAGTAAAAAGTAACTAATTTAAGCAACAAGATAATCCGTAGTTTGTCAAATCCAAACAATCCCTGGCAACGGCACCAAAAACTTGGTGCGCGGATTCCCACACTCCACACAACTGAACCAGCAAGTCCATTGGATCGTCCAAGTAATACCTGAGGTGAGTCAGGGTCGATCCCACGAGGATTGTCGGCTTGGATCAAACAGTGGTTATCTTGTAAATCTTAGTTAGGCGGATAGAAAAGTTGTTTAGTTGTTTAAGCGTGTAAAAGTAAAATAAAGATAACGTTACTCAGTGGTTGTGAATCTAATGATAGGAAGATGGTTGATAAACCCCAATTTGGTGGTTTATCTTGTGTTGATTTTAGGGGATTTTATCAACTTTTCTCGCATTTTTTCAATTAAATAGCATGCTTTTGTAATTCTCTCTTAATTTGTGCTTAAGTGTAAAAACATGTTTTTTAGGCCTTTAATTTGCTAATTTTAATTCACCTTTGATTCCACTAGATGCCTTGATGTGTTTGTTAGTGAATTCAGGTTGAAAAGGCTAGGAATGGATCAAAGGAGTGAAGAGAAAAGCATGCAAAGTGAAGATTTCATGGAAAATCAAGGATTTGGAGTGCACAGATCGACGCATAAGCCTGACAGACGCGCACGTGTAAAAATGAGCTTGTTCAGGTGACGCGTACGCGTGACATGACGCGTACGCGTGAGAAGCAAAATGCCAGATGACGCGTACGCATGGCCTATGCGTACGCGTCGCAGCTCGCACGTGACCTCATTAAAGTGAAAATGCTGGGGGCGATTTCTGAGCTTCCCAAGCCCAAATCCAACTGATTCCAGAGACTATTTCGTGCTGAATTCAAGCTTGGACAAAGGGAGGAGCACTTATTTATAAAATAGCATCATGTAGGTTAGTTTTCTAGAGAGAGAAACTCCCTCTTCTCTCTAGAATTAGGGTTCTAGGGTTACTTTGCATCTTAGATCTAGGTTTTAATTCTTGCTTTCATCTTGTTTTCTTTATAATTTCTCGTTTCTACACTTTCATTCTCTTAGTTTGTAGTGTTGATTTTCCTTTTATGCCTCTCTTTAGTTTATGAATGCTCTTGTTGGATTTGGTTCTCTTTTAATGCAATTTATGTTTCCATGTCTCTTTCATGTTTATCTTCATTGCTATTGTTGATTTCTTGTTCATGTTAGTTATGGGTTTTATTAATTCTTGCAATTTATGATGTTTACTTTTATTGCACTCTAGGTGTTTGATGAAATGTTTTCACTAGTTATCGAGTAGCTTTCTTTACTCTTGGCCTAGGTTAAGGGAATTGAGTGACCTTGAGTCATTGGGTCTTATTGAATTGGTGATTTGAGAACCCTATGTGGTCAATTTGATAACCATTGACACTAGTCTACTACTAAGTCAATTAGTAGCTAGGTTAGGACTTATGGATTGATGTTGGTCAAGCCATTTGACATACTTCAAGTATAGAAGTAGATTTAATGAGCTCGGTTCCTCATAATTGTCAATACATGGTTCAATACATGGTTTGTAGACAAGGATGGTGATCACAATTTCCTTTTTTTAAACAAGAGTTCTTTCCTTTATTTTTATTAGTTAATTGTCATTTACTTTCTTGTCCTTATATTTTCTTGTCAATTATCAAAATCAAATCCCCTTGTTCTTCATAGCCAATAATTGAGCACTTCATTGCAATTCCTTGTGAGGCGACCTGAGGTTTAAATACTTCGGTTAATTTTTAGTGGGGTTTGTACTTCTGACAACCAAAATCTATTAAAATTTGAATTGAGCATTACTAGTTGGTTGGGAACTATACTATCAACGGAATTATTTAATTTTGAATGAAATTCCTAACCATACGAAAATGCTCTTTCAATGGTTAAGGCTTCGAAGATGCTTTGTTCTTCTGGATCAATACTTTCTTGCTGTCTACTCCAACTGTGAATGATTTCTTCTATAGCAAGCTGTATGTGATCAACGCTGGTTTGAGTGGCCGCCAATCTTCCTCTAGGCTGAACACTAGGTTTAGTGCGCATCCAGTCAGAATGAAGGTGAAGCTCCTGCAGTTCATCCCCTTGGTGATCCTACTCAAAATGCCACAGATAAGGTCAAATCTTCCGGATCAGAGAATGATGCGCCTTGATTCTAGCCTTTACCACAAAGACCCTAATGTCCCCATACCTTGGTTGAATATATGTCTCGAGAAGTCCCCAACGAAGTCGTGGATTAGCCATCTAAGAGATGTATAATCAAGTTAGTGGTTAATTGATATTCGATGAAAGACGCTCGCAGTACCCATGTAGAGTAGAGATAACTTTTGATGGTTCAACTCATTCATAAGGTTGAAAAATGAAGATACATCTTAGGAGAGAATCAAACACGAATTGAAATAGAACAATAGTACTTTTATTAATCCATAAGACTCAACAGAGCTCCTAACCTTAACCTAGGAGGTTTAGTGGCTCATACTGTACATAATGGTGTTCGAAAATAATGGGGGAGGATGAAGATCCTAAACATGGTTGATCTTCTCCTATATATACTAATCTAATAACTAAGGATTACACAAATATGATAGGCTTAGGCTTGTAGTGCGAAAATCCACTTCTGGGGCCCACTTGATGAGTGTTTGGGATGAGCTAAGGGTGTCTCCGCGTGCTAGTGTGCTCTTTGGGCGTTGAACGGCTGCTTGGGACACCTTTTTGGGCGTTGGACGCTGGCCACCTCTCTGTGGGCGCTGGACGCTAGGTCTGAGGTAGATGGCTGGTGTTGAACACCAGTTTTGAGCCTTCATATTCAAAGACAAGTATAGACCATTAAATATTGCTGGAAAGCCCTGGATGTAAGCTTTCCATAGCCATTGAGAACGCTCCATTTGGATATCCGTAGCTCCAAAAATGCCTGTTTGAATGTACGGAGGTCAGATCCTGACAGCATCTGCTACGCTTTCTTTGCCTCTGAATCAGACTTTGTCAAAACTCTCAGATTTTAGCTAGAAAATACCTGAAATCACCATAAAACACAATAACTCATAGTAGAATCCAAAAATGTGAATTTTACACTAAAACCTATGAAAATATAATAAAACTTAAATAAAATATAACAAAAACTATATGAAAATGATGTCAAAAAGCGTATAAAATATCCACTCAGCACTACATCTTATAAATCATTTTTTCAGGCGATTAAATTGGGTTACAAGCCCCGTCGTAGCAAGGTCTTATAGAGGACGCACATGAGGAAGGAAGACCGTTTCAAGTGGGTCGACAAGTAGTTAGAGGATCCTACTGTAAGCTATATAATTAAAACCTTATAGATATTCATTAATTGTTATCATTTATAAATTATCTTAAACCTAATTTGATATTTTTGGCTATGTTGACTTCGATTATAAGCTAGCCAGGGCCTAGGAGGAGCGTGCGACTCAGATTGCTAAGAGGACTCAGAGTCGCCGCCTATATCTAAGGATAAGCTATAAACACAATCTGTGGGTGGCCACAAGCGGGGTGGGCTTATGGTATGGATCATGTCTCCACCTCGACTACTCTACAATTCTTGGATGTTGAGTTTACTACCAGCATAAGTGTAGATATCAGGGAGCAAGTTACCTTACTCAACAGGGAGCTGCAATAGGATATGGAGTGAGAGCTTCAGCAGCATATGACGAGATATACAAAGCTAGAGGCACGCTACCAGTAGGATTGGGACAAGCGGAGTCGTGCTCGCCAAAGATACGAGGGGGAGATCAAGAGTCTTTAGGAGACTGTCAACCACTAACAATTTGATCTAGACCAGTGGAAGAATACAATCACAGACGTGTACTCTTACATGCGGGAGAAGCTGGGGAGTGGCTCGTCCTGTAGTGTGCCAGCCATGCCACCTTTTCCTCCGAATACACGTCGTCCACTAGCAACATCTGGTCTTCGTGATCAGTCGCCGATGCCACCAGATTATCTCGGACGATTACATGTAGTTTATATTTTTTGTATGTGTACGTGTATTTTCAGTTTTCATGACATTTTTCTTTTTATTTTGCTTACTTGTATTTAAAATTCGAATAACAATCGTGTAAATTTACTATTTATTTAGTTTCAGTTTGAATAGAAACTTTTTTATTCGCATAATTGGTTGTATTTAAATCTAATGGTATAACAGATATTCAATTATATAGCTACAAACCATAAATATGCATATAACCCCCTCTCCAGAAAGAAAACTACTTTTACCGATAGCTAGATCGTCAGTACATAATATTTATGAAAAATAAAAAAAATTATCTAATGTATATCAATGGCTTAACTTCGATTAATATTAATTTTTTTTACAATGCCAGCATGTACCGACAGCCAAGCTGTTGGTAAAATAAAATTAAATATTTTTACCACGACTTAATTTACCGACGGTGAGGAACTGTCGGTAATATTTTTCGGGGTCTACCAACGCCACCTTAGCTGACGATAAAATTGATTACCGACGCTTGGGTCGTTGGTAATGTCGTTAGTAAAATTAACACTTCTTGTAGTTTGATGAAATATGACCCACCATTAGCAGTCAATGCTCTTCATTGTGCTGAACTGACTGATCATGTGGAAGAAGAGGAGGATCTAAGTCTGACGAGGAATATGTTGCAAACAAGGTGTTTAGGAATGGATAGATTGTTCATATGGCAGTGAAAAATTATAGTATTCGAAGGAATGTGGAATATAAAATTGTGAAATCAGACAAGGTGTACACAAGATCAATGCATTTATTAATGTTACATATATTAGATGCACCGGATCTGGATCTATGTATACTTTATGTGTACTCACAATATTCGAGATGTGTAAAGGTATTGAAATGAATAAGTGTCTTAAAATAAAATTATAGTTATCAATAGATAAATTTATTTTATTTACAAAAAAAATACTCTTTGTTAATGGTACCTTAATGTTTTCTCAATATGTAATAATATAAAGAAAAACAAAGCACATGACTCTGCACCCTTGATCACTAGTCCTTTCCCCAACATACTTGCGCAGTTACGTAAACATATATGTTAAACATGTTATTCTTATTCGTCATCCATCTAGCTGTCAATTTTTTGAGAGGTATATATAGTGCTATTTACACATTAAATTTTATTTGATTCATTGTAACATTAATTTAATTTATAATAAATTATAATGATAAGTACTATTTTGGTTCTTAACGTTTGGAGTCAAAATAGAAATCGTCCCTAACTTTCTTTCATTCAAAATGATTCTCAGCATAACATTTAGTATTAAAATTATCCTTTTGAACATAATAATTTTTTAAATGACAAAAATACCTCTTTTATTTTGTTTCAACTGCATCACATCCACCACCACACTAATGCCTCTCTCTACCTCTTCATGATCACCACCACCAATAATACCACACTTGAAATTCTTTAAATTCAACAACTCCAAAGGACTTTTTTTATCCATATCAAAATAGTGAAAGACCGAGATCATTAACAACAGCAAAATTACCCATCCATAAGCAGTAGAGAGAAATCTCATGGATAGAAGGCATGGTTGCCGTTGATGGTGGATTTAAGAGCAGAGCCAAAGAACCTGCAGTCATCATCGTCGTCATCATCGGAGACAATGTCATCATCTAAGGTTCCCAATCACAATGGAGAGGATCAAACAATGGTGGATTCGGGTACCGAATTGTAAGAATTGTAACTAATCAACTGGTTAATTAAGTGATTAATTGCTCAAATTAGATTCCGAAAAGTTAGAGTGAGAATTTGAGGATTTAAAGGTGATTTTTGGACTCAATGGGTCTTTCTGAGTCAGAAAATGTGCTTTCTGTGAAACACCGCAAAAATCGTGAACCGACAATTGAACCGGTTGAACCGGTTCAAGTCTGCCCGGTACCGCACGAGAAAAAGTGAAAACTGGCAAAAACCTTAGGAAAACATTAGAAGTTAAAAACCGGGCGTTAATTTTAAAGGTTTGGCCCGAAATTGGGCCAAACGGGCTAAAAAGCTAACAGGTTGGACCGGGCCCAAGTTGAGCCCAAGCTATATATACCCTCATTAAAAGCTAATTCAGTACACAACACACTCATAATACACCACCACCAGCTGAAATAGAAAGGGGAAGAGAGGAAGCAGAAATACTATTCATTGTCAATTTCCTAAGCTTATATCTTGAGCTAGAGAGCTCCGATCTCCGCACCGTTTGCGGCTACGCGTTCCTTGTGAAGAGCACTACAAAATCCATATAAGAAACTGGAGAGTTAACCACGAAATATTTTCTATTCTTCTCTCCAAAATTTCGGTTCTTAGGGTTTGTGATTAAGTGAGTTTTTGTGATTTTGGATGTTTAGGTTTGCTCTAATCCTTGCTTAGCCTTAGATTTTTGCTATCAAATCTGTTGGAAAAGGTAAGAGCCATTAAACCCTTGTGAAATTTCAAGTTTGATAACCCTAGGTTGAATTATGGTGAATTATGTGTGTTATAGCTTGAAGTGGTGAGTAATTGAACTTGTTGGAGCTTATTGGTAATTGTTGGTGGCTTGGATTGTGTTGGAAAAGCCTAACTTGTGCTCAACTTTGGTTTAAGGGCATATTAGGAATCGACCAAGGTATGGTTTCAGTTTCCTCTATGTAGTATATAATATTCATGAACACTTAGGCTAGTGACCCATAGGATAGGTTTGGAATTTATATGTTGTTGATGATTGTTTGGGTTGTTAATGTTGTAAATGTTGATTGAGATAATGGGGTTGGAATGTGATGTATGATGAACTTGTATGAATATGTATTTTAGTCATTAATAAGGAGTATGAATGAGTTGATGAGGAAGATTGATATTGATGAAATGAGAAATTGTGAATGTGTTGGAGAGAAATTGCTTGATGTGTTGTATATTGATACTCAAGGTTGAGAATGTTGAAATGCAAAGTAAAGAGCAGTAAAAATGGTGCAATACGTATTAGAGTGTGGATTTTGATGAGAAATGGAGTTTTGAATGGTTTGGTATGGGTTGGAATGTGTATGGTAAGAAATAGTGGTAATTGTGAACTTTGATAAAAGTGGATTTTTGGTGAACTTTGTTCGATTATAACTTTTGCCTCGATTTTTAAAAATTGATGAAACTTATCTAGAATTAAAGATCTTTGAAAATCCTTTTAATCGATATAAAGTTTGTGAAAATTATAATTTCATAGAGGAAGTTATGATCATTCAAAGTTGGTGTTAAAAATCTGAAAATCTGCTAAGTTGCAGAATTTCATGATTTCTGATATGTGCGAGCGCACACCCTTGTGCAGATGCACACCTTGCAAAAATTTCGACCTGTGCGAATGCACACACCTGTGCGCACGCACAGGCAGGGAAACGCGTTCTATTTGCAGTGCTAGCACAACTTGTGCGCGCACATATCTAAGGATAAACTGCAACCTGTGCGTCTACACACACATGTGCGCACACACACGTTGGGAAGGCCAGTCTGTTGGGGGCGCTGGCACAGGTTGTACGAGTGAAAAGATTTTTGTAAGTTTTGACACCTGTGCGTACGCACACCCCTGTGCGTACGCACACATTTTAAAACTCTTCGGAGCGTGCGCACGCACACCACTGTGCGGCCGCACACGCCCTGTTTCTCAAATTTTTCTTTGTTCTCAACTCTTCTACCTTCCCAACAAGGTTGTAAGCTCCTTTAACACTATTTTTAGACTCCTGGGCCTAGTTTTGGATAGTTAAAACATGGGAAAGAATTTAATGGATCTATGTGATATTATTTGAAAACTTAGAAAATGGAGGCCTAGGTTTCTGGTGTGCTGAGAATGGTTTGACGTTAGGTGAAGGATGACTGATATATGAGATGAAGAATGAGGAACTGTTGATATTTGGAAACTGAGTTATGAATGGACAGTGGTTGAGATGAGTCGAGGACTCTGGATGAGATGATGGATCCATGTATATTAAAAATGTTTTTCTAAAAACCACTGAAATAATGTTTTTACTGAGATTATGAGACGCTAGGCGCCCGGTAGGGATGGCGGTTGGATCCCGCCTATCGAGGTAGCGGAGGCGGCGTAAGGGCGGTGGTTCATCCCGCTTGTGTTGAGATGTGAGGTCTGTGGCAAGAGTATCCCGCTCGCATCCCTTTGGATCAATAGAGCGTGCAGGCGCCGGTACCTGGACAGTGATCCGGGCACTATATCTCGGGGGTTCCCATATGAAGATTCTGAAGGGCGACGTCTCTATGGAGATGTGTCGGGTTAGCAGTTGAACCGACAATGTGATATCACAGCCAATAGGGCAGGCATTCATCATATGCACTTTCTATCTGATTGTATGCTTTGATTACTTGTAATGGCTTGCCTAATTGAATAACATGTATAATTACTATTTGAATTATTTGCCTTATATGCTTCTACTTGTGTTTTACTTGCATTGTATATTGTCTGTGCTTTCTACTGGGATTGAGGAGGTTTGAAAGGCGGTTGCGATGGGATCGCATGGAGGATCGATTGGGGAAGGCTATGTGACAGCAGTGTTTGGTTAGAGTAGAAATCCCTAAGATAGATTACCCAGTTCATTTATGTTCAGGATTATATATTAGGCTTATTTGTTTTAGTATGCCTTAAGATTGAATCTTGTGAGGGATACGAAGTCTAGGATTGCCTTTGGCGTCCCGGGGTCTTATATCCTACATCACTAGGCACTGTTACCATATTGAGAACCTCCGGTTCTCATACCATATTTTTATTGTGTTTTTCATATGCAGGTCGCAACGCACCTCGGTGGGTTACTTTGATGGTGACAGAAGCGGAGGATCTTGTTACTCTTGAAGTCTTTTTGGTTTATCCTGTTACATATCTCTCACTTTTGTATGTTGGTTTTGCCTAGAAGCTTGTATTTGAGAGAACAAAATTGTATAAGCTATTTTTACTGTCTGTTTCTTTTTGGTCTGTATATGGCTAGCCGGCTTAAACTCCGCGAGCTGTGGCTAGTTTCCTATGATATTATATCCTTATCTTTTGTTATATCTTATCTGTTTCTTGTGCCATAAGCTAGTAGCTTCGTTAGTACGTTTTGCGCTTTTCAAATCCAAAATTTGAGCTATATCCTTCATCGGACTTCTAGATTATACTATTCTTTCTATACATATTATATGTATGAGCTTAGAACTGTCATAATCTCTGATTAACCTTGCTTTACGATGCGAGGTAAAGCTTAGGCTAATTAAGGTGTTACATTTAGTGGTATCAGAGTGGTTCGTCCTCGTGAGCCTGAGGGATGGACCGATTGTGCTTCATTACATACTCTGTGTGTCTTTTCTTTGATGCTATTAGGTTATCTACTTGATATATGCATAGCTTGCTTGTTTGTGAGTACCTGTTTGGGATAATTGAAGCACTAGGCTTTTGATATTGAGACTGATCACCTTGATATCGATTGTTTGGTGTAGACAGGAACCCTACATGGCCACTCGCGGACGAGGTCGAATGCGTACACGAGAAAGTAGGAATGAGCAACCAGCTGACAACCATGCCGAATTCATGGCGGCCATGGATAACTTAGCAAATACCATGGAAGCTAATGCTGCTGCGACTCTGTAAGCTGTACAGAGATTAGGCCAACCGGCCAGGAACGAAAATGGAAACGGGAATGGCGAAGGGAATGCTAATGACAATGCTGAGGGGAACGGCGATAATACGGGTGGTGTTCCGATGACCTTGGCGACGTTTCTCAAGGTTCATCCACCAACTTTTCGAGGGTCTACTAATCCTACCGAAGTGGACCACTGGTTTCAGGCTATGGAGTGTGCTTTACAGGCGCAGCATGTTCCCATCAATCAATACGTTGAGTTCGTCACTTATCAGCTAGCGGGAGAGGCCCAACCCTGGTGGCAAGCAGAGTGTCGCTTGCTACAGCTTCAGAACGCCGAAATTTCATGGGAGGTGTTCCAAACGGCCTTCTACAAGAAATACTTCCCTGAGTCTGCAAGAGAAGCAAAGGAGATGGAACTAATGTAGCTGAAGCAAGGTTCCCTGTCTGTGGCAGATTACACTAGCAAGTTTGAGGAACTCTGTAGGTTTTCTAGGGTGTGTCAGGGTGCTCTGGAAACTTATGAGAGTTGGAAGTGTATTAAATACCAAAGGGGGCTAAAGGACAATATTATGACTGATGTGGCTCCTATGGAGATCCGTGTCTTCTCTGACTTAGTGAACGAAGCGAGGGTAGTAGAGGAGTATGCCAAGACCGTGGCAGCGTCTAAGGATACTCATGGAGGGAGATCTAGTCGGGGGCGTAGCAAGTATTTTCATCCGAGAGGACAAATCTTCAACAGATAAGGATATGCGCCTCAAGGGCTAGGAGGTTTCAAAAAGAACACCCATGATCAGATTCAGCGTGGCAAAGGGAGAGGAAATCAGAGCAAGAGTTCTTCGGATTTAGCTTGTGATCGTTGTGGACGTTTTCGTCCATATGACTCTTGCAAGATTGGTATAGTCAGGTGCTTCAACTGTGGCTTGCCTGGTCATTTTGCGAGGGATTGCACGCGTGGGAAGAACCAAAGTGCGGGTAAAGGTCAGCACCAGGGGCGAGTCTTTGCTGTGAATGCCAAGGATGCTCCCAAGGAGGATCCGTTGATGAGAGGTATATGTTTAATTGGTGATAAGTCCTTAGTTGCATTATATGATACTGGAGCATCGCATTCATTTATTTCATTTGCTAAAGTTGAGGAATTAGGCTTGAAAGTGTCAGAGTTACTATTTGATCTGCATGTACATACTCCGCATCAGACAATTATGACTAGGTCAGGGTGTAGGCAAGTAGGTTTCAAGCTTGAGGGTAGAGACTTTGTACATCATTTGATCTATTTGCCAATGATTGGATTGGAGATGATTTTGGGATTTAATTGGTTGTCAAAGAATCAGGTTTTGTTAGATTGCTTTGAGCGGTCAATTCGGTTTATGCCGAAAGGAGAAAATGGAGCAGTGGTAGCTACCGGGTATTACCTGAACTCTATAATGGTGCATTGTAATGGGAAGGAGTGTCAGGGTTATATTCTGTTGGCTGCTAATGCGTTGGGGTATTCTCAGAACTTAGATCAGATACCAGTGGTTAGAGATTTTCCTGAGGTATTCCCGTAAGATATCCATGAGTTTCCATCTCAAAGGGAAATTGAATTTGTGATTAAATTACTGCCGGGAGCCGGACCAGTGTCGATTGCACCGTATAGAATGGCTTCGATAGAGCTGGCAGAATTAAAGAATTAGTTGGAAGAGCTTCTGAACAAGAGGTTCATTCGACCAAGTGTATCACCATGGGGAGCACCAATTTTATTGGTAAAGAAGAAGGATGGAGGAATGCGTTTGTACGTGGATTACCGACAGTTGAATAAAGTGACTATGAAGAACAAGTACCCGCCACTAAGGATAGATGACTTGATGGATCAGTTGCAAAGAGTTGGAGTATTTTCCAAGATTGATTTGAGATCCAGTTACCATCAAATAAGGGTGAAAGAGGATGATATCCCTAAGACCGCGTTTAGGACACGCTATGGACACTACGAGTTTGCGATTTTGTCCTTTGGGTTAACGAATGCACCTGCTGTTTTCATGGATTACATGAACAGAGTGTTTTGTCCCTTTTTGGACAAATTCGTGGTGGTTTTCATAGATGACATCTTGGTTTACTCTAAGACGGAAAAGGAGCTTGAGGAACACTTGAGGATTGTGTTGCAAATCTTAAAGGAGCGGAAGTTGTATGCTAAGTTGTCAAAGTGCGAGTTCTGGAAGGAGGAAGTAAAGTTCCTAGGTCACGTGGTAAGCAAAGGAGGGATAGCTATGGATCCTTCAAAGGTAGAAGCAGTGATGGAATGGGAAAGACCAATGACAGTGACGGAAGTGAGAAGCTTCTTGGGTTTAGCCGGATATTACCAGAGGTTTATCGAAGGATTTTCCTAGATTGCACTACCGATGACGAAGTTAACAAGGAAAGAAGTGCCATTCATGTGGATGTTGGAGTGCAAAAAGAGTTTTCAGACTTTGAAGCAGAGAGTAACTTCAGCACCTGTTCTAATCTTACCGGAACCGCATGAACCGCTTGAAGTGTATTGTGATGCGTCACTGAAGGGTTTGGGTTGCGTGTTGATGCAACACCGGAATGTGGTGGCTTACGCATCGCGTCAGCTGAGACCGCATGAGGTGAATTACCCCACTCATGACTTGGAATTAGCGGAGATTGTGTTTGCATTGAAGATTTGGAGGCACCACTTGTACGGAGTAAGGTTTAGCATCTTTTCTGATCATAAGAGTCTCAAGTACACCTTCGATCAGAAAGAGCTTAACATGCGTCAGAGGAGATGGATGGAGTTGCTTAAGGACTATGATTTTGAACTGAGTTAGCATCCCAGAAAGGCAAATGTGGTAGCAGACGCATTGAGTCAGAAATCTATAACAATAGCTTGGATGAGAATCAAGGAAGAGGAGCTAGTAGATAAGTTTGTGGATCTTAAGTTGGATATTGGTGAAGTTGCCGGAAGAGCTTGTTTAAACCAGCTACAAATCTTAAGCACGTTTAAATCAGAGATACAAAGGGCTCAGCAAGATGAGCAGAAGCTTCAGCAATTGTTTCAACCAGTTGGTGATAAGAGGCGTGAAGAATTCAGTAAGGATGGTGAAGGATTGTGGAGATATAAGGGGAGAATTTGTGTACCGGATGTTAGGAGTTTGAGGCAAGACTTATTGTCGGAAGCTCACAACAGTGGGTTTTCTATTCATCCCGGAAGCATGAAGATGTATTATGACTTAAAGAAGATGTTCCGGTGGCCTGGGATGAAGGGTGATGTAGCAACAGTGGTATCCAAGTGTTTAACTTGTCAGAAAGTGAAGATAGAGCATCAGAAACCACCGGGGATGTTACAGCTGATGAACGGATATTTTATACGCTTTTTGGGGTTAATTTCATATAGTTTCTAGTGTGTTTTAGTTAGTTTTTAGTTTATTTTCAGTAGTTTCTAGGAAAAATTCACATTTCTGGACTTTACTATGAGTTTGTGTGTTTTTCTGTAATTTCAGGTATTTTCTGGCTGAAATTGAGGGAGCTGAGCAAAAATCTGATTCAGGCTGAAAAAGGACTGCTGATGCTATTGGATTCTGACCTCCCTGCACTCGGAATGGATTTTCTAGAGCTACAGGATTCAAATGGCGCGCTTTCAATTGCGTTGGAAATTAGACATCCAGGGCTTTCCAGCAATATATAATAGTCCATACTTTGCTCAAGGATAGATGACGTAAACTGGCGTTCAACGCCAGTTTCATGTTGTAGTCTGGCGTCCAGTGCCAGAAACAAGTTACAAGTTGGAGTTCAACGCCAGAAAAGGATCCAAAGCTGGCGTTGAACGCCCAAAACAGCCCTATGCACGTGATTAGCTTAAGTCTCAGCCCCAGTAGCCGTGCGGTGACAGCGCATCTGGACCCTTTTCACTGGAAGGATGGATGGTAGCCATTGACAACGGTGATCCACCAACACGCAGCTTGCCATAGGAGGACGTGCGTGCGTGAATCAGAAAACAGAGGAAAGCAGAATTTCAGAAGACAAAGCATCTCCAAAACTCCAACATATTCTCCATCATTGCATACAAGTATAATTTGTGTTCTGCCTTTTTATTCCTTGCAATCAAATTTGATAAATGAATTATTTTATTGTTTTCCTGACTAAGAGTTACAAGATAACCATAGATTGCTTCAAGCCAACAATCTCCGTGGGATTGACCCTTACTCACGTAAGGTATTACTTGGATGACCCAGTGCACTTGTTGGTTAGTGGTACGAGTTGTAAAAAGTGTGATTTACAATTCGTGCACCAAGTTTTTGGCACCGTTGCCGGGGATTATTTGAGTTTGAACAACTGACGGTGAATCTTGTTGCTTAGATTAGGAAATTTTTGTCTTTTGGGTCAGAGTCTTTTATTTTCTTTTCAAAAATTTTTTAAAAAAATAATTTTTCTATTAAATCTCGTACCAAATTTTAAGTTTTGTGTTTTCTTGTTGATTTTCCTTTGTTTTTCGAAAATTTTATTTTGGTTTTCTAAAAATTTTAAGTTTGGTGTTCTTTCTTCATGTTCTTGTGTTCTTGTGAGTCTTCAAAGTGTTCTTGAGTTTTCCTTGTGTCTTGATCTTAAAATTTTTAAGTTTGGTGTTCCTTGGTGTTTTCCCTCCAAAATTTTTGGAAACAAGGAGCATTAGATCTAAAAATTTTAAATCTTGGGCTATCTTATTGTTTCTCTCTTTCCTCTTTAAATTCAAAAATATCTTTTTTCTCTATTTTTAAAACAAAATTTTCGAAATTTATTTTTAAAATTCATATTTTTTTTTCAAAATTTAAAATCTTTTTCAAAACTTCCTGACCACTTTCTCTCTCCTCATTTTTTTCGAAAATCTTCACCTATTTTTATTTATTTTATTTTAATTTATTTTATTTTCGAAATAATTAAATAAATAAATAAATAAATAAAAATAAATTTTTTACTTTACATCATCTCCCTTTCTCCATCATGGATCTAAGTGGAAATGAACAGTTCAGGAGGACTCTGGGGTCATATGCTAACCCCTCTACTGCTTCATATGGGAGTAGTATTTTTTCGAAATAATTAAATAAATAAATAAATAAATAAAAATAAATTTTTTACTTTACATCATCTCCCTTTCTCCATCATGGATCTAAGTGGAAATGAACAGTTCAGGAGGACTCTGGGGTCATATGCTAACCCCTCTACTGCTTCATATGGGAGTAGTATTTGCATACCCTCCATTGGAGTCAGTAGCTTTGAGTTGAATCCTCATCTCATTATCATGGTGCAGCAAAGCTGCCAGTATTTCGGTCTTCCACAGGAAGAA
>NC_029794.2:101901898-101902157 GCF_000816755.2 Arachis ipaensis
TCATCTCCCTTTCTCCATCATGGACCTAAGCGGAAATGAACAGTCCAGGAGGACTCTGGGGTTATATGCTAACCCCTCTACTGCTTCATATGGGAGCATTATCTGCATACCCTCCATTGGAGTCAGTAGCTTTGAGTTGAATCCTCAGCTCATTATCATGAAGCTGCCAAGCTGCCAGTATTTCGGTCTTCCACAGGAAGAACCTACAGAGTTTCTGGCACAGTTTTTACAAATTACTGACACAGTACAAAGTAGATCA
>NC_029794.2:101902401-101903637 GCF_000816755.2 Arachis ipaensis
GAGAGATGCTACGAAAATGCCCCTTTGAAATGTTTTCAGAGTGGGTTCAGTTAGACATCTTCTATTATGGGCTTACAGAAAGAGCTCAGATCTCTCTAGATTACTCAGTTGGTAGATCTATCCACATGAGAAAGACAATTGAAGAAGCTCAAGAGCTCATTGATACAGTTGCTAGAAATCAGCATCTGTACCTAAGCAGTGACCCTTCCATGAAAGAAGAGGCTAAAACAGTAACTGCTGAACTCAGTCCTGCAGAGCAAGCTGCTGAATTCAATCAGCAATTGGATTTTCTAACAAAGCAGTTAGCTGAATTCAAGGATAAACTACAAGAGACAAGGATGGCTAATATAAACATGGAAGTACAATTAAAGCAAACAAAGCAGCAGCTGTCAAAACAAATAACAGAAGAATGCCAAGCAGTTTAATTAAGAAGTGGGAAAGCACTAAATACCCCACTTCAAGGAAGCAGGAAACCAAGAAATGAGCAAACCACCCAAAATCCATCTGAGGACAGTAAGAGCCCAGGGAAAAATAATTCTGGCGCTAAAATGCCAGAAGTTGGGTGGAAGGTTGGCGCTGAACGCCCAGACCATGCTCAGGACTGGCGTTCAACGCCAGAAACAAGCAAGGATCTAGCGTTGAATGCCCAAAAGAAGCACAGTTCTGGCGTTCAAACACCAGGAACAGAGGAGGAGCTGGTGTCTAACGTCACTCCAGCTTCTAACTCTGGCACTCAATCGCCAGTGAGGGATCAGACACACACAAGTGCTGATAACAACCCATCTAAAAAGGCCTCTTCAACCACTTCTATAGGAAATAAACTTACAGCAACTAAGGTTGAGGAATATAAAGCCAAGATACCTTATCCTCAAAAACTCCGCCAAGAGGAGCAGGATAAGCAATTTGCTCGCTTTGCAGATTATCTCAGGACTCTTGAAATAAAGATTCCATTTGCAGAGGCACTTGAGCAAATACCTTCTTATGCCAAGTTCATGAAAGAGATCTTGAGTCATAAGAAGGATTGGAGAGAAGCTGAAAGAGTTCTCATCACTGAAGAATGCAGTGCAGACATTCTGAAAAGCTTTCCTGAAAAGCTTAAAGACCCTGGGAGTTTTCTGATACCATGCACATTAGAAGGTAATTGCACCAAGACAGCTTTATGTGATCTTGGGGCAAGCATCAACCTAATACCTGCATACACTATCAGAAAGCTTGGTTTAACTGAAGAAGTCAAAC
>NC_029794.2:101903908-101905259 GCF_000816755.2 Arachis ipaensis
GCTGAAAGCCAAGCTGGTCACAGCACCAGTTATTTCTGCACCAGACTGGACATTAGCATTTGAGCTAATGTGTGATGCCAGTGATCACGCCATTGGTGCAGTACTGGGGCAGAGGCATGACAAGCTTCTGCATGTCATTTATTATGCTAGCCGCGTTTTAAATGATGCCCAGAAAAATTACACAACCACAGAAAAAGAATTGCTTACAGTGGTTTATGCCATTGACAAGTTTAGATCATACTTGGTAGGATCAAAGGTGATTGTGTACACAGATCATGCTGCTCTTAAATATCTACTCACAAAGCAGGATTCAAAACCCAGACTTATAAGATGGGTGTTGCTTCTGCAAGAGTTTGATATAGAAATAAGAGACAGAAAAGGGACAGAGAACCAAGTGGCTGACCATCTGTCCCGGATAGAGCCAATAGAAGGGACGTCATTCCCCTCTCTTGAAATCTCTGAGACCTTTTCTGATGAGCATTTGTTTGCCATTCAGGAAACACCATGGTTTGCAGACATTGCAAACTACAAAGCTGCAAGGTTCATTCCCAAGGAGTACAGCAGGCAACAAAAGAAAAAATTAATTACTGATACAAAGTACTACTTGTGGGATGAACCCTATCTCTTTAAGAGATGTGCAATTGGCATAATCCGTAGGTGTGTGCCTAAAGAAGAAGCACAAAGGATCTTATGGCATTGCCATGGGTCACAATATGGAGGTCATTTCGGAGGTGAGCGAACAGCCACCAAGGTCCTCCAATGTGGCTTCTACTGGCCTACACTCTACAGAGATTCCTGAGAGTTTGTATGTAACTGTGACAGTTGCCAAAGAGATGGTAATTTGCCTCACAGTTACACCATACCTCAACAAGGAATCTTGGAGATTGAGTTGTTTGACGTATGGGGAATTGATTTCATAGGGCCTTTCCCACCATCATACTCAACTACTTCAAGTGCTAAGGACACACAAGACAGCTCTTGGGTGGTCCATAGGTGACCTTAAGGGCATAAGCCCAGCTAGATGCATGCACAAAATCTTATTGGAGGATAATGCTAAACCAGTGGTTCAACCACAGAGGCGGCTAAATCCAGCCATGAAGGAAGTGGTGCAGAAAGAGGTCACCAAATTACTGGAGGCTGGAATTATTTATCCTATTTCTGATAGCCCCTGGGTGAGCCCTGTTCAAGTTTTCCCCAAAAAGGGAGGCATGACAGTGGTTCATAATTAAAAGAATGAACTGGTTCCTACAAGAACAGTTACAGGGTGGCGCATGTGTATTGACTACAGAAGGCTCAATACAGCCACCAGAAAGGATCATTTTCCTTTACCATTCATAAACCAGATGCTAGA
>NC_029794.2:101906008-101906565 GCF_000816755.2 Arachis ipaensis
GTATCACCATATGGTTATGTGGAGCTTCAAGATATTGATTCTGACAAGAAGTTCATTGTTAATGGACAGAGAATCAAGCATTATCTTGAAGGCAATGTTGAGCAAGATTGCTCAAGGCTGAAGCTAGATTAAAAGCTCAGCAAGGTCCAGCTAAAGACAATAAAGAAGCGCTTGTTGGGAGGCAACCCAGCCATGGGGCATCACTTCCTCTAAGAATTTTGCCCTATTCTTGATTTTATTTGTTTATATAAAGTTCACTGATACTAAGGTAAAGAGTCAATTGTATAAGTTCACAGGGTTACAGAAGGATTCTGCACACAAAACAGAGAAAAAGAGCTCACTGGCAAGAAAACGCCAGTAATATTCTGTTTTGGGCGTTCAACGCCCAAAAGAAGCATCCACTGGGCGTTAAACGCCAGTAAAGATAGCCATCTGGGCATTAAACGCCAGAAAGAAGCTCCTTCTGAGCGTTTAACGCCAGATTTACAGCATCCTGGGCGTTCAGAAAAAACGCCCAGTGACAAAGGAGTTCCTGGCGTTCAACGCCAGAAAGAAGC
>NC_029794.2:101907502-101909084 GCF_000816755.2 Arachis ipaensis
ATCACTAAACCATACCCACTAAGATCATGGCTCCTAAAGGAAAACAACCCACTCCAAGAGGCAAGAAAGAGAGTGTTCCAAAACCACTTTGGAATCAAGGGAAGTTCTTAACTAAAGAACATTCAGACCATTATTACAAAATAATGGGTCTAAGATCAGTGATCCTGGAAGTTAGATTCGATCTGAAAGAAGACGAATATCCGGAGATCCAGGAGCAAATTCGAATCAGGAACTGGGAGATCCTAGCTAATCCTGAAATGAAAGTGGGAAGGAATATGGTCCAGGAGTTCTATGCTAATATGTGGCAAACAGACAAGCAAAGACTATTTGGATCTGCTCTCTATGACTATCGGACCTTGGTCAGAGGAAAAATTGTTCATACCCACCCTGACAAGATCAGGGAGATCTTAAAGCTACCTCAGCTGAAAGATGATCCAGACTCCTTCAATAGGATAATGATGAGAACAAACAACGGCCTGGATAAGATTCTAGAGGATATATGTATCCCTGGAGCCAGGTGGACCACCAGCACGAAGGGTGTCCCAAATCAACTCAAAAGAGAAGATCTCAAACCAGTCGCCAAAGGATGGCTGGACTTCATTGGGCATTCTCTGCTGCCCACTAGCAACCGTTCTGAAGTCACTATTAGAAGAGCAGTGATGATCCATTGCATAATGATGGGAAAAGAAGTGGAAGTTCATCAACTGATTTCAACTGAATTTTACAAAATTGCAAACAAAAATTCCAAAGATGCCAGGTTGGCTTATCCAAGCTTGATTTCTATGCTCTGCAAGGACGCTGGAGTAAGGATGGGAATAACTGAGTATATCTCAGTTGAGTGACCAATCACCAAAGCATCAATGGAAAAACAACAAGCACAGGATGGCCCCATCAAGAAGAGAACACAGGAATTTCTCCCAGAAATCCCTCAATCTAAATACTGGGAGTATCTTGAAACATCTATTACCAAGATGCAAGAAGCTATAGAACAAATAAAGAAAGAACAGAAGGAACAAAGTAGCATTCTTTGCTATTTGCTTAAAGAACAGGAGGAGCAAGGACGTGATTTAAGGGAATTGAAGCGCCAGAAATTATCTCTTGAAGGACCAAGCACCCCGCAGATTAAAGGAACATCCACTTCCCAGAACAAAGGTTGTTAAATTCCAATCTTAGCCTTAACTCTATGATAACTGTTTTTATTTTAGTTTTACCTTAGGAGTCATATAGTAGTAATTAGTATCTATATTTTTTATTTTATCCCCAATTAAGCTATAATTTAATTTTATCATCATCATTAAACATGAATAAAATAGAAGAATTTCTCTAGAATAAGAGGCAATATTTTTCGAGTTTTTAATAAGATAAATTCTAATTATTTACATGTGGTGGCAATGCTTTCTGTCTTCTGAATGAATGCTTGAACAGTGCATATGTCTTTTGAATTTGATGTTTAAGACTGTTAAATATGTTGGCTCTTGAAAGAATGATGAACATGAGACATGTTATTGATAATCTGAAAAATCATAAAAATAATTCTTGAAGCAAGAAAAAGCAGTGAATACAAAAGCTTGCAAAAAAAAAT
>NC_029794.2:101909145-101916972 GCF_000816755.2 Arachis ipaensis
TAGTGTGTTTTAGTTAGTTTTTAGTTTATTTTCATTAGTTTCTAGGCAAAATTCATATTTCTGGACTTTACTATGAGTTTGTGTGTTTTTCTGTAATTTCAGGTATTTTCTGGCTGAAATTGAGGGAGCTGAGCAAAAATCTGATTCAGGCTGAAAAAGGACTGCTGATGCTGTTGGATTCTGACCTCCCTGCACTCGGAATGGATTTTCTGGAGCTACAGAACTTCAAATGGCGCGCTTCTAATTGCGTTGGAAAGTAGACATCCAGGGCTTTCCCGCAATATATAATAGTCCATACTTTGCTCAAGGATAGACGACGTAAACTGGCGTTCAACGCCAGTTCCATGTTGCAGTCTGGCGTCCAGCGCCAGAAACAAGTTACAAGTTGGAGTTCAACGCCAGAAAAGGATCCGAAGCTGGCGTTGAACGCCGAAAACAGCCCTATGCACGTGATTAGCTTAAGTTTCAGCCCCAGCACACACCAAGTGGGCCCCAGAAGTGGATTTCTGCACCATCTATCATAGTTTACTCATTTTCTGTAAACCTAGTTTACTAGTCTAGTATTTAAACAACTTTTAGAGATTTATTTTGTATCTCATGATATTTTAGATCTGAACTTTGTACCTTTTGACGGCATGAGTCTCTAAACTCCATTGTTGGGGGTGAGGAGCTCTGCTGTGTCTCGATGAATTAATGCAAGTATTTCTGTTTTCCATTCAAACATGCGTGTTCCTATCTAAGATATCCATTCGCACTTCAATATGAATGTGATGAAGGTGACAATCATCATCATTCCTCCACGAACGTGTGCCTGACAACCACTTACGTTCCACCGTAGAATGAATGAATATCTCTTAGATCTCTTAATCAGAATCTTCGTGGTATAAGCTAGATTGATGGCAGCATTCAAGAGAATTCGGAAAGTCTAAACCTTGTCTGTGATATTCCGAGTAGGATTCAGGGATTGAATGACTGTGACGAGCTTCAAACTCGTGAGTGCTGGGCATAGTGACAGACGTAAAAGGATAGTAAATCCTATTCCGGTACGATTGAGAACCTGCAGATGATTAGCCGTGCGGTGACAGCGCATCTGGACCCTTTTCACTGGAAGGATGGATGATAGCCATTGACAACGGTGATCCACCAACACACAGCTTGCCATAGGAGGACGTGCATGCGTGAATCAGAAAACAGAGGAAAGCAGAATTTCAGAAGATAAAGCATCTCCAAAACTCCAACATATTCTCCATCATTGCATACAAGTATAATTTGTTTTCTGCCTTTTTATTCCTTGCAATCAAATTTGATAAGTGAATTATTTTATTGTTTTCCTGACTAAGAGTTACAAGATAACCATAGATTGCTTCAAGCCAACAATTTCCGTGGGATCGACCCTTACTCACGTAAGGTATTACTTGGACGACCCAGTGCACTTGCTGGTTAGTGGTACGAGTTGTAAAAAGTGTGATTTACAATTCGTGCACCAACAGCCACTTGAGATTCCTTAGTGGAAGTGGGAAGGAATTGCAATGGATTTCGTGATTGGTTTACCGAGGACTAGATCAGAATTTGATGCGATTTGGGTGATCGTAGATCGCTTAACCAAATTCGCTCATTTTCTGCCTATCCGAGTGAACTGTTCTATGGAGGAGTTAGCAAGGTTGTATATAAAGGAGATAGTAAGGTTGCATGGTGTGCCGTCGAGCATAGTGTCGGACCGTGATCCCCGATTCACTTCAAGGTTTTGGGGAGCTTTCCAAAGAGCTTACGATACGATAGTCGGAAAGGACTATTCAAACATTGGAAGATATGCTCAGAGCATGTTTGTTGGATCAACCTGAGAGTTGGGATCGTTACATACCATTGGTGGAGTTTGCGTATAACAACAACTTTCATGCGAGCATAGGGATAGCTCCGTATGAGGCCTTGTATGGACGGAAGTGCCAATCTCTACTTTGTTGGTATGAATCTGGTGAAGCAAGTGTTTTGGGTCCTGATTTAATAGCAGAGACTACTGAGAACATCAAGAAGATTCGTGCAAGGATTCTAACTGCTCAGAGTCGACAGAAGAGTTATGCGGATCAGAGGAGGAAACCATTAGAATTCGAAGTGGGAAAGCACGTGTTCCTCAAGGTTACACCGACAACTGGGATTGGAAGAGAAATTAAGACCAAGAAGTTGAATCCGAGGTATATAGGACCGTTTGAGGTTTTAAGGCGATTCGGGCCGGTGGCATATCAAGTTACTTTGCCACCTCATCTGTCTAACTTGCATGACGTATTCCACGTGTCACAACTCCGTAAGTACACATCGGATGCGGCTCATGTGTTGGAGCCCGAGTCGTGAGTTGAGGGAAAACTTAACCTTCCAAGTAATGCCAGCAAGGATTGACGACTCTAGTACGAAAAAGCTACGAGGAAAGGAAGTTTAGTTGGTTAAGGTTGTGTGGGAGCAAGCAGGAGTTGAAGAGCATACTTGGAAATTGGAGTCCGAGATACGAAAGGATTATCCCGAGCTTTTCTCAGGTAATTCAAATTTTGAGGGCGAAATTTCTTATTTGGTGGGGAGATTATAAGAACCACAACTAATCAATCAGTTAATTAAGTGATTAATTTCCCAAATTAGAGTCTGAAAAGTTAGAGTGAGAATTTAAGGATTTAAATGTGATATTTGGACTCAGTGGGTCTTTTTGAGTCAGAAAATGTGCTTTCTGCGAAAAACTGTAAACCGACAGTTGAACCGGTTAAACGGTTCAAGTCTGCCCGGTACTGAACGAGAAAAAGTGAAAACCGGTAAAAACCTTAGGAAAAAATTAGAAGTTGAAAATCGGGCATTAATTTTAAAGGTTTGGCCCGAAATTGGGCCAAACGGGCTAAAAACGCTAACGGGTTGGACCGGGCCCAAGTTGGGCCCAAGCCCAACATATATATACCCTCATTAAAAGCTAATTCAGCACACAACACACTCATAATACACCACCACCAGCTGAAATAGAAAGGGGAAGAGAGGAAGAAGAAACACTATTCATTGTCAACTTCCTAAGTTCATATCTTGAGCTAGAGAGCTCCGATCGCCGCACCGTTTATGGCTACGCGTTTCTTGTGAAGAGCTCTATAAAACCCATACAAGAAACTGGAGAGTTAACCATGAAATCTTTTCTATTCTTCTCTCCAAAATTTCGGTTCTTAGGGTTTGTGATTAAGTGAGTTTTTCTGATTTTGGATGTTTAGGTTTACTCTAATCCTTGCTTAGCCTTGAATTTTTGCTATCAAATTTGTTGGAAAAGGTAAAAGCCATTAAACCCTTGTGAAATTTCAAGTTTGATAAACCCTAGGTTGAATTATGGTGGATTATGTGTGTTATAGCTTGAAGTGATGAGTAATTGAACTTGTTGGAGCTTATTGGTAATTGTTGGTCGCTTGGATTGCGTTGGAAAAGAGCCTAACTTGTGCTCAACTTTGGTTTAAGGGCATATTGAAAATCGGCCAAAGTATGGTTTCGGTTTTTTCTATGTAGTATATAATATTCATTGACACGTAGGCTAGTTATGATCATTCAAAATTGGTGTTAAAAATCTGAAATTCTGCTAAGTTGCAGAATTTTATGATTTTTTATATGTGCGAGCGCACACCCTTGTGCGGACACATACCCTGCGAAAATTTTGACCTGTGTGGACGCACACATCTGTGCGCATACATAGGCAAAGAAACGCGTTCTGTTTGTAGTGCTAGCACAGCTTGTGCGCGCACATATCTAAGAATAAATTGCAACCTGTGCGTCCGCACACACCTGTGCGCACGCACACGTTGGGAAGGCCAGTCTATTGGGGGTGCTGGCACAGGTTGTGTTATAAACCCCAATTTGTGGTTTATCTTGTGCTTAAGTTAGGGAATTTTATCACCTTCTCTCACATTTATTCAATGAAATAGCATGGTTTTGTAATTCTCTCTTAAATTGTGCTTAAGTGTAAAAACATGAGGCCCTAAAATTGGTGATTTTAATTCACTTTAATTCCATTCGATGCCTTGATATGTTTGTTAAGTGATTTCAGGTTCATAAGGCAAGTATTGGATGGAAGATGTGAAGAGGAAGGCATGCAAAGTGGAGAATCCATGAAGAAATGAGCATTTGGAGAATTGAGAGCCACGCGCATGCGTCATCTACGCGACCGCGTGCATTGAAGATTTACAAGCCACGCGAACCTGTCACCCACGCGTGCGCGTGAGTAGAGGTTTTGGCCAGCGACACGCACGCGTCACCCACGCGTACGCGTGACGCTCGGCACGTGACCCACTTAAAGTGAAATTGTTGGGGGCGATTTCTGAGCTGCCCAGGCCTAAATCCAACTCGTTTCTGACGGTATTTCATGCAGAATTCAAGCTTGAGCAAAGGGGGAGCACTTAGTTGTAGCTTAGCATCATGTAGTTTAGTTTCTAGAGAGAGAAGCTCCCTCTTCTCTCTAGAATTAGGGTTCTTAGGCTTATTTCCATCTTAGATCTAGGTCCACTTCATTGTTCTCATCTTGTTCTCTTTACATTTTCATGCTCTAGTAGTTTAATTATCTTAGTTTTCATGTTAATTCCCCTTTCATGTCATTTTTATGTTTATGAACATTGTTGGATCTTGATTTATTCTAATGCAATTTTATGTTTCCATGTCTTTTTTATGTTTATCTTCATTGCTATTGTTGATTTCTTGCTCATAATGGATATCGATCTTGTTAATTCTTGCATTTTGTGATGTTTACTTCTGTTGCACTCCAGGTGTTTGATGAAATATTTTCTCTAGTTTTTGAGTAGTTTTCTTACTCTTGGCCTAGGCTAAGGGAATTGGGTGAACTTGAGTCATTGGGTCTAATTAATTTGGTGATTTGAGAACCCTTAGTGGTCAATTTGATAACCATTGACTCTAGCCTACCACTAAGTCAATTAGTAGCTAGATTAGGACTTATGGATTGATGTTGATCAAGCCTATTTGACGTACTTCAAGCTTAGGAGTAAACATTAAACATACTTAAAGCTTTTAGAAGTAGACTTAATGGGTTGGTCCCTCATAATTGTTAATATATGGTTTGTTGACAAGAATGGTGATCTCAATTTTCCATGTCTTAGCCAAGAGTTCTTTTTCCTTATTTTATTAAGTCTTGTTATTTTACTTTCTTGTCATTTATTTTCTTTCTAATTACCAAATCAAACCCCCTTGCATCTTCATAGCCAATTATTAAGCACTTCATTGCAATTCCTTGTGAGACGACCCGAGGTTTAAATACTTCGATTAATTCTTATTGGGGTTTGTATTTGTGACAACCAATATTTTTGCATGTGAGGATTCTTTGTTGTTTTAGAACTATACTTGCAACGAGATTTCATTTGTGAAACTCTAAACTGTACAAATTATTCGAGCATAAAAAATGGTGCCGTTGCCGGGGAATTGCAATGGTGTTATATTATTGGCTATTGTGAATATGTGAATATGTTTGTCTTTTACTTGTTTGTTGGTTTTTGTTAGGTTTAGGACTTTGCTTCTCATTTTTGTTAGTTTTTGTTTCTCTTTGCTACTATGAATTCTCATCCCTTTGGCTATGAGTTTGGTTGCAATGATGTTGTAGGGAATAGAAACTTCAATGAGGATGTGCATCAAGGATGGAATGATCAAAGATGGGAGGAGCCTCAAGGAATTGATCAACCTTCTTGGCAATAATCTCCTCCGGATACTTATAGGTATAATCCCACTCCTAATGAATATCAATCTAGTGTGTGTGATGATCCTTATTGTAGTTGTCAATCACAATCACCACCGTCCTATGCTTATGAACCCCCTCCTCAACATTGATATCCACCATACTCACAAGCCCCTTACCACCAAACACTCCCATATGACCCCAACCCATATCCACCATACCAACCACCTTGTGAACCATATGAACCATATGAAGAACCACCCCAATTCAACCCCCAATACCCTCAAGAACCACCACCTCCATGTTATTACCAAGATGAGCCACCTCCAATATATGAGAACTCTCAACCACAAGATGAATCACCTCCCATATTTGAAAATATCATGGCTCAGCTTGCTAAAATTACCGCTACCTTGGAATCATGGGACTCATGCAACAAGCAAAGCATCTCCACAGATGAATGTAAGAAATCAATCGAAGAAAGGAGCATGAATGAGATTTTAGAATCTTGACATGAGAACAAGGAGATAGGGTATGTCTTGCAACAAGTGGAGAGTGAAGAGATTGTTAATGAAGAAGAAGTGGTTGAAGAGCTAGGCGAAGTTGAACAAGAGGTAAATTTCAAGCTTGAAGACACTTCCACATCAAGTGACGTTGTTGATGATCTTGTGGAAGTTGTTGAACCTTCTTCCAATGAGCTTGAATTTGGTGTTGAGGAGGATAATGCGCAACCTCCAAGGCGTAGTATGAATGATGAAAGATTAGAAGAGGTTGAGCAAGAAGCAAGCTCCATCATTGAGGATGATTCCACACCAACCAATGTGTCTTTTGAAATTGATGAACCTACCTCATTGTGTTATGAAATTGATGACAAGGAGGACCGTGCACAACCTCCGACACATGATTTGAGCAATGAGAGGTGTATAGAAAAAGTTGGTGAGCAAGGAATTAAACTTAAAGAAGCTTGCAAAGAGGTGGGAGTTACAAAAGAAGAGCACAAGGGAGTGGAACTTGCAAGATCATTAGGACCATCCCTTTCTAAGTCACCATCCTATACAACATTCAAGTGGGTAAAATTCTTATCCCTAAGCTTTATTTTCTCACTTGAATATGGTTTGATTGAAAATGATGGTCAACTTAGAGCTCTTTATGGAGTTAAAAGTAGGAGAGAGTTGTATAGTGGTTGGAAACATCACTCTAAGTTCATGATGGTTGCATGCTCAAAGTTGAAACGCAATGGTTGGTGTAGAGCTAAATTGTGTGGGTCGAGGAAGTTGTTTGGAGGCTTCTTTGAGAATTCCAAGGCTATACCACCCGAGGAGAATCATGATGATCAACTTGAAGATGGGTGTGAAAATAAGATATTGGAGCCCAGATCACAACATGAAGACCAATTTTGGGAGCTCATATCTTGGGAAGAACCTCACCCAAGCTTGGTGAAGATGGTTGGAAATTCTGACAACCAATTGAGGAACAAGCATTCTTGGAGGTTCAAAGATGAATACAAGCATAAGCCACCATGACAAGGAGCCTCCCAAATGTCCAACTTAAGGACTTAAACTAAAAGTGCTAGGTGGGAGCCACCCCACCATAGTAAAATATTTTCATTTTTCTTTTTGTAAATATTGGTAGAATTAGTTAATTTCAAGTTTTGTTGAGTTTGTTGAGTTTAATTGGTAGTTTAGTATGTTAAATAAGGTTTTATGGTGTTTTGGTAGCTGTTTGGAGACTTGGAATGCTTGGTTTGGTGCAAGAACTTGAAAAATTTTGAAAAACAGAGCACCAATCCACGCGCACGCGTGACTCAAGCATTTTCGACCATCCACGCGCACGCATTAACCACGTGTACGCGTGGATGCAAATTTTTCATCTCCAAGCCATTTTCCCGAGAGTTGCCCCTGCACTGTGCACATTTTGAGCCTTTCGCACAAGTGAACTCACGCGTACGCGAACAGGACGCGTACGCGTCTCTCTCTAAATAACCCATCAACGCGCACATGTGATACACGTGCACGCGTCGTATCCATTTCGCCTCAACTCACGCGCACGAGTGACATACGCGTACGCGTAGATGTCCTTCTTTCACACACTTCTTTTCTCATCTTCTTTCCATTTCTTTCCTTCTACTTTCTTCTTCTCCTCTCTTT
>NC_029794.2:101918852-101938250 GCF_000816755.2 Arachis ipaensis
GGGAAATTGATCAAGAAGTAGATTCCATCATTAGTGATTTTTTGTCCACATTGATCAATCCCCTTGATGATCTTGTTGAGCCTTCTTCCATTGGACTAAAAAGCAATATTGGGGAGGATGTGTAACCTCCAAGACATATTGTGAGTGAAGAATTGGAAGAAGTATTCCAAGCAACAAGTCCTCCTATCTATAATGATTATGATTCTTTATAGCTTGATGAATCCTTCGCTACTATGCTTGGAATTGATGATGAGAGTGATGGGGAAGAGCTTGAAGAAATTGGTGAAGAAGAATGTGGACTTAAGGAAGCTTGGCAAGAGGCAAAGCTTGAAGAACCTTGCCAAGTGGTGGAAGCCTCTAGAAGAAGATGGACGGGAGTAGAACATGCTTTGTCAAGGCCGTTGGGAACTCCTCGACCTGAGTTGCCGTCTAATCTTTCATTTGAGTGGGTAAAACTTCTAACTCTTAGCTTTCTTATTTCACTTGAGTATGGTATTATTGAGACGGATGGCCAACTTAGGGTGCTTTATGGAATTAAGCGTAAGCGGAGGATGTTTAGTGGTTGGCGTTGTAAGTCTAGACTCATTATGGTTGGAAGCTCAAAATTGTGGAGCATGGATTGGTGTAGTGCTTAATTGGATGGGTCTAGGAGGGTAGTTTGGTATCCTCATGAGAATTCAGCTTGCTTACCACCCGGAGGGAATTATCATAACCAATTGGGAGACGGGTGTGAAAACAAAGTATGTGATCCCGGATTACAATATGAGGATCAACTTTGGGAGCCTATGGGTTATAAAGAACTCCATCAAAGCTTGGAGTTATTAACTTTGAATGATGAAGCACAATGGAAGTCCAAGCATTGGTGGATGTTCAAGGATGGATTCAAGCACAAGCCACCTTGATGAAGAGCTCCACATAAGTCCAACTTAAGGACAATAAAGAAAAGTGCTAGGTGGGAGACACCTCACCATGGTAAAATCCTTTCATTTTCTCTTTTGTATATATTGGTAAAACTAGTTTAATTTCATGTTTTGTTTAGTTTGTTGAGTTTATTTAGGAGTCTAGTAGGTTAAATAATGTTTTATAATGTTTTGGTAGCTGTTCGGAGGCTTGGAATACTTGGTTTGGTGCAAAAACTTGAAAAATTTTGAAAAATAGAGCACCAATCCATGCGTATGCGTGCTTTACGCGTACGCGTGACTCAAGCATTTTCGACTATCTACGCGCACGCGTCACCCACGCGTACACGTGGATGCAAATTTTCCATCTCCAAGCCATTTTCCCGAAAGTTGCGCCTGCACTTGCGCGTTTTGTGCCTTTTGCGCAAGGCTACCTACGCGTACGCGTACCTCACACGTATGCGTCGATCTCTAAATAACCCATCAACGTGTACGCGTGATTCACGCGTATGCATCGCTTCCATTTCACCATTTTCACGCGTACGCGTGGACACCCTTCCTTCACTACACTTCTTTTCTTCTCTTCTTTCCATTTCTTTCCTTCCTCTCTCCTATTCTCTTCTCCTACCCCTCATCCAACACTACCAAACACCATTTATAACCACTCCTTTTAGATAGTTAATTGTTTAGTTAGTTTAATTTTCATTTCATTTTCTATTTTTCATTATAAGTGTTGGATTATTCATTTTTCTTACTATCTCTTGCTGCTGATCATTGATAAGATGTTAGTTTAACATCATTGTTGTTAATATTCTTTGTTGGATTCTTTGTTGAGGTTACAAATTGTCACTTAGGTTGAGTTTTTAATTCTTAATGTTTGAGAACACCAAGCACATGTGACATTGCCTTCAAGTACCTTTAATCTTTTTGAATTGCATGATTTGGCCACCATGTAATTTGAACCCTTTTCTTTGATTAGGCAATTTCTTGCTGGATGTTGGGCATTTATCTTAACGTATTGTGCTCTTGATCATATGCATCCATAGGTTTTTAGCTTGAATGCTTTCATGCTTCTTTATTGCTCGTTTGATTGTTTTAACCTACGAGTTAAGAGCATCTCAAGCACATTAGAATGAGTGAAGTGCATGTTCCTTTTTTGTGTAACTGTGACATAGTTTTTTATGTTAGTATGTGTGTTCTAAACCTGATGCAACTTAGAATTCACACACTATCTTTCTTAATGTCACACTAATTCACTCACTTCATTCTAGTGATTTACCTCATTCCAACAATTCACGCTTCCTTGCTTTTGTATGTTCTTATCTTACGGTGTTATTTTCTATTTTTCATGAACGATGCACTGACGTGGCAGAAATTGGCGACTTAAGAATTGTTATGAGATATGCATTGCAAGTATAGTTCTTAATCAACCAGAAATCTGCTTATCAATTTAGAAGGGTTGTCACAAAAATTAAAATTAAAATACTGGGAGTATGAATCCCAGGTCGTCTCCCAACAAGTTGCAGAAAGGTGTGCTATTTTATTAATCAGATGTTTTCAAAATGGTTTGAGTTAAATAGACAGGAAATTAAAATTAGAGAAATTAAATAATTTAAATAGAAGCCTTGACTGGGAGTAGATTAGTTGGAAGCCCTATTCTTGTTGCAGTACTCTCAAAATTAATTGATAATTGAAGGTTATTCTGTTTAGTTATCCCTTACTAGGTAAGGAAAAGTCAAACAAGTTGGAATGTTGTTTCTATTCACAAGTCCCAATCCGCTTACTTGGAAGGACTGGCGTTAGTGACTAGAGAGCAATCCAACAATAAACCCAATTACAATTTCTCCTTTGAGCATTCCAACTCAAGGGTTCCTTTCAATTAACTCCCCATCAAGTTAGGGAACTACTCGCTCATTGCGAATGTGGAATTCATAACATAGAAAAGAGAATTAAAGAAAGACATGATAAATAAAACTCAAAGGAATCAATTAAAAATAAAAGTAACTCTTGTATTAATAAATTCTAAAATAATCCAATAGTAAAATTGAGTAAATTAAAGGACATGGAAGAGTAAAGCCAAGTAAAGAAAATGAACTAGAATGACGAAGTCTTGATGAGGTAATAACTCTTCTCAATATCCCAATGCAAAGAACAATAGAAAATAAAATCCTAAGAACTATGAATGTGTAGAGAGAAAACCTAGAGGAGGAGTAAAACTATATCTAAAACTAAAACTGTGTAGAATGAATGTTGTTTTTGGTTTCTGCATGTTCTCTGGCTCTAGTCTGCTTTTCCGAGCCGAGAACTAGGTCAAAGTAGGGCCCAAAATCGCCCCCAACGAATTCTGCAGATTATGCAGATCGCGCACGTCATGCGATCGCGTCATTCATGCAGCCGCGTCATTCGGCGTTTTGCTTTTCCACGCGGGCGCGTTGTCCACGCCTCCGCGTCACTTGTGCTATTCCAATCCGCACGGTTGCGTGAGCCATGCGGCCGCATCACTGCGATTTCCTCTCTTTCGCGCGGTCGCGTGAGCCATGCGGCCGCATCACTTCTCGCTGGTCATCTCCTCAACTTCTTGTGTTCCTTCCAGTTTTGCAAGCTTCCTTTCTAATCCCCAACTCATTCACGCCCTATAAAGCCTGAAACACTTAACACACAGATCACGGTATCGAATAGAATAAAGAAGAATCAAAATACATAATTAAAAGTCTCTAGGAAGCAAGTTTTCAATCATAAAGCATCTTTAGGAAGGAATTACAAATGCATGCTTATTTAATGAATAAGTGGGTAAAGATCATGATAAAACCACACAATTAAACACAATATAAACCATAAAATAATGGTTTCTCATGCACCATAAGCAAAAAATAGAAGCGGAAGAAAGAACATGCAGCACCGGTTGACTTACCAGCTGAAGGTGGCAATTCGGAAAGTCGCCGTACCCCCTTGCTCATCTTTGAGTGCACCGAGGACGGTGCAAACTTTGAAATGTGGGGAGGTCGTCCGACCGGTCGGCGTTCTTGGGTGACAAATTTCTAATCCCAACACTTTTACATCTCATTTTAGGTCTTCTAGGATTTTTAGTTGCATTTTATTATTTTGCATATATATATATATATATATATACATAATAAGCTTAGTCAAAATAATGAGATTTTTCAAGAAATTTATCTATAGGGCACCCCAATTGATTGAAAAAAAATTTTAGAACTTGCTTGAATTACATATATTGTGGAACATGATTTTTGAGCTAAGAACACAAGCATGTGAGATTTCAGCCTAATTGTGTGGTCACATCATACAACCACCTATTTTCATTCTTTTGTGCATTATTCTCTTTCTATTATTGTAATCTTTGATTTGTTTGATTCTTTATGTCCATTATTTTGTATATGAATGCATTTATATGATTGAGGTCATTATTTCAAATAGCTCACTTACCCAAATAGCCTACCTTTTATCTTCCCTTGTTAGCCGATTTTGAGCCTATGCTTAACCCATTTGTTCTTAATTATAGCACATTACAAGCCTAAGTGAAAAATAATAAATCTCCCTTGTTTGGATCTTTGATTAGCTTAGGCTAGTAAGAGTGTTTATCATTTAAGTTTGGGAAATTTGGGAACATTTGGTTGAGGTAAAAGTGTATTTTGTATTTTTGTTGAAAATCATGAGATTGGATACGTGCTTATGCATTAAATATGTAAAACCATATGCATTGATACGTTTGTATGTACTTTTGGTGCACGGAATTATGATCACACTTTTCACAACTCCGGTACAACTAACCAGCAAGTGCACTGGGTCGTCCAAGTAATACCTTATGTGAGTAAGGGTCGATCCCACGGAGATTGCCGGCTTGAAGCAAGCTATGGTTATCCTGTAAATTTTAGTCAATAGATTCAAATGATATGAATGAATTTGTTTATGAAAAGTAAATAACATGAAATGAATGATACTTGTGATTCAGTAATGAGGAACAGGTTAGGGTTCCGGAGATGCTCTGTCGTCTGAATCTCTGCTTTCCTACTATCTTCTTCTCCAAACACGCATGGCTTCCTTCCATAGCAAGCTGTATGTTGGTGGATTACCGTTGTCAATGGCTACCATCCTTCCTCTCAGTGAAAATGGTCCAGGTACGGTTTCTGTACGGCTAATCAACTGTCGGATCTCTTGTCTCGGATGAAAAATACCAGGCACAGCTACCGCACGGCTAATCATCTGTCGGTTCTCACATGTGTCGGAATAGGATCTCTCTATCCTTTTGCACACTGTCACTGCGCCCAACATTCGTGAGTTTGAAGCTCGTCACAGTCATCCCGTCCCAGATCCTACTCGGAATACCACAGACAAGGTTTAGACTTTTCGGATCTCAAGAATGCTGCCAATTGGTTCTAGCCTCTACCACGAAGGTTCTGATCTCATGGGTTTGAATGCTATGTTGTTAGGAGATGCAAGTCAAACTCGTGGATTAGAAACCTAAGAGATACGCACTCAAGCTGTCGCCCAATGACTACGTTGAGCTCAGATAGAACGGGAGTAGTTGTCAAGCACGCGTTCATAAATTTGAGAATGATGATGAGTGTCACGGATCATCATATTCTTTATATTGAAGTACGAGTGAGTATCTTAGAACAGAATCAAGCGTGATCGAATAGAAAACAATAGTAATTGCATTAATCCATTGAGACACAGCAGAGCTCCTCACCCCCACCTATGGGGTTTAGAGACTCATACCGTAGAAGATACAATATAATATGTAAAATGTCATAATCTAAAATGAATCTCTAAAAGTAGTTTTTATACTAAACTAGTAACTTAGGTTTACAGAAAATGAGTAACTAAGTGTAGATAGTGCAGAAATCCACTTCCGAGGCCCACTTGGTGAGTGTTTGGGCTGAGCTTTGAAGCTCTCACGTGCATAGGCCATTCTTGGAGTTAAACGCCAGCTTGGGTGCCAGTTTGGGCGTTCAACTCCAGTTTTGGTGCCAGTTCCGGCGTTTTACGCCAGAAAAGGGTCTCTGGCTAGCGTTTAACGCCAGTTTGGGCAATCAAATCTCAGGCAAAGTATGGACTATTATAAATTGCTGGAAAGCCCAAGATGTTAGCTTTCCAGCCCAATTAAGAACGCACCAATTGGACCTCTGTAGCTCCAAAAAAATGAATTTGAGTGCAGGAAGGTCAGAATCCAACAGCATCTGCAGTCCTTTCTCAGCCTCTGAATCAGATTTTTGCTCAGGTCCCTCAATTTCAGCCAGAAAATACCTGAAATTACAAAAAAATACACAAACTCATAGTAAAATCCAGAAATGTGATTTTTTCATAAAAACTAATAAAAATATAATAAAAAGTAACTAAAACATACTAAAAACTACCTAAAAACAATGCCAAAAAGCGTATAAATTATCCGCTCATCAACTTTGTTGTGAGAAAAAAAATGTAAAAAAATGAGAAAAATAAAAAGAAAAAAATAGAAGAGAAAAAAAAAGAAAAAGAAAACTAATAAAAAGGGGACAAAATGCCCCAAAGTAAAGTTCAACAAAAAATCAATGCATATGTGTGGTGATCAAAAAGAGAATGCATGAGTATGTGAAAAAGTGAAGAATGGGTAGTTAGGTTAGCTTTGAAATTATATAGGTTGTCATAGGTTAGTTGGAAAGTTTAAGTTGATCAAAGATTCAAATTCTAGTCTACTTGACCATATGCATCCTTACCTTGACCCTAGCCCCATTACAACCTATGGGAAAGACCTCATGATATTTGTATGCATGCATGAAATAATTTTTTATTGTTAGATGAAAAACAAATCTTGGAAAGCATGATTAGTAGAGAATTGAGTGAATCAACCCCATACAGTTACTAGAGCGGATACACATCCGGTGAGGGTTCGATCGCTCAATTACATGCTTCCACCCATGATCATCTTTTCTTGCAAGTTTGAGAACTATTTTTCTAATAACTCAATTCAATTGTGGGTTTGCTTTAATTGCTATTGCTTTAGACCTTGTACTGTATATGTATTCTTGGAAATTGATTTATTTTGACAAAGTAATTGCATTCATTTAAATAGATTGCATCTAGGTAGTTTACATTGAATAAATGTTGACACCCTTTGTTTCTTTCTTAATTTTAGCATGAGGACAAGCTTAGTTTAAGTGTGGGGAGGTTTGATAAACTCCAATTTTGTGGTTTATCTTGTGCTTAATTTAGGAGATTTTATCACCTTTTCTCAAATTTATTCAATGAAATAGCATGGTTTTGTAATTCTCCCTTAAATTGTATTTAAGTGTAAAAACATGCTTTTTAGGCCCTAAAATTGGTGATTTTAATTCACTTTAATTCCATTCGATGCCTTGATGTGTTTGTTGAGTGATTTCAGGTTCATAAGGCAAGTATTGGATGGAAGAAGTGAAGAGGAAGGCATGCAAAGTGGAGAATTCATGAAGAAATGAGCATTTGGAGAATTGAGGGCCACGCGCACGCGTCATCCACGCGATCGCGTGCATTGAAGATTTACAACCACGTGCACGAGTCACCCACGTGTACGCGTGAGTAGAGGTTTTGGCCAGCGACGCGCACGCGTCACCCACGCGTACGCGTGACACTTGGCACATGACCCACTTAAAGTGAAATCACTGGGGGCAATTTCGGAGCTGCCCAGGCCCAAATCCAACTCGTTTCTGAGGGTATTTCATGCAGAATTTAAGCTTGAGCAAAGGGAGAGCACTTAGTTGTAGCTTAGCATCATGTAGTTTAGTTTCTAGAGAGAGAAGCTCCCTATTATCTCTAGAATTAGAGTTCTTAGGCTTATTTCCATCTTAGATCTAGGTCCAATTCATTGTTCTCATCTTATTCTCTTTACATTTTCATGCTCTAGTAGTTTAATTCTCTTAGTTTTCATGTTAATTCTCCTTTTTTATGTTTATAAACATTGTTGGATCTTGATTTCTTCTAATGCAATTTTATGTTTCCATGTCTTCTTTTATGTTTATCTTCATTGCTATTGTTGATTTCTTGCTCATAATGGTTATCGATCTTGTTAATTCTTGCATTATGTGATGTTTACTTCTGTTGCACTCTAGGTGTTTGATGAAATATTTTCTCTAGTTTTTGAGTAGTTTTCTTACTCTTGGCCTAGGCTAAGGGAATTGGGTGAACTTGAGTCATTGGGTCTAATTGATTTGGTGATTTGAGAACCCTTAGTAGTCAATTTGATAACCATTGACTCTAGCCTACCACTAAGTCAATTAGTAGCTAGGTTAGGACTTATGGATTGATGTTGATCAAGCCTATTTGACGTACTTCAAGCTTAGGAGTAAACATTAAACGTACTTAAAGCCTTTAGAAGTAGACTTAATGGGTTGGTCCCTCATAATTGTCAATATATGGTTTGTTGACAAGGATGGTGATCTCAATTTCCCATGTCTTAGCTAAGAGTTCTTTTTCTTTATTTTATTAGTTCTTGTTATTTTACTTTCTTGTCATTTATTTTCTTGCTAATTACCAAATCAAACCCCCTTGCATCTTCATAGCCAATCATTAAGCACTTCATTGCAATTCCTTCTGAGATGACCCGAGGTTTAAATACTTCGGTTAATTCTTATTGGGGTTTGTACTTGTGACAACCAATATTTTTGCATGTGAAGATTCTTTGTTGGTTTAGAACTATACTTGCAACGAGATTTCATTTGTGAAACTCTAAACCGTACAAATTATCCGAGCATTATTGTGCGAGTGAAAAGATTTTTGTAAGTTTTGACACATGTGCGTACGCACACCCCTGTTCGTACGCACACATTTTAAAACTCTTCGGAGCGTGCGCACGCACACTACTGTTCGGCCGCACACGCCCTGTTTCTCAAATTTTTCTTTGTTTTCAACTATTCTACCTTCCCAACAAGGTTGTAAGCTCCTTTAACACTATTTTTTGACTCTTGGGCCTAGTTTTTGATAGTTAAAATATGGGAAAGAATTTAATGGATCTAGGTGATATTATTTGAAAACTTAGAAAATAGAGGCCTAGGTTTCTGGTGTGCTGAGAATGGTTTGACGTTAGGTTAAGGATGACTGATATATGAGATGAGGAATGAGGAACTGTTGATATTTGGAAACTAAGTTATGAATGGACAGTGGTTGAGATGAGTCGAGGACTCTGGATGAGATGATGGATCCATGTATATTAAAAATGTTTTTCTGAAAATCACTGAAATAATGTTTTTACTGAGATTATGAAACGCTATATGCCCGGCAGGGACGGCGGTTGGATCCCGCCTGTTGAGGTAGCGGCGGTGGCGTAAGGGCGGTGGTTCGTCCCACTTGCGTTGAGATGTGAGGTCTATGGCAAGAGTATCCCGCTCGCATCCCTTCGGATTAATAGAGCATGCAGGCGCCGGTACCTGGACAGTGATCAGGGCACTATATCTCGAGGGTTCCCATATGAGGATTCTGAAGGGCGACGTCTCCATGGAGTTGTGTCGGGTTGGCAGTTGAACTGACAATGTGATATCACAGCCAGTAGGACAGGCATTCATCATATGCATTTTCTATCTGATTGTATGCTTTGATTACTTGTAATGGCTTGCCTAATTGAATAACATGCCTAATTGCTATCTGAATTATTTGCCTTATATGCTTCTACTTGTGTTTTACTTGCATTGTATATCATCTGTGCTTTCTACTGGGATTGAGGAGGTTCGGAAGGCGGTGGCGATGGGATCACATGGAGGATCAGTTGGGGAAGGCTGTGGGACAGTGGTGTTTGGTTATAGTAGAAATCCCTAAGATAGATTACCTGGTTCATTTATGTTAAGGATTATATATTAGGCTTATTTGTTTTAGTATGCCTTAAGATAGAATCTTGTGAGGGGTATGAAGTCTAGGATTGCCTTTGGCGTCCCGGAGTCTTATATCCTACATCACTGGGCATTGTTACCATACTGAGAACCTCTGGTTCTCATACCATATTTTTGTTGTATTTTTCAGATGCAGGTCGCAATCCACCTCGGTGAGTTGCTTGGATGGTGACAAAAGTGGAGGATCCTGTTACTCTTGAAGTCTTTTTGGTTTATCCTATTACATATCTCTCACTTTTGTATTTTGGTTTTGCCTAGAAGCTTATATTTGAGAGAATAAAATTGTATAAGCTATTTTTACTGTCTGGTTCTTTTTGGTCTGTATATGACTAGCCGGCTTAAACTCTGCGAGCCGTGGCTAGTTTCCTATGATATTATATACTTATCTTTTGGTATATCTTATCTGTTTCTTGTGCCTTAAGCTAGTAGCTTCGTTAGTACGTTTTGCGCTTTTCAAATCCAAAATTTGAGCTATATCCTTCATTGGGCTTCTAGATTATACTATTCTTTCTATATATATTATACGTATGAGCTTAGAACTATCGTAATCTCTGATTAACCTTGCTTTACGACGCGAGGTAAAGCTTAGGCTAATTAGGATGTTACAGAATTCACGTTCCTTCTTGGGTCATTTTAAACGGTGCTAAAGTATGAATTTTTGAATAAAAAAAAGGGGAACATTATGTTGAAGGTGGTTAAGGATCCAAACTTTATGTTCCAGGGAGCCATGGACTTGTATTATAGTATTGTGGGTGGTGGAGGCATATGGTGGCAGAGGTGTCAGCAGTGTCGATGGTGCTTTTGAGGGCGGATATGAGGGTTTCTGGTGAGATCAGAGGTTGTTATATAAAGTGAATGAATTAGTATAGAGAAAGTATAGGAAACCAACTCCACTGTAAGCCAACGTGAACAACTTTTCAAAAACTAGGATTTTGACAAATAAGATTAGGATATTAAAAACACGCCATATATAAGCCTAACGCGAAACATCCTCCACATATTATCCTCGTGTAGCCGCTTCCGCAACCTGCACGCCATCTCCTCGCATCACTATTTCTTGAAGCTTCAGCAACAGTCATGCTGATAAACCCCAATTTTGTGATTTATCTTGTGCTTGATTTAGGGGATTTTATCAACTTATCTGACATTTATTCAATGAAATAGCATGGTTTTATAATTCTCCTTAAATTTGTGTTTAAGTGTGAAAACATGCTTTTTAGGCCTTAAAATAGCTAAATTTAATTCGCCTTAATTCCATTCGATGCCTTGATATATTTGTTGAGTGATTTTAGATTCATAAGGCAAGTATTGGATGGAATAAGTGAAGAGAAAAGCATGCAAAGTGGAAAATTTGTGAAGAAATGAGCATTTGGAGAATTGAAAGCCACGCGCACGGCCGCACGCGTCACCCACGCGTACGCATGAGAAGAACACTCATGGCCGCGCGCACACGTCACCCACGCGTACGCGTGAGGAGGAAATTCGCCAGTGACGCGCACGCGTCGTCCACGTGCGCGCGTGACAAGAGGCACGTAACCTCATTAAAGTGAATTCGCTGGGGCAATTTCTGAGCTTTTCAGACCCAAATCCAACTCATTCCTGAGATTATTTCATGCAGAATTCAAGATGGTCAAGGGGGGAAGTCATAGTTTAGTTTTCATCATGTTGTTGGTCATATTCTAGAGAGAGAAACACTCTCTTCTCTCTAGAATTAAGTTAGATGTAGATTAGAATTCCTTAGATCTAGATTTAATTCTTGCCTTACTTTACTTTTCCCTTACAATTCCTTGTTCATATCCGTTTACTTTCCTAGTTTTGTATTTTACTTCTTGTAGTTGTTTCCTTTATTGTTGATGTACTATTGTTTCTTTTGATTCCTTTTATGCAATTTACATTTTATGTTTCCTTATGTTTAATTGAATTGTTTTTGTTCATTTTCTTGCAATTGGTAGCGTAAATTTTCATTTCTTGTAATTTTACCTTGCTTTCCTTTTATGCCTTCCAAGTATTTGATAAAATGCTTGATTGGATTTTAGAGTAGATTTTCTATTCTTGGCCTGGGATGGTAACTCGGGTGATCTTGAGTTGCTAATATCCAAATGATTGATAATTGGTGTCCATTGACACTAGCTTTCACTAAGTCCATTAGTGAGTGGTTAGGACTTATGGATTGGGATTGATAAAGCTCATTTGACTTTCCTTCACTTGTTAGAGGATGACTTAATGGGATTGATCCTTGCAATTATCATGTTGTGGTTAGTGACAAGGATAGAGATCCTTAACTATCAACCTTAGCCAATACCTTTTTACTATTTGAGTTTCTTTACTTTCTTGTTATTTATCTTTCTTGTCCCTTATCATAAAATCCCAAAATATACATTCCATAACCAATAACATGAACACTTCCCTACAATTCCTTGAGAGACGACCCGGTGTTTAAATACTTCGGTTATTTTTATTGGGGTTTGTACTTGTGACAAACAAATTAAACTTTGATTGAGGATTTATTGTTCGTTTAGAACTATACTTGCAACGAGATTTCATTTGAGAAATTCTAGACTGACATAAATCCTACATCACACGCGCCATCGCCATATCCACCATAACTGATCACGTCGCAATGTCGCTCCCCTCTGCATCGAAACCTCATTGCTATGATGCGCTGACCTCCACACAACATATCCTGCGATGGGATCGTAGCGTCGATGTCATGCTCTGGTTGCCGTGAGTCCCGTTGATCGGAGTTCACTGCCGATCACTGTTGATCATCCTAGACGGTGTCGCCGTTTTCCCCACTTCCAATTCTCTTCGCCACGATGTGCGGCTACGCAAGTAAGGTCTCGTGCGACCCCATCGGACCTTCAACATGCACCTGCTATTGCTGGGAGCCCATTGTAGCTGATATCACCACCAAAAGTTGTAGCTCATGTTGCCGCTCTCCATGCCAACCCTGCAAAAAGAAACATTCGAATTCTCGAAAAAAAAAACATCCACAAAAAGTGGTAGTACACAAAAAAAAATCTGAACGTCCACAAAAAAACATCCGTATAGCATGGAAAAAAAGATGTAATCATCAAGTAAGTGAAAAGAAACATCCGAGTCTCCACAAAAAGAAACATTCATTTATCATAGAAAAATACCCGATCATCAATTATATGTTCCCGTCGAAAAAATGTTCAAAAAAATGAGAAAAAGGTAACAAACACAAGTGGCGTTACCTTGCAATTGGCAGCAAACAGGGGTTATAGCGTTGCTTGTTCTATGCACCGGGCGCAGGGGTGGGCGCTGGAAGACGTCTGTTCGAGGTTGGCATCAGGTTGCATGGCATAGTGACGCCGCCAAGGAGGTTTTTTTGTGCATGTTGTGGACGTCGATTTCGGTGCTTGGCGCGACAGCTCATTCGTGCGACGGAAGATTAATTAGTACGGTTGGGTACGATGGTGATGTCTTTCGGCGACAGAACTAATCGAAGAAGATGAAGTACGACGCTGTTGGAGGTAGGAGAGGAAGGACAGGGTTTTTGTGCGGTAGTTTTTGAATTTTATTGTAATTAAGAGTAAAAGTGAAAATAAAGTTAGGTTGGGATAAGGATTTTTTTCTTTTATGTTATTAGGCTTTTTGTTGTAGCTCATATTATAGTTGGCTAGAGTTGATTCGTACCTTAGTTAATGAATTTGGATTCTCTAAATTTTAAATTTGTATTTTAGAGGGTAAAGTATGATCTTCTATTATTGAATGGTTTCTCTCTCATATTTATTTTGGGTCTCGCCTATAAAATAAATGGTGAGAAATCACACTTTATTCTCTAAAGTGAAATTCAAATTTTAGAGAATCTAAATCTTAGTTCCGCCTATAAAATAAATAGTTGATAAAAAATCACACTTTATTTTTTAAAGTGAAATTCAAACTTAAAATAATCTAAATCCTAGTTAATTACCTAGTAGACTTGATCGTTGTATTGTTTTACTTTTGGGTATTCAGATATGTTGGGGATTGAGACTTATGTGATTGGACATCGTCATTGCCAAAACGTGTGGATGTAGTGGAGATTATACTCTTAAATTTAATAAGTATTTTAAATAGTAGTAAATATAAATTACATTATTGTTTAAGTTTTACATTGTTATATGAGAGATTATTACGATTTTTTCTTCCCCTATCAAAAGTCACACGAACTATCTAAACAAAATATTATTACAATTTAAAAATGGTTAGAATGAATATTAATACATAATACGAGCGATATATAAATGCATGTTAAAGAAAATCTTATATAATATAATTATGATCGTCGTATAAAGTCTAAACCACATGCAAAAAATAGTACACATTATAAACTTGTTTCGATGGTATTAAGTTAAAAAAATATTTTTTATTGAGTTTTTTTCTATTATTTTTTAGTGTGTTTGATAACTTTTTATAATAAAAGTAATAAAAATACAAAAAAAAATTAAAAATATTTTTTAATTAATTATAATTTATATTTTTTAAAAAGATATTTTTTATTTAAAAAAATAAAAAAATATAATAATAAAAAATTAATAAATTTAATAAAAAATATAAAAAATAAATTATATTTTTTATTAATTTCTGTATATCTTTTCTATCATAATAAATATAAAATACATTAATTTAATATTTTTTAATATAATATTTTTATTTATATTTTATCTAATAAATATAATTGTATATTTTTATATTTATGTCTCAATGCACCGCGGTAAACAAACTGAGCCATCTGATCAAAGATGGGATGGACCAGGGACTCAAATATAAGAGGGAGCGTGATTCATGGAAGGGGCCAAGAACAGAGGGTCCCAAGTCTGAACCCGACAAGTGTTGAGATTACTTCACTTTGGAAACAAGAACCAATAACCATGACAATTTTGTTTCCTTGCCACGTGGGTTAAGCCGATTAGACCCAGTGGGTCCTACCCGAAAACCCTGATGGTTATAGACAGGGTCATATTCTATGATTCTAATGCCACGTCGTTCCATTGTCATTTATCCCTGACATGTCAACCATTCTCATTGGAATTTCTACAACTTGGGTTTCAGAATGAACAAGGTAATCCTGTCCCTACAACCTAAATCTAAATCTAAAAAACAAAATGAGATATGTTAGTTTTTTTATTTATTTAAATAAAAAACTTTATTTTTCTATTTTACACAGTTTTAAAAAAATTTAAGCTTTTGTATATTATCTAACAATTTTGGATTTACTGTTGCGAAATAGAATATATTTTTTTACTTTAATTTTGCAGCTACTACTAATATAATTGTTACGGTAGGTAACCGGAGATTAATGGGTTGGATGGCGTTGGTTGGCCCAATCGTTTGGGGGAGGAAGCCTTTGAGAGGGTCTGCGCCTTGAAGGCCTCCGTCCGACTTGTGAGTATGGATGAATGGGGGGTGGTACCTGTAAGGACACTCCAATGCCTAAGTCAGCAAGAGTGTTTAGCAGGTCTAGAGAGTATTGGGACTTAGAGATACCTGAAGGGTGTCAGTATATTTATAGTGGTGATCCAATAACTACCGTTGGAGTAGTGCCACTTTTCTAGGGTGTTAACCGTCCCTTTATCTTAGGGAAGTTAAGATATTCTGCGATTTTTCAAATTTCCCCTTCATTCGTTCGTGCTGCATTTTTGCATTTTCGAAGGCTTTCGTTTTCTCCAACCCTCATTTTCGGATAAAGGTTAGTTCTTTTTGTAACATGCTTTTCTATTTGTATGCCTTCATTTTGTAGATAGGTTAGTTTGTAGACTTCAGTTCCATATTTCCTCCTTTAGAGACCGTGTTTTTGATTTTCCTTTTCTTTTTCCCTTGTAGGTTTTTTGCTACCTTTTTAAGAAAAAGAAATGGCTTCCGTAGATATCCTTTCTCAATGGGTTGATGTCACGGTCCTAGGGGAGGAACCCTCGGTCGATACTGAGTTTATCACCAACCTTCGCACTCACCACAGAATTTGTACTTCTGAGGATGATGAGCCGAAGTATGAATTGGTAGTCCCGGGTCCTGAAGACCGGGTTTGCTTTGGGAGGGTCAATGAGGAGGCCCCTCATTTTTTCTTTATGTATGAGTGTATGATCACCCGTTTGGGTGTTTTTCTTCCTTTTTCAAACTTTGAGATATCTGTTTTGCATCACTGCCGAGTTGCCCCTACCCAGCTTCACCCCAACTCTTGGGATTTTTTGAAAATTTATCAATTTATTAGCCAAGCTTTGGAGTTCCCGACTTCTTTGAAGATTTTTTTTCTATCTCTTCCATATGACCAAACCCTTCAGTGGGCTAAACAATAAGCAACAATGGGTGTCTTTCCGAGCCATACAGGGTCGGAGAGTTTTTACCCTTTTTGACGAATCCTTCCATGACTTTAAAAATTATTTTTTCAAAGTTCAAGCCGTAGAGGGTCACCATCCCTTTTTTCTGGATGATAATTCTTCTCCCCGATTTCCTTTATACTGGCTGGAGGCCTCCCCCTGCGAGAAATATGGTCTGGATGACCTGGATGAGGTAGAAGCAGCCATTGTGGGGTTCCTCCGAGAAGTGTGGGGGAGGGCCCCATACTTGGACACAAAAAAGTTTCTCCAGGGGTCTCCGACCTTTGTCCAGGCACTGCTAGGTAGCTTTTATTTGTTTGTTAGATTTCCGACTTGTCTGACTGACCTTTCCGACTTGTCTGATCTATTTGTTATTGTCTTTTCAGATATGGCAAAGGCAAACGCTCAGGAGTCTTACCAAAGGGTCCAGGAGGCTAAAGCAAGGTCTCACGCCAGGACTGGTGGCGCCAGGGCGGTTATCTCTCCTCCTCCTCCTCCTCGGAATGTTGGGACTCCCTCTCAGCCCATTGTGATTTCTTCTTCAACTTTCTCTCAGCCGCCCCCCTCTGCTCGACCTTCTCTTGAGCCAGAGAATAAGAAGCGCAAGACCTTAGAGTCTGGCTCTTCTGGTGAGGTGAAGGCGGATGCTCTTGCATTCGTCCGAAAGAACATCTACCCCCAAGCTCGTATAAGCATGGATGATGTGTCTGTTCGTCACCACCTTACCACTCTGGTTGAAGAGAGTCTCAAGGCGGCAGGGGTTTGTGGCAAACTCTTGGATATTTTTGAGAAGGCTCCTCTCAGCTCTTTAGGGATGACCTCGAGGGTCGAGGAGCTGGAAGGAAGGCTTCGTATATATCAAGAGCATGAGAGGGAGTTGAAGGAGGAAGTCGCCAAGCTGAAGGAGGAGAGAGATAACCTCTGGGAGAAGGGGAGGAAGTTGCAAGCCCAATGCAACATGGAGGTGGACTTGAGGAAAACAGCGCAGGGCAGCTATCAAAAGTTATTTGAAGATCTTGTGGCTGTGAAGAATGATCTGCTGAATTCTCGAAAGGCATATGCCGAGTTGGAGGACTCTATCGCTGATGGCGCCGAGGAGGCTTGGAGGGTCTTTAAGGAGCAGGTCGGAGTCATTGCTCCTGACTTTGACCTTTCTCCTTTAGATCCCGACAAAGTCGTCATCGACGGTGCCATTGTGGATCCTCCTACCCCTGTGATTGTTTCCGAGTCAGAATTGAAGACTCGGGGGCAGAGGATCATAGAGTCCCCTCCTCGTCCTAAGGACGCTCTGAGCTCTTCTACTGTTCCTCCGACTTCCTCTCCTATGGATGCCTCTCTTCCTGGTCCTGGCGGCGTTCTTCCTGACTCTGGTGGTGGTGATCCGTCTACTCTTCTTCCTAAAAAGTAATTTGTTGGCTATTTTGGGGGCCCGGCCTGTGGGTCCCCCCTTTTTTAAACTTCTTTATTTGTGTTGGTGATGTTTTGAACAATTTGCTTTTGGCCTTATAAGGCCGTAAACAAAACATTTAAAATACCCTTTTTTTAATAAGGGTTTAAGTTAAAAATAAGTACCCTTTTTGGATGAGGGTTTAAGTTACTTTATGCGTGCATGCTTTTCTGATTTCGTTTTTTTTTTCAAATTCCCCTTGATCTTTTCTGGAAAACCTTTTCTTTGGCTTGTCTGTCTTTCTGAACCTTTTAGTTTCAAGGATCTTTAAAACAGCCTTTTAATTTTTCTTGGATTTTTTCCCATCTCTTTCGTTATTCCTAGTACTCAATTTTGTTTTATTGAGTTTTTATGACTTAGGTTATTTTTGCAATTCGTTTTCTGTTTCTACTCGGTCTTTTCATTCCGACTTGTGAGTCAGAACGTTTCTGAGTTTCTTACGATCACCTTTTATAACCTCTTTACACCGACTTGTACCTCGTCGTTTTATCCTGACGACCATCTAGGTCGATTCATGGGATTTTCACGTTTTGTCGAGCTTAAGTCGGCGCGTTTCGTAGAAAGAGAAAACAACAAAGGAATTTAAGAGATATAAAAAGATCTTTATTAATTGGGGAGGTACTTTATTGCTACTAAGGGTTTTTGACAGTCTATTTCCCTTAGCCTCTACTATGATGCCTCGTTAAAAACCCTTCTCCAGAAAAAACCCTTTGGTTTTGGGAAAAAATCATGAAGTTGGGAAAAGAGTACATCAGGGAGTAGAGTTCGCTTTTAGCTATAGTACCTTTTCATATTACAAGCATGCCATGACCTTGGTAACTCGGTGCCGTCCAAGTCGGTTACTTTATAATAGCCCTTTCCTAAGACCTCATTGATTTTGTATGGTCCTTTCCAGTTTGCAGCGAGCTTTTCTTCTCCTGATTTGTTGACTCCAATGTCGTTTCTGATCAAGACTAAGTCACTTGGGGTGAATGCTCTTCGAATGACTTTTTTGTTGTATCTTGTAGTCATCCTTTGTTTCAATGCTGCTTCTCTTATCTGGGCTTCTTCTCGGACCTCGGGAAGCAAGTCGAGCTCCTCTTTATGCCCCTGTATATTTCCGATCTCGTCATGGAGAATCACTCTTGGGCTTTGTTCGTTGACTTCTATTGGGATCATGGCTTCTACGCCATAGACTAGTCGGAAGGGTGTTTCTCCAGTGGCGGATTGGGGGGTTGTCCTGTAAGCCCATAGCACTTGTGGGAGCTCTTCGGCCCATGCTCCTTTTGCATCTTGTAATCTTTTCTTTAGCCCTGCCAGTATGACTTTGTTGGCTGCCTCGGCTTGCCCGTTGGCTTGCGGGTGTTCCACCGAGGTGAACTGGTGTTTGATCTTCATACTGGCTACTAGGCTTCTAAAGGTGGAGTCGGTGAATTGGGTTCCATTATCTGTAGTAATGGAATGAGGTATCCCATATCTTGTGATGATATTTTTGTAGAGGAACCTCCGACTTCTTTGTGCGGTGATGGTGGCCAGTGTTTCTGCTTCTATCCACTTTGTGAAATAATCTATTCCCACAATCAGGTATCTGACTTGTCCTGGCGCCTGGGGAAAAGGTCCTAATAAATCCATTCCCCATTTTGCAAAAGGCCATGGAGAAGTGATACTGATGAGCTCCTCCGGGGGAGCCACATGGAAATTTGCATGCATCTGGTATGGTTGGCACTTTTTCACAAATTCCGTGGCATCTTTTTGCAAGGTCGGCCAGTAGAATCCAGCTCGGATCACTTTCCTGGCTAGTGACTTTGCTCCGAGATGATTTCCGCAGATCCCACTGTGGACTTCTTCCAACACTTCGGTGGTTTTTGAGGTCGGTACACACTTTAATAATGGTGTTGATT
>NC_029794.2:101939619-101942323 GCF_000816755.2 Arachis ipaensis
AATTTCATGTATTCGACCAAGGGGTTCATCCATCCGAGGTTTAATCCGACTATCTCAAGGACCTCTTGTTTGTCTTCTACTTTTACCACGGAGGGTTTCTGGAGAGTTTCTTGGATCAGGCTTCTGTTATTCCCTCCTGGCTTGGTACTTGCCAACTTGGATAGGGCGTCTGCTCTGCTATTTAGATCTCGAGTTATGTGTTTGACCTCGGTTTCTGCAAAGCGCCCAAGATGTTCCAGAGTTTTTTCCAAGTACCTTTTCATATTTGTGTCCTTCGCCTGATACTCTCCACTTATCTGGGAGGTTACTACTTGCGAATCGCTGTATATCATCACTTTTGTAGCACCGACTTCTTCCGCCAGCTTTAATCCAGCAATCAAGGCTTCATACTCTGCCTGATTATTTGAAGCTGAGAATTCAAATTTGAGGGAAACCTCTATTTAGGTCCTTCTTTCGTCTACCAATATTATGCCTGCACCGCTCCCTGTTTTGTTTGAGGAGCCATCTACATAGAGTTCCCATGTAGTTGGTCTTTCCTCTTGTTCTCCTGCGTATTCCACAATGAAGTCGGTGAGGCACTGGGTTTTAATCGCCGTCCGAGTTTCATACTTCAAGTCGAACTCGGAGAGTTATATTGCCCACTGAACCATTCTCCCTGCAACATCCGTCTTTTGAAGGATTTGCTTCATGGGTTGGTTCGTGCGAACTCTTATTGTGTGAGCTTGAAAGTAAGGCCGTAGCCTTCGTGAGGCTACTACTAAGGAGTAGGCAAACTTCTCTAGTTTGTGGTACCTTAGCTCAGGGCCTTGTAGAACTTTACTGATGAAATATACTGGGTGCTGTCCGACCTCGTCTTCTCTTATCAGGGCCGACGAGATGGCCTTGTCTGCTACAGATAAGTATAGGACGAGGTCTTCCCCAGCTATGGGTCGGGTCAGAATAGGAGGTTGGCTCAAGAATCTTTTGAACTCTTGGAATGCCTCCTCGCATTCCGGAGTCCATTCGAATTGACATCCCTTTCTCAATAAGGAGAACAGTGGAAGGGATTTTAGTGCTGATCCTGCCAAGAATCTGGAGAGGGCTGCAAGTCGGCCGTTCAGCTGCTGGACCTCTCTTAAACAGGTCGAGCTTTTTGTAAGACCCGGTTAATTAACGGCTAATTAACCCATAAATGAGAATTTATTCTAGAAAGCCAAAAATGTTATTTTTATGGCTAAATGTGATAGAGGAGATTGAGACGAGAATTTCGGTACCAATTTTATAGAAATCGGACCAAGATTGGACCGAACGGGCCAAATCGGTCCAACCGGACCTAAAGTGGGCCCTTGGCCCAACTAAACTAAACCAAAACCCTAGTTTTCAGCACTCTTTGGTATATTTTGAATTATTTCAAAGAGAAGGGTTGAAATTGGCATGTTTTGATTGATTTTGAAAAGAGTTGAAAGTGGCTTGTTTTGAAAATGGCACTTTGTGGTTTTGAATGAAAACATGGTTTTTGGGCATACTTTGACGGGACATAACTTGGACTACGGATCTCTGATTTGTGCCAAATCTGTTTAGAAATGAAATTGGATCCGGGATGTCCATGCCGTTCGAAGAACGGGTGAAAAATGATTTAAAATGAGAGAGTTATGACCGTCGGAAGATTGGGGGTTGAGTCTGTGAATTCTGCAGTTTTTTAACTTAGAAAATTTTTAGCAGAATGACCCCCTGCGCGTAGGCGCACTTGGCGCGTACGCGCCGTTCTTCCAGGAAGCGCCATCCACGCGTGCGCGTGATATGCGCGGGCACGCCGAATGTGCTGCACCCAATGCCCAGCCATTTTCCCGAGAGTTGTGCCAAAGTTGTGCTAGTTTTGTGCCTGGGGCGCAAGAGTACCCACGCGTACGCGTGGCTGACACGTACGCGCCGTTTGGCTAATTTTCAACCCACGCGTTCGCGCGTATGACGCTTGCGCGTCGATGAGTTTTAAGGCCATCTACGCGTGCGCATGGAGTGCGCGTACGCGTGGCCCTGTTTTCATCCCAAAGTTGATTTTTGAGTTTTAAAAGCCAAATTTCATACTTCTAAGCCTTCGATCTCACCACTTATATCTTAAATCATTGTGATATGCCTAGCATGAGGAAAAAGGGCTAGTGAATGTGGTAACTTGCGAGTGAAGCAAGGGGAAAAATGAATGATCATTGAGGATCAAAGATGAAAATGTGAGATGCAGAGAATGGCGGTGGAAGTGCTTGTTATGCCATGGGCCGAAAAGCCATAATTGTTAATGAATTGGCTGGTTATGGATTTAACCGTGAGCCGGATGGCTAGATTATTGCCGTGTTACGGCGGAGCCATGTTTATGGCCAAGTATAAATGCATATATACTGTTGATTGAATTGTGAATGTTTGCACTTCCACCATTGGAGATGAGGGTTTCCCTGGGTAGTAGCAATGGCTAGCCACTATGTGCTCCAGGTTGAGACTCGAAGCTCTGTAAACCCAATGTCGTAAGTGTGGCCGGGCACTGTGAAAGGCCCGGATGAGCTCGCCCCCATAAATATTCACCAGTGGTGGTGATGGATAAATATTCACCAGTGAGGGTGATGGATATGGATCATGATTATGATCAAGTTTATGATGAGTATAACTCGAGTTGGGGATGCACGACAGAGGGACAGTCCAATGGCTAGCTACCAGGACTTGTCGGGTTGGCTCTATA
>NC_029794.2:101942469-101950197 GCF_000816755.2 Arachis ipaensis
GTCCCTTTGGGTTTCCTTTGGGGTTTCCTTATTTTATTATATGTATATATTATTATACTCGGACCGGTTATCTTCGCAGCCAGATTTTGAGTCTTGATATTCCCATTTTTGACACTCCTTATATATATGATCTTGCGTTAGCTTATTCTTTGCTCGTTACGTTATCGATCAGAGTGTTGCGCGTTCGAGTTACGGTTTTTGTTTACCCCTTTTTTTGCAAAGGCTCCTAGTTATAATCAATCATTCATACTACTATTCGTACTAGATTTTTGTTTTAGAGGTCGTAATACCTTGCCATCTCTGAATTATGACTTAAGCATAAGACTTTGTATGGTAGGGTGTTTCATTATGGTATCAGAGCAGTTCGTTCCTGTAGAGCCTGAGGAATGGACTGACTATGCTTCTGTGCATTCTCTGTATGTGTGTTATGTGCTGTTAGTATATCTACTTGATATGGTTGGCATAAACGTTCATGAGCATGCATTTGGGACTTTGAAGCACTAAACTTCCGATATTGAGACTGATCAACTTAATATCGATTGTTTGGTGTATATAGGAACCAGATGGCGCCTCGTGGACGCAGTAGAGGCCGTGGGAGAGGACATACGAATGCTCGTGTGCCGGAGACTAACCCTAATGACCCGGTGAACTTTATGACTGCGTTGGAGAACATGGCTGCTGCTATGCAAGCCACTGCTGAGGCTCTTGGTCAATAGATGAACAACCATGGTAATGATGGAGGTGGAGTTCAGGGCCCGATGACACTGGCAAACTTTTTGAAGGTTAATCCACCGAAGTTCAAGGGAACTACTAGCCCGACTGAAGCCGATACATGGTTTCAGGCCATGGAACGAGCACTGCAAGCGCAGGTGGTACCTGAAGGGCAGCGTGTAGAGTTCGCTACCTATTTGCTCACTGGGGAAGCGTCGCATTGGTGGCAAGGAATCCGATGCCTCCTGCAGCAGGGTGATGATTATATCACTTGGGATGTCTTCCAAGAGGAGTTCTATAAGAAGTACTTTCCGACTTCTGCTAGGACGGCCAAGGAACTTGAATTGTTGCAGCTGAAGCAGGGTACTATGTCCGTATCTGAGTATACTGACAAGTTTGAGGAGCTGTTCAGATTCTTTCGTATGTGTCAAGGGACTCCGGTGGAATATGAGGAGTGGAAGTGTGTTAAGTACGAAGGAGGACTCCGGAGCGATATTTTCGGTTTGGTGGGGCCAATGGAGATTGGGACTTTCTCCGAATTGGTGAACAAGTGTAGGGTTGCTGAAGAGTGTGTGAAGAGGACAGCCGCTGAGAAAGGAAGTCACAAAGGATCATTTCCACAGAACCGAGGGAAGAGCTTTGCACCTAGAGGTCCGTCTTTCAAGAGGGGAGGTTCTTTTAAGAGGCCCAACAACAACTACTCCCAAGGGAAAAGGTTTGGGAAGCAGCCTCAGAATGATCAAGCTTGTACTAGGTGTGGAAGTCACCATCTGGGAGTACCATGCAAGGCCGGATGGGGTTTGTGCTACAATTGTGGAAAAGCGGGGCATAGAGCCGCAAGTTGTCCGGAGCAGCAGAAGCAAGGTGCTGCGGCTTGGATGATGCTTCAAGAGGAGAAGTTGCTCAAGGGATTCGAGAGTCTAAAAATTGGTACTCGAGAAGTATCTGGAACCTTGTGTTTGAGCCGATTAGAAATCTCGAGTGACTTTAAGTCTGAACTCCTAAAGGCTCATGAAAATGATGAAGCGTTATGGAAGGTGTTACCGGCTATCGAGCAAGGAAAACAGTAGAGAGTGTCGGAAGAAAAAGATGGGTTATGGAGATTCAAGGGTAGGATCATTGTGCCGGATATTGGCACTTTGAGGCAAGATATCTTAAAGGAGGCACACAAAAGCGGATTCTCCATTCACCCGGGAAGTACTAAGATGTACCATGATTTAAAGGCGATATTTTGGTGGCCGGGTATGAAGAATGATGTGACAGAATATGTTTCAAAGTGCTTAACTTGTCAAAAGGTAAAGATTGAACATCAAAGACCTTCTGGGATGTTGCAACCTTTAGAGATTCCGCAATGGAAGTGGGAAAGTATTGCAATGGATTTTGTGTCGGGATTGCCAAGGACTAGGACTGGTTTTGATGCTATCTGGGTGATTGTGGACCGACTGATGAAGTCAGCTCACTTTTTGCCCATTCGGATGACTTACACCCTTGAGGAGCTAGCACGGTTATACATAAAGGAGATTGTGAGACTTCATGGTGTACCTGCTACTATAATCTCTGATAGAGATCCTCGTTTCACTTCGAGGTTCTAGGGTGCATTTCAGAAAGCTTTTGGAACCCGATTAAGCTTGAGTACAGCTTACCATCCCCAAACAGATGGTCAATCCGAGAGGACGATCCAAACACTAGAGGAAAGAAAATCCGAGATAGGATGCTTACGGTGCAGAGTTGCCAAAAGAGTTACGCCGATCAGAGGCGGAAGCCCTTGGAATTTGAGGAAGGAGATCATGTTTTCCTTAAGGTTACTCCGACCACAGGAATAGGTAGAGCGATTAAAGCAAAGAAGTTGAATCCTCGATACATTGGTCCATTTCAGATCCTGGAGAGGATTGGGCCTCGGATGGATCGGATGGCTCTACCACCTCATCTTTCGAACCTGCACGACGTGTTTCACGTGTCGCAGCTTCGGAAGTACACCCCTGATGCTAGCCATGTGTTAGAACCCGAATCGGTTCAATTAAGGGAAGATTTGATGCTTCCAGTGGCTCCAGTCAGAATTGATGATACTAGTATCAAACGGTTGCGTGGAAAGGAGGTTTCATTAGTCAAAGTGGCTTGGAGTCGAGGCGGTGTTGAGGAACACACTTGGGAACTTGAGTCGAAGATGCGAACGGATTATCTGCACTTATTCTCAGGTAATTGCATTTGAATTTTGTGGGCAAAATTCCCAATTAGGTGGGTAGAATGTAAGACCCGGTTAATTAACGGCTAATTAACCCATAAATGAGAATTTATTCTAGAAAGCCAAAAATGTTATTTTTATGGATAAATGTGATAGAGGAGATTGAGACGAGAATTTCGGTACCAATTTTATAGAAATCGGACCAAGATTGGACCGAACGGGCCAAACCGGTCCAACCGGACCTAAAGTGGTCCCTTGGCCCAACTAAACTAAACCAAAACCTTAGTTTTCAGCACTCTCTCTCCTCACAACACACTCAAACACGCTGAAATGGTGGAGAGGAAGGGAAGAAATTTTGGTAAAATGTCAATGTGTGAGTTGAGGATGGCTTGTTGTTGATTTTGGTATATTTTGAATTATTTCAAAGAGAAGGGTTGAAATTGGCATGTTTTGATTGATTTTGAAAAGAGTTGAAAGTGGCTTGTTTTGAAAATGGCACTTTGTGGTTTTGAATGAAAACATGGTTTTTGGGCATACTTTGACGGGATATAACTTGGACTACGGATCTCTGATTTGTGCCAAATCTGTTTAGAAATGAAATTGGATTCGGGATGTCCATGCCGTTTGAAGAACGGGTGAAAAATGATTTAAAATGAGAGAGTTATGACCATCGGAAGATTGGGGGTTGAGTCTGTGAATTCTGCAGTTTTTAACTTAGAAAATTTTTAGCAGAATGACCCCCTGCGCGTAGGCGCACTTGGCGCGTACGCGCCGTTCTTCCAGGAAGCGCCATCCACGCGTGCGCGTGATATGCGCGGGCACGCCGAATGTGCTGCACCCAATGCCCAGCCATTTTCCCGAGAGTTGTGCCAAAGTTGTGCCAGTTTTGTGCCTGGGGCGCAAGAGTACCCACGCGTACGCGTGGCTGACACGTACGCGCCGTTTGGCTAATTTTCAACCCACGCGTTCGCGCGTATGACGCTTGTGCGTTGATGAGTTTTAAGGCCATCCACGAGTGCGCGTGGAGTGCGCGTACGCGTGGCCCTGTTTTCATCCCAAAGTTGATTTTTGAGTTTTAAAAGCCAAATTTCATACTTCTAAGCCTCCGATCTCACCACTTATATCTTAAATCATTGTGATATGCCTAGCATGAGGAAAAAGGGCTAGTGAGTGTGGTAACTTGCGAGTGAAGCAAGGGGAAAAATGAATGATCATTGAGGATCAAAGATGAAAATGTGAGATGCAGAGAATGGCGGTGGAAGTGCTTGTTATGCCATGGGCCTAAAGGCCATAATTGTTAATGAATTGGCTGGTTATGGATTTAACCGTGAGCCGGATGGCTAGATTATTGCCGTGTTACGGCGGAGCCATGTTTATGGCCAAGTATAAATGCATATATGATGTTGATTGAATTGTGAAGGTTTGCACTTCCACCATTGGAGATGAGGGTTTCCCTGGGTAGTAGCAATGGCTAGCCACCATGTGCTCCAGGTTGAGACTCGAAGCTCTTTTGACCCTATGTCGTAAGTGTGGCCGGGCACTGTGAAAGGCCCGGATGAGCTCGCCCCCATAAATATTCACCAGTGATGGTGATGGGTAAATATTCACCAGTGATGGTGATGGGTAAATATTCACCAGTGATGGTGATGGGTAAATATTCACCAGTGATGGTGATGGGTAAATATTCACCAGTGATGGTGATGGATAAATATTCACCAGTGAGGGTGATGGATATGGATCATGTTTATGATCAAGTTTATGATGAGTATAACTCGAGTTGGGGATGCACGACAGAGGGACAGTCCAATGGTTAGCTACCAGGACTTGTCGGGTTGGCTCTATAACCGACAGATGATATCATCAGCCACTAGGGACAGGCATGCATCATAAGCATACTACATGACTTGTTTGAGATTGCCTATTTGACTGCATATTACTTGCTAATTGTCTAAATGTCTTAACTGCTCCTATTTGTATATTCTTTGTCTGATATAACTGTGTTTGCTATATTATACTCCTGTTGGTGGTTGGGAGGTTTGAAGGAATTGGAAAGGGAAGTATTAGTTAGACTGAAGGATCTTTAGTCAGTTGCCACTTACGGTTTAGCTTGTTTATAAGCTTTGATATTACCTGGAGGAAGTTCTAGGATTGCCTTCGGCTTTCCTCTATTATTATGTATTATATATGTGGAAGTTGTTATCGTACTGGGGACCTCTGGTTCTCACCCATGCGGATTTTGTGGTTTTCAGATGCAGGACGCGAGGCTTCTCGTTGAGGCATGTTGGAGACTTCTGGATTAGCGAAGATCCTTTGTTCTCGGGACTCTGTTTTGGTTTATATATCTTGTTTAGATACTTTTATCTCCATTAAATAATACAAACTGTGATGACTCCTTCTAGAGGGGATTTTGAGGAATAGGTTTTATGTATTTGTGTCCCTTTGGGTTTCCTTTGGGGTTTCCTTATTTTATTATATGTATATATTATTATACTCGGACCGGTTATCTTCGCAGCCGGATTTTGAGTCTTGATATTCCCGTTTTTGACACTCCTTATATATATGATCTTGCGTTAGCTTATTCTTTGCTCGTTACGTTATCAATCAGAGTGTTGCGCGTTCGAGTTACGGTTTTTGTTTACCCCTTTTTTTGCAAAGGCTCCTAGTTATAATCAATCATTCATACTACTATTCGTACTAGATTTTTGTTTTAGAGGTCGTAATACCTTGCCATCTCTGAATTATGACTTAAGCATAAGACTTTGTATGGTAGGGTGTTACACTTTTCATCTCCAGGATAGCTCTACACTTGTCGGGATTAGCTTCAATCCCTCTTTGTGTTAGCATAAACCCTAGGAATTTTCCTGCCTCTACTGCGAAGGCACACTTTGAGGGATTTAGTCTCATCCCGTGTAACCTTATGGTGTCGAAGACTTGTGAGAGGTCTGCCAAGAGATTGACTTCTTTCTGGGTCTTTACCAGCATGTCGTCGACGTACACTTCCATTAAGCTTCCAAGGTGAGAGGCAAACACCTTATTCATCAGCCTCTGGTATGTGGCCCCTGCATTCTTTAATCCAAACGGCATGACCACGTAGCAAAAATTAGCTCTGGGCGTGATGAATGATGTTTTTTCCTGGTCTGACTCATGCATCGGGATTTGGTTATACCCCGAGTAGGCGTCCATGAATGACAAGTATTGATACCCTGAGCTAGAGTCTACCAGGGTGTCAATACTTGGCAGTGGATAGGGGTCCTTGGGACAGGCCTTATTTAAGTCGGTATAGTCGACACACATTCTCCATTTACCATTTTGTTTTTTGACTAGCACTACATTGGCTAGCCATGTTGGATACTTGACTTCTCTGATGAAGCCGGCTTCTAAGAGCGCTTGTACTTGCTCTTCTACTCTTAGGGTTCGTTCTGGGCCGAGCTTGCGTCTTCTTTGTTGTACAGGTCGGGACCCCGGGTAAACCGAGAGCTTATGGGACATGAGCTCGGGATCTATCCCAGGCATGTCGGAGGCTTTCCAGGCGAAGAGATCGGAGTTATCTCTTAGGAGCTTAGTCAACCCTTGTTTTAGGGTTTCCCCTAGGTTGGCCCCTATGTGAGTATTTTTTCCCTCCTCTTTGCCGACCTGTATCTCCTCTGTTCTTCCTCCCGGTTGTGGACGCAGCTCTTCTTTGGCCCTTGTGCCTCCGAGCTCTACTGTGTAAACTTCTCTGCCTTTTCCTCTCAGGTTTAGGCTTTCATTGTAGCATTTCCTTGCCAATTTCTGATCTCCCCTTACCGTTGCTATCCCCGCTGAGGTCGGGAATTTCATACAGAGGTGAGGAGTGGATACCACCGCTCCAAGTCGATTAAGGGTAGCTCTGCCAATTAAAGCATTATATGCTGACCCTACGTCGATGACTATAAAGTCTATGCTCAGAGTTTTTGATTTTTCCCCTTTTCCAAAGGTGGTGTGGAGGGGCAAAAATCCTAGTGGCTTTATTGGCGTGTCACCTAGTCCATATAAGGTGTCGGGGTAGGCTCTTAATTCTTTCTCATCCAACCCTAGTTTGTCGAAAGCGGGCTTAAAAAGAATGTCCGCTGAGCTTCCTTGGTCTACTAGGGTTCTGTGGAGATGAGCATTTGCTAGGATCATAGTTATTACCACTGGATCATCGTGTCTAGGGATTATTCCTTGCCCATCTTCTTTTGTGAATGAAATGGTGGGGAGGTCGGATGACTCTCCTCCAACCTGGTAGATTCTCTTGAGATGTCTTTTGCGAGAGGATTTGGTGAGTCCCCCTCCCGCGAACCCTCCTGAGATCATATGGATATGTCTCTCCGGGGTTTGTGGTGGTGGGTCTCTTCTATCCACGTCGTCTCGCTTTCTCTTCCCATGGCCGTCCGACCTTTCTATGAGATATCTGTCAAGCCGACCTTCTCTAGCCAGCTTTTCTATCACATTTTTGAGGTCGTAACAGTCATTTGTGGGATGACCATATATTTTATGGTACTCACAGTAGTCGCTGCGGCTCCCCCCTTTTTTATTTTTAATGGGTCTGAGGGGTGGCAGCCTTTCGGTGTTACAAATCTCTCTGTATACATCCACTATGAAAACTTTCAGAGGAGTATAAGAGTGATATTTTCTTGGTCTATCGAGACCGAGTTCTTCCTTCTTCTTGGTTTCCCTCTCCCTCTCTTTTGTTGAGGGAGGGTGCCCAGGTCGCCAGCTCAGGTCTCTCAACTTAGCATTTTCCTCCATGTTGATGTAATTTTCAGCTCTTTCCTGTACATCACTTAGAGAGATGGGGTGTCTTTTGGATATGGACTGTGAGAAGGGACCTTCTC
>NC_029794.2:101950343-101951593 GCF_000816755.2 Arachis ipaensis
GCCAGATACATCCGACTTTTAAAATTGCTCAAATGATGCTTTGGATCAGTGGTTCCGTCGTAGAGGTCCATATCGGGGCTTCTAAAGTTTCTCGGAACTTTTGCCCTCATTATATCCTCACTAAAAGGATCTTCCCCTCCTAGGGGCGACTCTTCTCTATTATCACGGGAGTTCCGACCTTTGAGGGAGGATTCTAGCTTTAAGAGTTTTTCCTCTAACTCTTTTCGTCGAACCATCTCCTCTCTTAGGTGCTTTTCTATCTCCCTTTGTCGCTCCCGTTCCTGTTCTAATTGTTCCAAACGATTTTGGTGGACATGGACTAATCCCATAAGCTCAGTTGCATGGGACTGTCCGTCCTTCTCTGACTCACGGCCTTCTGAGGAATTCACCTTCGAGGTTTTGACTCCGGAGGTTCCTTCTTTGTGTTGATCGTTGGTTTCCTGATGGAGGGTTAGGTCCGCGTCATTATTTCCGGTATCCATATTCTCTTGTTCAAAATCTGTTTCCACATGACCCTCCTCGGGGGATCTGTCCGCCATCACTGGTTGATCTCTCGGGTCCCCGGCAACGACGCCAATGTTACGGTAGGTAACCGGAGATTAATGGGCTGGATGGCGTTGGTTGGCCCAATCGTTTGGGGGAGGAAGCCTTTGAGAGGGTCTGCGCCTTGAAGGCCTCCGTCCGACTTGTGAGTATGGATGAATGGGGGGTGGTACCTGCAAGGACACTCCGATGCCTAAGTCAGCAAGAGTGTTAGCAGGTCTAAAGAGTATTAGGACTTAGAGATACCTGAAGGGTGTCAGTGTATTTATAGTGGTGATCCAATAACCACCGTTGGAGTAGTGCCACTTTTCTAGGGTGTTAACCGTCCCTTTATCTTAGGGAAGTTAAGATATGACTCGTGGAAGTGGTTAGAGAGATTCTAGGGGGAGTTACTCATTCAAATGAGTGCTTATCTGCCAGCTAACCCTCGTTCCCGACTTCTTTAGAGCAAGTCGAGACGAGTACCGACTTCGTAGTGGCTGATCTGGTGAAAGGTGAAGTCAACCCTTTGAGTTGGGCCTTTTTACTTGGACCCTGGGCCTTAATCGTTGGGTTAGGATATGAACAATAATTATAAAAGAAAGTGTTTTCTCCCAAAAATCAGTGTAATTGAGAAATAATATAGTCAATATACAGTATATAAAAATTAAGGAATAATACATAAAATTAATGAGTATATAAAACTAATAATTATAATTAGAAGTATT
>NC_029794.2:101951600-101952810 GCF_000816755.2 Arachis ipaensis
AGGATAAAGTAAATCGATGTTTGATTAATTTATCAATCTCAGTGTATATTCTTATGGTCTCCCCTTCAATAATTAATTAAATTAAAAAATTGTTATTTCTCTCATTCGTCCCAAAAGTACACATCAAGAAGAAATAGGAACATCAAAAGTTTGTTTCAATAACATAAATATTCTTCAATTATACCAACAGTAAATGCGAAATCGGGATAAAATACGTTCTTCTACAATTAAGTTGTCAATAACTAAATTGAGGTAGAAAAAAAATTGTTTTTTATTTCACAAGCAGTGAATATAAAATTGTGAGATAATGCACAATTATAATGGGTTGGTCTAACGATTAGTTTATCAATCTGCTTAAACAAAGGTAGAGTTAGATAAAATATTAGAAGGGGTCAAAAATATTTATACAATAAATTAAGACTAAAATAAAATTTTAAGGAGGCTAAACTGAAATTTACATATAATTTACGTGTAAAAAATTAAAATTAAGCCTTGGCTTCGCCTCTGCGCTTAAATAAGTGTCAGGGATTTAAATTTTGCCTTGTGTATGCAACAACATAAAATATAATTTTTTATTATTATATTTATTGAATAAATATTATATGAAAACTACGTAACTATTTTTTTAGAATTTGAATCCTCTAAAGTGATAAAGTTAGTAAAATGATAAAATAAATGATTAATTATTATTGATTTTATAACTTTCATAAAATGTGTATCTCACTATCTCACTATCTTAAGTTAAAGATAATTAACTCTTTACTTTACTACTTTACTAATTTCTTTATTTTAGAGAATCTTGATCCATTTTGTTTTACCAAATGAGCATTATGATTTTCATACTTAACAATAGCGACAAATCTAAAAAATTTTATCAATGCAAGCAAAGTATATATAATAAGTCTTCTAGTTATTTAACTAATAAATTAAAATACTTGTATAGTAATTTAAATAACAACATATAACTTAGAATTTTGTTCTTCAAAATTTTATATTTTAAAAAAATTAAATAATTTTTTCATTGTCAATACAATTAAATGTCTATTTTTTATATATGTCATTAAATAATCATTTAAAAATTCATCTCTCATAGTATTACAAAATCGACTTTTTATAATATTCATAACTGAAAATTTTTTGAGTTGATATCATTATTACCAACAAAACTAGAACTAACATCAAAAGAAGAAATATCAATGGATATCTGTGT
>NC_029794.2:101953578-101959078 GCF_000816755.2 Arachis ipaensis
TGTTAAACAAAAATATTATTATTATAAAAAATTATATAAAAAAAATAATTATTTATATATTAATATTTTTGTATATAATATTTATTTTTAATTAAATTAAGTTATTTGACAGTTTAATTATTTTTTGAAATTGAAAATTGACACCAAATAAAAAATAGGAAAATAATTACACAGAGACAATTTAAATTGGCTGAAAATAGAGTATAAAATATAACTGTTAGTTGACATAAGAAGTCTGTAAAATGATCTTAGGCTAACATTATAAAGGAGTTTAGTCTTTTTAAAAAATATTTAGAAACCCAAATACAATCTCAACCCCTTGGCATCACAGAGTATAGCCACCATGTCCCGGTTCAGGAATTTTAACTCGATTCTCTTTCGGAGTACGCGCCAGTGGCGTTATCAGACGGGCTTCCCCTGTCCCTTAGGATTGACTAATCCATGTACAAGTGCCGTTCACATGGAATCTTTTCTGTAACACCCCAATTACCCTAATCCTTACCTCTAGCCGTAAAGCGAAGGTTAATCAAGGGTTACGACAATTCTAAGGCTTATACATATTTATATATAGAAAGAATTAATGTAACTAGAAGCCCGATGAAGGATATAGCTCAAAAACAGGATTTGAAAAGCGCAAAACGTACCAACGAAGCTACTAACTTAAAGCACAAGAAATAGATACAGTATATCAAAATATCATAGTGTAATATCATAAGAATCTAGCCACGGCTCGCGGAGTTTAAGCCGGCTAGCCATATATACAGACTTTACAGAAAACAGACAGTAAAAACAGCTTATACAAGTTTTGTTCTCTCAATACATGCCTCTAGGCTAAACAAAATACAAAAGTGAGAGATGTATAGCACAATAAATCAAGAGACTCAAAAGGTATCCGGATCCTCCGCTTCTGTCACCATCTAGGCAACTCACAGAGGTGGGTTGCGACCTGCATCTGAAAAACAATAACAAAGTATGGAATGAGAACTGGAGGTTCTCAGTATGATAACAGTGCCCAATGATGTAAGATGTAAGGCTCCGGGACGCTGAAGGCAATCCTAGAACTTCAAATCACATACATATATCCAAGCTTAGAACAAAAATAAATAAATCAGGAACTTAAACCATAAACCGGGTTATCTAAACTTAGGGGAGTTCTAACTAATACTAATTACACCATTGTATCCCACAGCCTTCACCACCCTAACCTCCGTGCGATCCCATCGCCATTGCCTCCTAACCTCCTTAGCACCAGACAAACACAATTAATGCAAGCAAGTAATACACAGGTAATAATCATATATAGCAAGTATTGCAAGAAGCAAGTAGGCATGTTATACAATTAGTCAAACCCAAGTAGTCAAAGCAAATAAGCACATAAGAGATGCATATGATGAATGCTTGTCCTATTGGCTCGTGATATCACTTGTCAGTCTATAAATGTCAACCCGACACACCCTTTCGGATGTCGCCTTTCTACCACTTCCGAGGATATAGCGCCTGACACGCTTCTGTTCCGAGAATATAGTGTCTGGCACACTATCGTTCCGAGGATATAGTGCCTGGCACACTTGCATGCTCAATCCGAGGATATAGTGCCTGGCACACTCTTGCGGCAGAGAAGGAAAACAACAACATATAATTCATCATAAATCATTCCAAGGATATAGTGCCTGGCTCACTATCCACATCCACAAGTCCATCAATCTCAAATCATCATCATTTCTCATCTCAAATCACTTCCAGTTATCAACTCTCAACTTTCCAAGGATATAGTGCCTGGCATACTCTCAACATCCATCAGGATCATCCATTCTTTTTTTGAGTCCTCAACTCATCACTTCGATCATCAATTCATACTTTCCATCCCAAACTCATCAATTCACCAATTTCTCACATCCGTTGTCAGTAATCATCAAGTTCACTACTCTTCCCTCTTTTTCAACCAGACTCATCCTCAAAACACCAGAATCCTAAACCTCCGTTCGCTAACTTTTTAAAGTAACACCAAATAAATTCTCCTAAAGCCCTTCCTATGTTCCAATGCCCAAAAATAAGCCCAAGAGTCTTTAAATGGTGTCCTAGAGGTATACAATCTTGTTGGGAAAGTAAAATAGTTTAAAAACAAGGTTTAAGTTATAAAACATGACGTGTGCATACGCACAGGGGTGTGCGTGCGCATGCGCAGAAGATTTTTAAGATGTGTGCGTACGCATAGAGGTGTGCATACGCACATGCATTAACTTTCCCAACTCGTGCGTGCGCACAGGTTGTAAAACCTCATTGGTGTGTGCATGCACAGGCTATGCTAACGCTGCAACCATTACTTCCTTCCCTGCCTGTGCATACGCACAAGGCTGTGCGTGCGCATAGGATTAAAATTTTATAGGGTTGTGCGTACGCATAAGGCTATGCGTGCGCACATACCAGAAATCACAAAATTCTGCAACTCTGCAGAATTTCAGATTTCGGCACTGGTATGCGCAGTCATTCATTCATTGAATCCTACTCGGAATACCAGAGACAAGGTTTAGACCTTCCGGATTCTCTTGAATGCCGCCATCATTCTAGCTTACACCACGAAGATTCTGATTAAGAGATCTAAGAGATACTTCATTCAGTCAAAGGTAGAACGGAAGTGGTTGTCAGACACACGTTCATAGGGAATGATGATGATTGTCACGTTCATCATATTCAGATTGAAGTACGAATGAATATCTTGGAAGCGAAACAAGATGAATTGAATAGAAAACAGTAGTACTTTGCATTAATCTTTGAGGAACAGCAGAGCTCCACACCTTAATCTATGGAGTGTAGAAACTCTACCGTTGAAAATACATAAGTGATAGTCCAGGCATGGCCGAGAGGCCAGCCCTCAAACGTGATCTAAGATAGCATACAACTGATCAAAGATACCTAATACAATAGTAAAAGGTCCTATTTATAATAAACTAGCTACTAGGGTTTACAGAAGTAAGTAATTGATGCATAAATCCACTTCCGGGGCCCACTTGGTGTGTGCTTGGGCTGAGCTTGAGTGTTGCACGTGTAGAGGTCCTTCGTGGAGTTGAACGCCAGCTTTTGTGCCAGTTTGGGCGTTCAACTCTGGTTTTGGCTCCTTTTCTGGCGTTGGACGCCAGATTTGGGCAGAAAGCTGGCGTTGAACGCCAGTTTACGTCGTCTATTCTTGGCCAAAGTATGAACTATTATATATTGCTGGAAATCCCTGAATGTCTACTTTCCAACGCAATTGGAAGCGCGCCATTTCGAGTTCTGTAGCTCCAGAAAATCCACTTTGAGTGCAGGGAGGTCAGAATCCAACAGTATCGGCAGTCCTTCTTCAACCTCTGAATCTGATTTCTGCTCAAGTCCCTCAATTTCAGCCAGAAAATACCTGAAATCACAGAAAAACACACAAACTCATAGTAAAGTCCAGAAATGTGAATTTAACATAAAAACTAATGAAAACATCCCTAAAAGTAACTAGATCCTACTAAAAACATACTAAAAACAATGCCAAAAAGCGTATAAATTATCCGCTCATCACAACACCAAACTTAAATTGTTGCTTGTCCCCAAGCAACTGAAAATCAAATAGGATAAAAAGAAGAGAATATACTATAAATTCTAAACTATCAATGAAACATAGCTCCAATCATATGAGCGGGACTTATAGCTTTTTGCCTCTTGAATAGTTTTGGCATCTCACTTTATCCATGGAGGTTCAGAATGATTGGCATCTATAGGAACTCAGAGTTCAGATAGTGTTATTGACTCTCCTAGTTCAGTATGATGATTCTTGAACACAGCTTCTTTATGAGTCTTGGCCGTGGCCCTAAGCACTTTGTTTTCCAGTATTATCACCGGATACATAAATACCACAGACACATAACTGGGTGAACCTTTTCAGATTGTGACTCAGCTTTGCTAAAGTCCCCAATTAGAGGTGTCCAGGGTTCTTAAGCACACTCTTTTTTTGCTTTGGACCTTGACTTTAACCGCTCAGTCTCAAGTTTTCACTTGACACCTACACGCCACAAGCACATGGTTAGGGACAGCTTGATTTAGCCGCTTAGGCTAGGATTTTATTCCTTTAGGCCCTCCTATCCACTGATGCTCAAAGCCTTGGGCTCCTTTTTATTTACCCTTGCCTTTTGGTTTTAAGGGTTATTGGCTTTTTGCTCTTGCCTCTTGGTTTTAAGAGCTTTTGGCTTTTTCTGCTTGCTTTTTCTTTCTATTTTTTTTTCTGCAAGCTTTGTTCTTTGCTGCTTTTTCTTGCTTTAAGAATCATTTTTATGATTTTTCAGATTATCAAATAACATGTCTCCTAGTCATCATTCTTTCAAGAGCCAACATATTTAACATTCTTAAACAACAACTTCAAAAGACATATGCACTGTTCAAGCATACATTCAGAAAACAAGAAGCATTGTCACCACATCAATATAATTAAGCTAAGTTCAAGGATAAATTCGAACATGTACTTCTTGTTCTTTTGAATTAAAACAGTTTTTATTTAAGAGAGGTGATGGATTCATAGGACATTCATAACCTTAAGACATAGTTACTAACTACTAATGATCATTTAATGAAGACACAAACATAGATAAGCACATAACATAGGAAACGAAAAACAGAAGAAATAAGAACAAGGAATGAATCCACCTTAGTGATGGTGGCGTTTCCTTCTTGAGGAACAAATAATGTCCTTGAGCTCTTCTATGTCTCTTCCTTGCCTTTGTTGCTCCTCCTTCATTGCTTTTAGCTCTTTTCTGATTTCATGAAGGATGATGGAGTGCTCTTGATGTTCCACCCTTAGTTGCTTCCAATAATTGTGTGGAAGAAAATGTATCCCCTGAGGTATCTCAGGGATCTCTTGATTTGCAGTCAAATGTTCTACCACTGAGCTATAGACCCTTGATGGAAGCTTTTGTCTTCCCTTTCCTCTTTCTAGAGGTTTCTTTGGCCTTAGGTGCCATCAATGGTTATGGAAAAAACAAAAAAGCTATGCTTTTACCACAGCAAACTTAGAATGTTGCTCGCCCTCGAGCAAAAGAAGAAAGAACAGAAGAAGAAGAAGAAGATATGGAGGAGATGGATGGATGTGTGTATTCGGCCATATGGGTGGGAGAGAGATGTTGAATTTTGAAGGTAGTGGGTGTATGGATGTGAGTGGTGAATGAAAAACAGAAGGGATGGTCATGAATGGAGAGAGAGGGTGAGGTAGGTGGGGATCCTGTGGGGTTCACAGATCCTGAGATGATCCTGTGGTGTCCTACAGATCTTGAGGTGATCCTGTGGTGTCCACAGATCCGGAGGTGTCAAGGATTTACATCCCTGCACCCATTAGGCATGTAAAATGCCCTTGCACACAACTCTGGGTGTTTAGCGCCAGGTTGGTGCCCATTTTGGGCGTTCAACGCCCATTTACTAGCCATTTCTGGCGTTGAATGCCAGAACCATGCTTGTTCTGGGCGTTCAGCGCCAGGATGCTGCCCATTTC
>NC_029794.2:101959167-101963551 GCF_000816755.2 Arachis ipaensis
CCTAAGAAAACATGAAAAACAATAAAAATAAGGATTAGATAAACATTGGGTTGCCTCCCAACAAGCGCTTCTTTAATGTCAATAGCTTGACAGTGGGCTCTCATGGAGCCTCACAGATGTGCAGAGCTTTGTTGAGACTCTCCAACACCAAACTTAGAGTTTGGATATGGGAGTTCAACACCAAACTTAGAGTTTGGTTGTGGCCTCCCAACACCAAACTTAGAGTTTGACTGTGGGGGCTTTGGTTGACTCTGCTTTGGGAGAAGCTTTTTCTGCTTCCTCTCCATGGTTGCAGAGGGAGATCCTTGAGTTTTAAACACAAGGGAGTCCTTATTCCATTGAAGGACTATTTCACCTCTGTCAATATCAATCACAGCTCTTGCTTTGGCCAGGAAAGGTCTTCCTAGGATGATGGATTCATCCTCTTCCTTTCCAGTATCCAGGACTATGAAATCAGCAGGGATGTAAAGGCCTTCAACCTTTACTAACACGTCCTCTACTTGTCCATATGCCTGTTTTCTTGAATTGTCTGTCATCTCTAATGAGATTTTAGCAGCTTGCACCCCATAGATTCCCAGTTTCTCTATTACAGATAGGGGCATGAGGTTTATTCCTGAACCAAGGTCACACAGAGCCTTAAAGATCATGGTGCCTATAGTACAAGGTATTATGAACTTTCCAGGATCCTGTCTCTTCTGAGGCAATGTCAGTTGATCCAGATCACTTAGTTCATTGATGAACAAGGGAGGTTCAACTTCCCAAGTATCATGCCAAATAATTTGGCATTCAGCTTTATGATTGCACCAAGAAACTTGGCTATTTGCTCTTCAGTAACATCCTCATTCTCTTCAGAAGAGGAATACTCATCAGAGCTCATAATGGCATAAGGAGGTTCAATGGAATCTCTATGGTCTCTAGATAAGTCTCAGATTCCTTTGGTTCCTCAGAGGGAAGCTCCTTATTGATCACTGGACGTCCCAGGAGGTCTTCCTCCTTGGGATTCACGTCCTCTCCTTCCTTTACAGGTTCGGCCATGGTGCTTATGTCAATGGCCTTGCACTCTCCTTTTGGATTCTCTTCTGTATTTACTTTAAGCTTGCTCAGCTTTTGAGGAGGAAAGAACTTGGCTAAGAAAGTCGTGACCAGCTTATCCCAAGAGTTCAGGCTATCTCTGGGTTGAGAGTCCAACCAGATTCTAGCTCTGTCTCTTACAGCAAATGTGAAAAACATGAGCCTGTAGACTTCAGGATCTACTCCATTAGTCTTAACAGTATCACAGATCTGCAAGAATTCAGTTAAGAACTGAAAAGGATCTTCAGATAAAAGTCCATGAAACTTGCAGTTCTGCTGCATCAAAGAAACTAATTGAGGTTTCAGCTCAAAGTTGTTTGCTCCAATGGCAGGAATAGAGATGCTTCTTCCATGTAATTTGGAATTTGGTGCAGTAAAGTCACCAAGCATTCTCCTTGCATTGTTGTTGGGTTCGGCTGCCATTTCCTTTACTTGTTCAAAATTTCAATCAAGTTGTCTCTGGATTGTTGTAATTTGGGTTCTCTTAATTTCCTCTTCAGAGTCCTTTCAGGTTCTGGATCAGCTTCAACAAGAATGCCTTTTTCTCTGTCCCTGCTCATAAGAAAGAGAAGAGAAAAAGAAAAGAAGAGGAATCCTCTATGTCACAGTAAAGAGGTTCCTTATTGTTAGTAGAAAAGAAGAAGAGAAAAATCTGAACTCAGAAAGAGAGAGAGGGTTCGGATTTTTAGTGGGTGAGGGAGAGATGTTAGTAGATGAATAAATAAATAGAATAAGATGAGAGAGGGAAAATTTTGAAAATAATTTTTGAAAAAGAGTTAGTTGATTTTTGAAAATAGTTTTTGAAAAAGGTTAGTGGTTTTTCGAAAATTAAGATTTGAAAATTAAAATAATTAGTTAATTAAAAAGAAATTTTGAAAAAGAGGGAGATATTTTCGAAAATGAGAGAGAGAGTTAGTTAGGTAGTTTTGAAAAAGATAAGAAACAAACATAAAGTTAGTTAGTTAGTTGAAACAAATTTTGAAAAGGTGAGAAGTTAGGAAGTTAGAAAAGATATTTTGAAATCATATTTTGAAAAAGATAAGATAAGAAGATATTTTTGAAAAGATATGATAGAAATTAATTTAAAAAAAAAGATTTGATTTTTAAAATCACAATTAATGACTTGATTCACAAGAAATCATAAGATATGATTCTAGAACTTAAAGTTTGAATCTTTCTTAACAAGTAGGTAACAAACTTAAAATTTTTGAATCAAAACATTAATTGATTATGTTATTTTCGAAAATTATGTGATAAAATTAAGAAAAGATTTTTGAAAAATATTTTTGAAATTTTCGAAAATAACTAAGAATTTTGAAAAAGATTTGATTTTTGAAAAAGATTTTGAAAAAGATAAGATTTTCAAATTGAAAATTTGATTTGACTCATAAGAAACAACTTGATTTTAGAAATTTTTGAAAAAGTCAACTCAAAATTTCGAATTTGATGAGAGAAAAAAGGAAAGATATTTTTTTTTATTTTTGAATTTTTATGATGAGAGAGAAAAATTAAAAACATCATTTTCATGTTTTTCTCTTTTATTTTTGAATCAAAACATGGAATGCATGCAAGAACACTATGAATGTCAAGATGAACACCAAGAACACTATGAAGATCATGATGAACATCAAGAACATATTTTTGAAAAATTTTTAATGCAAAGAAAATATGTAAGACACCAAACTTAGAATTCTTTAATGCTTAGACATTAAGAATTCAAGAATGCATATGAAAAACACCATACAACACAAAACAAAAAATCATTAAGATCAAACAAGAAGACTTACCAAGAACAACTTGAAGATCATGAAGAACACTAAGAATGCATGAATTTTTGAAAAATGCAAGATGCACATGCAATTGACACCAAACTTATAACATGACTCAAGACTCAAACAAGAAACACAAAAATATTTTTGATTTTTATGATTTTATGATTTTTTTGTATTTTTATTTTATATTTTTCGAAAATTATTTAGAAAGAAAGAAAAATAAGGGTTCCAAAATTTTTAATATGAATTCTAGGAATCTTGCATTCTTAATTTAAAGCTTCAGTCCAGGAATTAGACATGGCTCACTAGCCAGCCAAGCTTTCAATGAAAGCTCCGGTCCAAAACACTAGACATGGCCAATGGCCAGCCAAGCTTCAGCATGTAATTCAGACATGACATGCCTGACATACCCTACAGTCGTATAATAGCTGATGGTTGGAAGCCTCAGTCCAAAAGAATTTAGACATGGCTTTACAGCCAGCCAGGCTTCACATGCTTCATGAAACACTAGAATTCATTCTTAAAAATTTTGAATCTAAATTTTTTTCGAAAACAGGTGAGAAAATTTTGAAATATTTTTGAAAAATTTTGGAAAAGAAAACAAAAAGAAAATTACCTAATCTGAGCAACAGGATGAACCGTTAGTTGTCCAAACTCAAACAATCCCCGGCAACGGCGCCAAAAACTTGGTATGCGAAATTGCTACTCAGGTTGTGAATTGTTGTTCGAAATTGATTCCCTGGCAATGGCACCAAAAATGGATGCACAGAACCATGGTCTAAACATATCTTCACAACTTCGCATAACTAACCAGCAAGTGCACTGGGTCGTCCAAGTAATACCTTACGTGAGTAAGGGTCGAATCCCACGGAGATTGTCGGTATGAAGCAAGCTATGGTCACTTGTAAATCTCAGTCAGGCGGATATCAAATGGTTATGGAGTTTTCGACAATAATATAATAAAATAGCGATAGAAATACTTATGTAATTCATTGGTGAGAATTTCAGATAAGCGAATGGAGATGCTTTCGTTCCTCTGAACCTCTGCTTTCCTGCAATCTTCATCCAATCAGTCTTACTCCTTTCCATGGCTGGCTTTATGTGATACATCACCATTGTCAATGGCTACTTTCGGTCTTCTCTCGGGAAAATGATCCAAATACCCTGTCACGGCACGGCTAATCATCTGGAGGCATCACCCTTGTCAATGGCTGCATCCCATCCTCTTGTGAAAATGGTCCAAATGTGTCCTTCTTGGAGTTGAACGCCAGTTTTTGTGCCAGTTTGGGCGTTCAACTCTGGTTTTGGCTCCTTTTCTGGCGCTGGACGCCAGATTTGGGCAGAAAGCTGGCGTTGAACGCCAGTTTACGTCATTTATTCTTGACCAAAGTATGAATTATTATATATTGCTGGAAAGCCCTGGATGTCTACTTTCCAACCCAATTCGAAGCGCGCCGTTTTGAGTTCTGTAGCTCCAGAAAATTCACTTTGAGTGCAGGGAGGTCAGAATCCAACAGCATCGGCAGTCCTTCTTCAACCTT
>NC_029794.2:101963800-101974467 GCF_000816755.2 Arachis ipaensis
CTGTCACTAACGCCCCGCAATCGCGAGTTTGGAGCTCGTCATAGTCATTCATTCATTGAATCCTACTCGGAATACCACAGATAAGGTTTAGACTTTCCGGATTCTCTTGAATGCCGCCATCATTCTAGCTTACACCACGAAGATTCTGATTAAGAGATCTAAGAGATACTTCATTCAGTCGAAGGTAGAATGGAAGTGGTTGTCAGACACGTGTTCATAGGGAATGATGATGATTGTCACGTTCATCATATTCAGATTGAAGTACGAATGAATATCTTGGAAGCGAAACAAGATGAATTGAATAGAAAATAGTAGTACTTTGCCATTTATTCTTGACCAAAGTATGAATTATTATATATTGCTGGAAAGCCCTGGATGTCTACTTTCCAACCCAATTCGAAGCGCGCCGTTTTGAGTTCTGTAGCTCCAGAAAATTCACTTTGAGTGCAGGGAGGTCAGAATCCAACAGCATCGGCAGTCCTTCTTCAACCTTTGAATCTGATTTCTGCTCAAGTCCCTCAATTTCAGCCAGAAAATACCTGAAATCATAGAAAAATACACAAACTCATAGTAAAGTCCAGAAATGTGAATTTAACATAAAAACTAATGAAAACATCCCTAAAAGTAACTAGATCCTACTAAAAACATACTAAAAACAATGCCAAAAAGCGTATAAATTATTCGCTCATCAGGCACCAATCTTTGAATGATCATAACTCCCTCTACAAAAATCTAAATTTTACAAACTTTATATCAAATCGAAGGGTTTTCAATAATCTTTAATTTTAAATCAAATTCAACAAAATTTGAAAACCGAGGCAGAAGTTATGATCAAACAAAGTTCACCAAAAATCCAATTTTCACCACAAACCTCAAAATCTCAATTTTAACTAACTCTCAATCCCAAATCACTTATCCCACATTCAAAATAGTCCCAAGGTACCTAAACCATATTCATATACCTTTCCTTCAATCCATAACTTAGCAACACATAAAGATCATCAATTCTCACTATCAAATACGTAATAATACCCTTACTAACCATCATCCTCATCAATTTCAACATCAATCTCCAACATCATACGATCAATATCAATATAGCCATTTATCAATCATTCCAATCCATCAATTATTTTATACCTTATCCTAACTTCATAACTCACATCATTTATCAACAATCCCAACACTCACCTTCAATTACCAACAATATCAATATTTATCATCAATCATCAACCACCTCAATAAATCCTCATTAACAACAATAAATCACACATTCCTCATCAACCTTCATAATCATTAAATACCAACAATCTCAATAAAATCATATAATCATTATTATTAGTATTTGAATTCATTCCACACAACACCATCACTTCATTTATCAACCCTCATCAACAACACCAATCATCAATACTCATTAATACTAACAATCCCCAATAATCATCATCAACCACACTAATCCAATACAACCAACAATTAACATCAGTTCACATTTAAATATTCATACACCAATAACATTCAATCATATCTTAGGGTCAACTAGTCTAAGTGTCCAAAAACATTACATATTACATAAAGAAAACTGAAACTATACCTTGGCCGATTCCCAAACGCTCCAAACACCAAAACGAAGCTACCAAACTTGATCCAAAGCCTCAACCAACTCCAACAAACACCAAAGCTCAAACTAACAACACATATATCACTAAAAATCAAAACCTAAGGTACACAAAATAAATAAACACAAGGGCTTAGTGAAACCTTACCTTACCCAATGAGATTAGAGGTAAAATCCAACAATTACCCGCTACTAGAGATCACATAAACAAGCAAAACCACAAAACTTGCTCAAAAACCAAACTCAAAACGTGCAGAAATCTAGGGCACGAAACTAGGGAGTGAAATGCGATCCCTTATCAGATTTCTTTAGATAGAAAAGAAGATATCGTCAAGAGCTTCGCGTGGCCGCAAACGGCTCGTCAATCGGAGGTCCGTAGCTCAAGTTATCGCGAGTTGAAATGAGGAGTAAAGGCCCGTTTGGGAAACTTTAGAAGTAACTTTTTTTAACTTTTGACTTATGAAAAGTAGTAGTATTAATGTCTGGTGCAATTTTCAAAACTAAATTGCAACTTTCTAAAAAGCTATTTAGGAGCTTATAGAGAAGTTAAAAAAATGACTTCTCGCATAATATTTCTACTTTTCATCACATTTTTATAAAATAAACACTTTTAGAGTTAAAAATCCAAACACAAAATAACTTATTTATAAGTTACTTTTAACAGAATCATTTATTATTTAAGTTATTTTATCAAAAGGAGCTTAATTAAGTTGGTTACCCAAACTGGGCTTAAATAGTATTTTCTTCTCTCTTCTCCCCTCTCCTTCTTGCAGCTGGTGTGTGTGTGTTTATGGGTGTGTTGTGTTGAATGGGTTCATTATGAACCCTTATATATGTTGGGCTTGGGCCCAACTTGAGCCCGGTCCAACCCATTAGCGTTTTTAGCCCGTTCGGCCCAACTTTGGGCCAAACCTTTAACACTAACGCCCTGTTTTTCATTTCTAATATTTTTCTAAGGTTTTTAACTGTTTTCACTTTTTCTCGTGTAGTACCGGGCAGACTTGAACCGGTTCAACCGGTTCAACTGTCGGTTCGCAGTTTTCACGGTTTTTTGCAAAAACACATTTTCTGACTCAGAAAAACCTACTGAGTCCAAAAATCATATTTAAATCCCCAAATTCTCATCCTAACTTCCAGAATCTAATTTGGACATTTAAATAATTTTATTCGTGAAAACTCCGGTTCTTACATTTCCCCTCTTTGGCGTTCAAAGTAAAAATTGAAAATCTTAAGTAATTTCTTTGAACTCAAACACTTGTAATTTATTTTTTTCCACTTTTTATTAATAATATTTTTTTACGCATTCTTCTCTTTTACTTTTATCTAATTTTCTTCTTCATCCTTTCTTTAATTTCTTGTTTGTTTTAATTTCTGCAATTTACTTTGTCTCCAGCACCTTGTATTTCTTTATTTATCTGCTAATTTTATTTCTTTTAATTTCTATTGATGTTACAATTACGATATTGAGATACCCACATTTCTTTTAGACATATAACAAAATTTGAGTAAAACAAATGGGCATGCCTAGTAGGACTTTGTCAATAGATTGTAGTTTATAAAAAAAATCAGGAATTTTTGAATTTTCACGTCGTTACATAATGGTATGATCTTATTACCAGAGACTAAAAATCAGCGTCAGTTGGCATGTCAAATACATCTGCCGCATCTTCTTCTACTTTTATTGATGAGACTAGAAAAAACAAGTTCGTAATTTTTTTTTGTGATTTCAAATACAGAGGCTACATTGCCGTCAGTAATGCGTGATGGCGTTGGCCATGCACATCCAAAGTTAAATGCAACTCACATAAATATCGTGGGGTGGCTGCCTTATGGCTTGCTATTGGGGTATGTCCCCCATGGTGATATAAGGATTGCTTGTACCTCTCTACTTAACTTTCAAAATCCTCCTTACCAGAATCCATATGTCGTATCAAATGTACCTATTTATAGGGTATCAGGTTCACATATATCACAAAAAAATATCTTGCCACATGCTATTAATATAGAAAATAATAGTTTATCTAATTTTACTACACCTACTGCTATTAGGGTAGAAAACTCTAGGCCTGTGTTTCCTGACATGTCAAGAGCAATGCTTGTTAATCAACCTAGTAAAATTGTCAAATCTTTAGTAAACATTAGGCAATAGATAGATGAAAGCCGCCATGATTTAGTGAACATATTAACTCATCAAATATTAACAATTTTAAATCCTCTTTTAGAAAACACAAACACTAGAAAATTAAATGGTTAAATAGGCAAGTCAATAAGAATGCTATTGTGATAAACTTAGAAGAAAATGACAACCATAATTTAGAATTTGATAATGTCAACTAAAATAGTGGAATAATTCCTAATTATGATATTTATATGCCTAGACATGGTCAAAATATTGATGATATGTTGGAAAGACTTAGGCAAAACAATTTAGGAGAAATTATAATCTAGCTAGAAATATCGAACAATTTTTAAACCGTTTAGAATTTAATGTTGGTTGTTTAAATAGGCCATATTTTGTGCCAGCTTTTTCTGAATGTGTTCAACAACCAGATCTTCCAAAAGATTGGAAAATTGTAAAATCCTTTACAAAATTTTATAGAGAAGAAAATGAGTCTACAACAGAGCATATTGCTCGATATACTATTAAAATTGGGGAAGATGAGATATTTTCCTTTTTCTTTAACAAAAAATGCATTTACTTGGTTCTCCAACTTGAGACCAAATTTCATTCATTCTTGAGCGCAATTAGAAAAAAATTTTCATGATCAATTTTTTCGAGGTGAATTAAAAATTAGCTTTACGGATTTATTCTCTGTCAAACGTGTAGAGGGAAAATCCATTGACACTTATTTAGCAGGGTTTAAAACATGAAAAATAAGTGTTTTACTCCGATTCCATAAACCAAAGTTGTCAAAATAGCTACTCATGGACTGAAATTTGAAGTTAGAAAAAAATTTGTTAATCAACATACTTTAGATCTTGCCCAACTAACTGAAAGAGTAAGACAAATAGAATAAATTAAGAAAAAAAATAAAATTTTAAAAAAAGTTCTAAAAGCTTGCATATATTGATTGTTTTTTTATAGTAGTGATTCAGATGAGAAAGAGATTATATTGCTGAATTACGTGGGGGTCCTCCTTATGTGTGCAAATCTTTGAAACCCGTTAAAAAAAGTTTTTTCATATTCCAAAGTTGAAAATGAAGGTTCTTGATTTTCATATTCCAAAGTTGAAAATGAAGGTTCTTGATGGCCTAGAGAAGGGGGGGGGGAGATGGAGGTTGAATCTATGGCCTTCTTTTAAGTTGATTGATTAACCCTTAAAACCAAGAAATGAAACTTTTCTTTTATTTGTCTACGTGATGCATTATGCAGAAGACAATTTAGTTTTGTCTCATAAATTGCAGTGAGATAAAATAGTGCAGAAGAAAATGACACCAGCATATATCCTGGTTCAATTGCTTTGTGCAATGCAACCTACATCTAGTCTCCACCAAAATGTTGGTGGAATTTTCACTATACTTTTAAGTGTTACAAACACCAATTTCCTAGGACTTAACATAATCCTATCTGGGATAAACCAAACTTCAACATAAGCTTGATTTGGCTAGGCAACATCCTAGACTCTCACTACACTAAGTGCTTACCCAATTTAACAAGGGATACATCAGATACAAGATGTAAGACAAAAATACAAACAAATAGAAATCTAAAATCAACTTTGACTTTTCTTTCCAAGTTTCTCTCTTTGTCTTTTCTCTCTATTTGACTTTTTTAAATGCCTCACATTTATGCCTTTTTTCACTCAAGAGAAAACAAAGGAAGATAAACATTGAAATAGAATAATAGAACAATAAACCATGAACGAGATGATGATCACAACCTTAAAGCTATCAGATGAACCAACTTCAGAGCTCTCTATGATTGTTCTTTATTTTGGCGGTATGTTTCTTTGATGTAGAAACACAGTCCAAAGCGTTGAACTCTCACTAGAAAGCTCTCTATGAAACTCAGATTCTAGTTCTCTATCCTTTTTTTCATTCTGAATAGTTCTTTTCTTTTTGTATGATTTCAGTTACCACACCTTGCTTTGCACAGTTGACTTATTCTTCTAACAAAATCAGAGCATAGCAGTAACGCAGAAAAGAGATTGAACTGTAGCAGAGATTTCAGATTTCATGCATTCATACCTTCCATATTCTCTTTCATTCTTTTTCTAATATCTTCAAATATCTGAACCATTTATTCTTGCTTTGACTCCAAGTTCCTTTCTTGATCGTTGATCCACAGTAGAATTCCATAACCTCCATTTTCTTTATTTTATCAGAAATGGGTATGAGGGAGAAGTAAGCTTCAGCAAGCTACTTTGGGATACCTGGTTTGCGGATTCCCACACTCCGCACAACTGAACCAGGAAGTGCACTGGGTCATCCAAGTAATACCTAAGGTGAGTCAGGGTCGATCCCACGAGGATTGTCGGCTTGGATCAAACAGTGGTTATCTTGTAAATCTTAGTTAGGCGGATAGAAAAGTTGTTTATTTATTTAAGCGCATAAAAGAAAAAAAGATAATGTTACTCAGTGGTTGTGAATTTAATGATAAGAAGATGGTTAAGGCTTCAGAGATGCTTTGTTCTTCTGGATCAATGCTTTCTTACTGTCTACTCCAACTGTGAATGATTTCTTCTATAGCAAGTTGTATGTGATCAACACCAGTTGAGAGGCCGCCAATCTTCCTCTAGGATGAACACCAGGTTTAGTGCGCATCGAGTCTGAATGAGGGTGAAGCTCCTACAGTTCATTCCCTTGGTGATCCTACTCAAAATTCCATAAACAAGGTTGAATCTTCCAGATCAAAGAATGTTGCGCCTTGGTTCTAGCCTTTACCACAAAGACCCTAATCTCCCCATACCTCGGCTGAACTGATGTCTTGAGAAGTCCCCAACAAAGTCATGGATTAGCCGTCTAAGAGATGTATCCTTATGCTAGTGGTTCATTGATATCCGATGAAAGACGCTTGCTGAACCCATGTAGAATAGAGATAACTTGTGACGATTCAACTCATTCATAAGGCTGAGGAACGAAGATACATCTTAGGAGAGAATCAAACAAGAATTGAAATAGAACAATAGTACTTTTATTAATCCATAAAACTCAGCAGAGCTCTTAACCTTAACCTAGGAGGTTTAGTAGCTCATACTATACATAATAGTGTTTGAAAATAATGGGGGAGGAAGAAGATAATGGGGGAGGAAGAAGATCCTAAACATGGTTGATCTTCTCCTATATATGCTAATCTAATGACTAAAGATTATAGAAATATGATAGGCTTAGGTTTGTAGTGCGAAAATCCACTTCCGGGGCCCACTTGGTGAGTGTTTGGGCTGAGCTTGACTGTCTCCCACGTCCTAGTGTCCCTTAGGAATGTTGAACACTGGCTAGGGACCCCCTTTTAGGCGTTGAACTCCAGTTGCTCTCTTGTGGGCGCTGGACGCTAGGAATGGGGCTGGTAGCTGGTGTTGAACGCTAGTTTTTGGCCTTTATTTCCGAAATAAAGCATGTACTATTATATATTTCTAGAAAGCCCTAGATGTTAGCTTTACATAATTGTTGAGAGCGCGCCATTTGGGCCTCTGTAGTTCCAGAAAAGTTCTTTCTAGTGCACGGAGGTCAGATCCTGACAGCATCTGCAGTCCTTTCTCTGCTTCTGAATCAGACTTCTGCTCAAGCTCCTCAATTTCATCCTGAAAATACCTGAAATCACCATAAAACACACAAAATCAAAGTAGAATCCAAAAATGTGAATTTTGCACTAAAACCTATGAAAACTTAAGAAAACTTAAACAAAACATAACAAAAACTATATAAAAATAATGTCAAAAAGCGTATAAAATATCCGCTCATCACAACACCAAACTTAAACTATTGCTTGTCCCTAAGAAACTAAAAACAAAGTAGGATAAAAAGAAGAGTAATATACAATAAATCTCAAAGTTTTCAATGAAGCTCAACTTCAATTAGATGAGCGGGACTTAGTAGCTTTTTGCTTTTGAATAGTTTTGGCATCTCACTATCCATTGAAGCTCAGAAGTGTTGGCATCCTTAGGAACTTAAAATCCAGATGATATTATTGACTCTCCTAGTTTAGTTCTTTTTGATTCTTGAACATAGCTTTTAGAGTCTTGGTCGTGGCCCTAAGCCCTTTGTTTTCCAGTATTACCACCGGATATATAAATGCCACAGACACTTAATTGGGTGAACCCTTTTAGATTGTAATTCAGCTTTGCTAGAATCCCCAGATAGAGGTGTCCAGAGTTCTTAAGCACACTCTCTTTGCTTTGGATCACGACTTTAACTACTCAGTCTCAAGCTTTTTATTTGACACTTTCACACCACAAGCATATAGTTAGAGACACTGTTCCTTTGGAGTGCTTAGGCCATGATTTTGTTTCTTTTAGGCCCTCCTAACCATTGATGCTCAAAGCCTTGGACCCATGCTCTTGCCTTTTGGTTTAAAGAGCTACTGATTTTTTGCTCTTGTCTTTTGGTTTAAAGAGCTATTGGCTTTTTCTATTGCTTCTTTCTTTTTCTATATATTTTTTTTTGCATGCATTTGTTTTTCTTTTTATTGCATCTTGCTTTTTGCTGCTTTTTCTTACTTCAAGAATCAATTTCTTTTGATTTTTCATATTACTAATAATACTTCTCCTTTTTCATCATTCTTTCAAGAGCCAACATTTTTAATTCCAATTTCAAATATGCACTGTTCATTCATACATTTAGAAAACAAAAGCAATACCACCACATCAAGATAATTAGACTATTCTTAAGATAAGCTCGAAATTCATGCATCTTAATTTTTCTTTTTCAAATAAGATTTTCTTTTAAGTAAGGTGAGAGATATATGGAACATTTTATAACTTTAGACATAGATAGAAATGATCATGCAATAAGAGCACGAGAATAGACAACAAAACATAATAGAAAACAGAAAAATAACATAAAAGCAAGGGGTGATGAAACGGGGTCACCTTAGTGACGACGACTACCACTTCCTCTAGAGAATCTAATAGAGCGCTTAATGTCTTCAATGTCACGCCCTTGTCTCTGTTGTTCTTCCCTCATAACTCTTTGATCTTCACTAATTTCATTGAGGATGGTGGAATGCTCTTGATGCTCCATCCTTAGCTGATTCATGTTAGAGCTTAATTCTCCCATAGAAGTATGCCATTGATCCCAATAGCTTTGAGGAGGAAAATACATCCCTTGAGGCATCTCAGGGATCTCATGTTGAGGCGGCTCCACATGCCCATGTTGTGGTTCATGTGTCGGCTCTCTAGTATGCTCCATCATTCTTTTAGTGATGGGCTTGTCCTCCTCAATTGGAATGTCACCTTCTATGACAATTCCAGCTGAATTGCATAGGTGACTGATGAAGGAAAACTTTTGCTAGTTTAGAATCGAAAATCAATTCGTTAGTAGCATAGTCCAAACCAACAATGAATTCTCTTAATCAAATACTAAATTCAATACAAAGTATAAACCGAGATCGAGAGTAATTCAACCTCGAGTCGTTCTCCCTAGGAATCCAAATGAAATGTTACTCTTTTGGTTGTTAAGGGGGCAAAAAGGGGGTGTTTGATAAACCACTATTTTATAGTTTATCTTGTACTCAATTGAGTAGTTTTTATCAAGTCTTTGCACACTTATTCATACTAATTGAATGGTTTTACATTTTCCTTCCTAATTTTATGCTATGATTGAAAACATGTTTCCTGGGCCTTTAAATTGCTAATTTTAATCCTCTCTTATTACCATTCGATGCCTTGATATGTGTGTTAAGTGATTTCATGATTTATAAGGTAGGAATGGCTTAGAGGATGGAAAGGAAGCATGCAAAAGTGGAAGGAATACAAGAAACTGAAGGAACTGCTAAAGCTGTCCAGCCTAACCTCTTGGTACTAAATCGACCATAACTTGAGCTACAGAGGTCCAAATGAGGCGGTTCCAGTTGCGTTGGAAATCTAACATCCGGGGTTTTGCAATGATATTTAATTTGCCAGAGATGCCTCGAAGATAGGCAACGCGCACGCGTGGATCACGCGCATGCGTGGCCTGGAGAAAATTCAATTCACGCGTATGCGTGGACGACGCATACGCGTGATTTTGCCGCGTGCTGGACGTATCAAAAATTGCTGGGGTGATTTCTGGGCTATTTTTGACCTTGTTTTCGGCCCAAAAAATATAGATTAGAGGCTATAAAGTGGGGGAATTGATTCATTCATCATACAACATTCATTATCCACAATTTTAGGTTTTAGATGTAGTTTTCTAGAGAGAGAGGCTCTCTCATCTCTCTAGATTTTAGGATTTAGGATTTCTCTTAGGTTAGGTTTACTTCTTCTCCAATTCCAGGTTCAATATTCCTTTAATTTAGTTTCTCTTCCACTTTTATTTACTCTAATACTTTAGTTGCTCTATTTCACTTGCTAATTACTTATGTTGCCAAATTGGCTTATGAACTCTTCATGTTAGATTTGAATTTCTATTTAATATAATTTGAGGTATTTCAGATTTAAGATTGCTTTCTTTTTTTTTATGTTATTAATGCTTTTAATTTAATTTAGATTTCTCTCCCTTTGCTTTGGTTGAGTAATTGGTGACACTTGAGTTATCAAACTCAGTTGTTGATTGAAAATTAGAATTTGCTGATTGATTTGGATCCCTCTAAAGCTAGTCTTTCCATAGGAGTTGACTAGGACTTGAGGAATCAAATTAATTAGTCCACTTGACTTTCCTTTATTTAGTAAGGGTTAACTAAGTGGGAGCAATAAACAATTCTCATCACACTTGATAAGGATAACTAGGATGGGATTTCCAGTTCTTATACCTTGCAATGGTTTTCATGATAATTAGTTTACTTTCTTGTCATTCATATTCCTTGTTCAAACCTTTCAAAAACCCAAAAAGATACTTTTTTCATAACCAATAATAAATCATACTTCCCTGTAATTCCTTGAGAGACGACCCGAGGTTTAAATACTTCGGTTAT
>NC_029794.2:101974859-101978047 GCF_000816755.2 Arachis ipaensis
TTATTCTAGTACTTTGGTTTATCTATTTCTCTTTTTAATTACTTATGTTCCCAAACTGGCTTATGAACTCTTCATGTTAGATTTGAATTTCTATTTAATATAATTTGAGGTATTTCAGATTTAAGATTGCTTTCTTTTTTTTTATGTTATTAATGCTTTTAATTTAATTTAGATTTCTCTCCCTTTGCTTTGGTTGAGTAATTGGTGACACTTGAGTTATCAAACTCCTTGTTGATTGAAAATTGGAATTTGCTGATTGATTTGGATCCCTCTAAAGCTAGTCTTTCCTTAGGAGTTGACTAGGACTTGAGGAATCCCATTGATTAGTCCACTTGACTTTCCTTTATTTAGTAAGGGTTAACTAAGTGGGAGCAATAAACAATTCTCATCACACTTGATAAGGATAACTAGGATGGGATTTCCAGTTCTTATACCTTGCAATGGTTTTCATGATAATTAGTTTACTTTCTTGTCATTCATATTCCTTGTTCAAACCTTTCAAAAACCCAAAAAGATACTTTTTTCATAACCAATAATAAATCATACTTCCCTGTAATTCCTTGAGAGACGACCTGAGGTTTAAATACTTCGGTTATTATTTTTATTGGGTTTGCTTAAGTGACAACCAAAACTTTTGTACGAAAGGATTTTCTGTTGGTTTAGAAACTATACTTACAACGTGATTATTTTTATGAAATTCTTTACTAGCAAAAGTCTGTTCGTCAGTGTTCAAGCAAGAAATGAAAGATTAAAAGAACTAAACAATGAAAGAGCTAAGCAATGATCAAAATTGTAATTAATGCAAGTAAAGAGAAGACAAGATCAAAACTTAGTGAAAATGCTATAAATGCAAGAAAGAGCCTTGACTTGGGAATGAGTATCCAAGGAATCCTATCATCGCCATAACCACAACTATGGTAATTATGATGAGTCAATCTCGCCTAGTCAACCCCAACCATCGAGGAGTAAGTCAAGCAAGCATAATTAACCTTAATCCATAAGTCCTAACCAACTTACCAAACTAGTTGATAAAAGGCTAGCGTCAATGGAAACAAGAGTCAACTAACTACCCAAGAATTGCTACTAAATGTCAGACATTATGACTCTAGCATCCTAGGAACTCAAATCTCAAGAAAAATCTGCACAAAATCTAGAGTTGGCATTTTCACAAACACCTTGTGTGTATAAAAGTAAAACATGGAAAATTTCCAAGTAAAATGAAAAACTATAACCAACTATCAACAAAATCAAGCATAAACAAGCAATCAAACATAAAGGAAGCATGAAACATAAAATTCATTGATCAAAACTTCAAGAAACATAAAATTGCAATATGAACAAAGTAACTTGATCCAAAAGGAAGTGAAAGTAAAAGTGCTTTAATTAAAGAGGAAATTGAGAGTACTTACAATTGAAGAAGTAAATTCAAAAATCAAAGCTTGCTATAAAATATTACAATGGAGATTGATAAATGAAACCCTAAGAGAGCAATGCTACACTACTCCTACTCCTACTCCTACTCCTAATTACTCTCTAAAACTATCTAAGTGAGCTCCCCGCCCCTTTGATAAGTGTTCAAGTCTCCTTTATATAGCACTCTAAAACAGCATTTCAGCCTTCCAAAAATGAGCCAATGGCCTCCAAATTTGTGTAGCACGTGTTTCATTAATGCAGTCACGTGCAGGGACCTCTGCGGACACACAGACGTGTGTGTCCGCACACTCGGCTGAAAATTGACCTGTGCGTACGCACAGGTGCGTGCATACGCACACATGGAAATTCTCGCCTGTACGCGCGCACGCAGGGCTGTGCGCATGCACACTTCGCTGTGTGTGCTTTTCTTGTTTTCTTCATATTTTCTCCCTTGTACATGCTTTCTTCCACTTTTGCCCATCCATTCTTGCCTGGAAGGCCTGAAATCACTCACAAACCATATCACGGCATCGAATGACATAAAAGTGGAATTAAAAATCACTAATCTAAGCATTAAAACGCATGTTTTCACATTTAGAATCAAATTAGGGATCAAACGCAAAAGTATGCTATTTGAATGCTTAAGTGTGAGTTCATGTGCTAGAATTCATCTAAATCAAGCCAAAATACATCGGAAAATATGGACCCATCAATTCTCCTACACTTAAACAATAGCATGTCCTCATGCTAAACTAACAAGGAGAATGATCAAAGGGGTAATCAACTTATTAAATGCAACTACCTATATGGATGCAAGTATATTATATACTATCTATATCTATATATCTATCTATAGTATCTATATGAAATTGGTGAAAACAAACAATCAAGTTTCCAAGCAAGTATGGACAAATAGGGCTAAGCAAGGAAATAATCCAATGCATCCAAAATCTAAAGAATTGATTCAAGTCATCAAAGTGAAGCCACTTGCAAGAATACATGATAAGAAACATGGAAACATATAGTCGAGTAATTGAACCCTCACTAGGTGTGTATACACTATGATCACTCGGTGCTTAGGGTTTCAACCACTCAAGTCTCTTCTAATCATGCTTTCAAGGAATTGCTTTTCATCTAACAATCAACAACAAGTGATGCATGAATGTAATTATCATGAGGACTTCATATGGTTGTAATGGGGTTAGGGTAAAGGTGGGATAGATTTGGCTAAGTGGACTAAAATGGTTGAATCCTTGATTAGTTTAAGTCATCCACATCAACCTATATCAACCAAATCAAAACAAAATGTAATCCTAACCTTCCATTAATTCTTTCTCACAAACACTCATGTATGGCTTATCATTCACATCACATATGCATTTCTTATTCATTTTTCTTTTCCTCGAGATAACTTTCATCCCCTTTTTATGATGATGATTTTTTTTAAGTGAAATGCATATGGGTCTAGTGGCTCATACATGAGTGCACCCATTTTCCAAAATTTTCTAGTACTAACTCCGGTAGAAACAAATTTTCGAATGAAAAGGGTATATCGGACGGGAAACGTAGATGATAACAATTTGGGAAAACTCGAAATTAACTGGGGTAATAAACATTATAATGGTGTAGTGTTGGAATTCTTTTTTTTGGTACAGAATGGAACCTAACATAGGAACTAATCGAATCCAACCTCTTCACACAAAGTAAATTCACACCCTCTTAGAAAACTTTTTGAAACCATCATTTTCTTTTACAAATTAAACCCATAAAGTAAC
>NC_029794.2:101978072-102034232 GCF_000816755.2 Arachis ipaensis
CAATTAAACACAATATAAACCATAAAATAGTGGTTTATCAACCTCCCCACACTTAAACATTAGCATGTCCTCATGCTTAATTGAAGGAGATAAGGAAATAAGTATGAACATGTAGAAACTCATGAAATGCACTCAAAACCTATATATATATATATAAATAAATGCAATACTAAAATTAACTAAAAGCAAGCCAATATATATATACATCAAAGTACTAAACGGTAGTAAAAAGTAAAGTGCTGTCAATATCAACAAAAGCATAATAAAACTGAAAATAACTAAATAAGAGTGCTCAGGAAAGAATGTTTACACCCAAAATGTCGTAGATCCACCACCATACTTAAATCATGCACTGTCCTCAGTGCTCAAAATAATCACTCGGGGGGAATCAACCATGTGGAGCTCCACCATCAGATGGTGGTGGGTGATGATGACGTTAATAAACAATGAGGGCTCCGGATGTCACTGGGGTGGACTCAACTGCTGGCTGCTCAACTGCCTGGTTAGCTGTCTCGCCTGCCACCTCAACTGTCAACTCGGCTCCAGCTGCCGGCTCCTTAAGTCTAGGCTCCTCAGCTCTGTGCTCCTCAGCTCTTGGCTCCTCAGGTCTCCGCTCAGGTGTCTGGACTGCCTGGCCAGCTTCAGCTGCTGGCTCCTCAGATACAAGCTGCTCGGCCTCAGGCTCTGGTGTATCTGGAGGAGGTGGCCCAGGGTCTCTACCCTCAAACTTTGCCACTATCTAGTAAAAGCGGCGAGTGTTGTGGCGTTTGAATCGGTGGACGGCCTGAAGGATCTCCCGACACAACTCATATGGTGTCTGGGGTCGGGGTGTGGGTGCTGGTGCTGTAGGAGGTGCTGAAGGCTCTACTGCTGCTGATGTAGGCTTAGTGGTCTTCCTCTTCTTCTAAGGCAGCCCGTCATAATTGTCGTATGGCAGAAATGGCTGCTTACTGATGTAGACAGACGTCCGGTCTGTTGGGCGTCTCTCTACACCAGATAGAGCTGCTAATCTGGTGATCAATGATGGAAAGGGAATGTTGAATTTTTGCTGTTGGTTCACGTTACACATCGACTCTCTAATAAGGGGAAGAACAGAGATCCTCTTCCCCTCCAGAATAGCCCACAGGAAAATTGCCACATGGATTCTGATATGCGTGGCATGCGTGCTCGGAAGGATGTAGTCGGCAATGATCTGCTGCCAGATCCTTGCCTCTGGGTTGAGGTCAGTGCACGCAATGCTCAACGGGACTACCTGCTCTCCCTTGCTGTATTCCCATTGAGCCTCAGGCTGGCCAATCTTTTCCAAGACCACATCCAAAGAAATCTTGCCCGCTGTCACGTCCTTCATTATTTGATTGTAAGCGTCACGAGTCGAAGGAATATGCAAAATATCCAAGAGGGCCTTTAAAGCAGTATCAGAGGTGTCCAAGGTGACACCTCTCAGGAAAACAGTTTGGGCATCCCTCTTGAGGAAATTTGCGTAAAATTCTTTGACCTGGTGTTCATTTACTTCCACCGGCTCAGATTTTACGAATTCCCAATGATAAAAATTTAGTCGGTTAAGGATCTGATCAGCATATTTCTCGGGTAGGTTGAGCTTTCTATCATAATGAAAGGCCCATTTTTCTAATTTCTTATATTGTTCTTGGGCTTCAGAATTAATGAATGTGTCTGGTTGGTCACTTGGAGGCACAGGAGGAGGACGAGCCAAAAGATTGGCTTTCTCCTTTCCCTTGCGGGCTATCCTGAAAAAGACAAAAATAGAATACAACTCAGGAGGAATAGAGAAAAATCACGGAAGGGAGAAAGAAATAGTTAAACAATTTGATTAAGAGGCAGTCAGATAAACAAACACTCAATCAGGGGAAAACATGTATAAAATAGTTGAATGCTCAAAAAAAATGTGCTTCCCCAAAATCAAGCAACCTAAGTTTCGTATGCAAGAGTGAACAAATAATGAAAGCATATATATGTCTTAGGTGCATTGTGTAAGTGAATTGGAGTCGAAGAAATTGATTATTGCCCTGTTGCATTTGAATCTAAAGTGTTATCAAAACTTATGGACAAAAGGCAATAATCAGCTTGGCAATTTAAAGCACCTGCTTATTCATAGAATTAATTAGTAAAATGGTCATATAGCTAATTCTTGTTCCTCAAAAGCAATGCCAATTGAAAAAGGTTTCATTGCTCAAAAAGATTCACAAAGGACAGGTAATTGTACATGATCATTTATATTCAAGAACACACGAGTAAGCAGTTATTCAATTCACCAAATAAACATTGTATGTACTGCTGCAAAAGGCACCAAACAGATTCCAAGATGTATAAGTTTCAAGCTAGTTTGGGGTTAAAACAAAGAGGCATGGCAGTCAGTACATAATGCAGTCATTCAGCATGCTATGCACTTAAAAGTACCAAATTGAATGATGAAAGCTGTAAATTCCAATCCAATTTGGTTTCAAGAAAAAAATCAGAAATGAAGTGCATAGTTGGCAGGTTAATTATCAAAGGATGATATGCACAGCAAAAAAAAATTGACATCAAAGATGATGAATGATCAGACAGAGTGCAAAATTGAAGTAGTGTGCATTAACCAAATCATCTCAGGCAGCATTCACATTCAATAGAAAATTGGCACAAGTAGAATTAACAATGCAAAAACGGGAAGGAAAAATCAAAATTTATGTTGATCAGACATAGAAGTTGAATAAAAAATTCCATTCAAGCATTACATTAAGCAAGATATGTGCAGAAATAGTGAGAAGCAAACACAGTTCACTATCATTCACAGTTCATACACAACATGGTTCAGTCGCAACAAAATCCAAATAATCAGCCACCCTCAACAACATTCAATCTGAAACAGAAATCAACTATCCTATAACCACCTAATGACTAAAACTAAATTTAAATTAGAATTAACAACATGTAAAATAGAACAGTGGAAATGAAACAGGAGCAGGGAAACAGGGGTTAAAACCTGTAATGCAGAAGAAAGGAAGGAAAAAGATGGAGCGAGGAAGGTGGTGAACGTTGCGGTGGCACAGAAGCTTGCCGTCGCTGGTGAAGTCGCCGGACTGAAGGTGCAGCCTTGGGCTCTGGCGTAGTGGCAGAGACAGGGAAGAGAGAGAAAAAATGTAGAAGAGAGAGAAGAAAGGAAAAGGAAGAGAGAGAAAGGGGCGACGGCACTGCGGGGGTTCCGCCGGCGGTGGTGGGTCGCGGTGGAGGGAGGTGATGGTGTGAAGAAGAGGGGTTGGTTTCAGAGAGAAGAAGAAGAAAGGTTTGGGTTGTGGGTTGGAAACTGAAGCGCAACACTCCCCTTTTCGAATTAACGTTCGAAAAGTGACCTGTGCGGACGCACACAAGGAGAAAGAAGGGGGTATGCGCACGCACAAGGTCGTGCGGATGCTGCGAACAGAAGGTGATTCGTAGACTGTGCGGGTGCACAGGATAGCGTGTGAGCGCATAGAAGAGGGAAGGGGGTTGGGTGCACACGCACAGCCTGTGTGTGCACTGCGACCAGGGAGGTTGTTCATTGCTATGCGTGCGCTCAGTCTTATGCGCATGCACAAGGGTTTTTTTTTTGGCGTGTGTGGCCGCACGCAAGATATGCGGACGCACAGAAGGAGAGAAAGGGGTAGTGTTCCCATGCACAAGCTGCGTGCGTGCTGGGAACAGAGGGAGTGTTTAAGGGTGTGTATGCACACGTAGCTGTGCGCACGCACAGGAACTGAAAAACAGGGAAACTGTGCGGACGCACAGGTCTCTATTCTTGCAACAAAAATTTTGCCTCTAAGGCATCAAACAAGACATCCAAAACAGGTTTTCAAGTCCCAAATCATCATAAAACTCCCAAAAACACATTATTTCACTAAAATTAATTAACAAACATCAAAATAAATCTAACCAACCTAGCAATATTGCCAATTCTTCATGAAACAAAAAGTAAAAGAGAGAAAGCTAGAAGGATATTACCATGGTGGGGTGTCTCCCACCTAGCACTTTGGTTTATAGTCCTAAGTTGGACTTGGTGAGGAGATCCTTGTTAGGGCGGCTTATGCTTCCACTCCTCCTTGAATCTCCAACCAAGTTTGCTATTGATTCGACCTCCGGGGGTCACAAATGAATTGCATCAAACTCCTAAGAGACTTCAAGCTAGCAATTAGGATCCTTAAGTATTGATTCTTGAAATTAAAGCTTGGATCCCATACTTGAGTTCCTCTATCACCATTGATATGCTTGTGCACTCTCCAGAATCCACTATATTGGCTCTCGCACCAAAATTTAGCTCTAAATGTTAAGTTGGCTCCTTTGATGAACATTCCGTCTCCTTTCCAATTAACATTCTTCTCTTCACCATCTATTATGCCAAGAAAGGTTCGAAGTTGACCATCTGTTTCTAAAATGGCATATTGATGTGGGCCTAGAAATCTTGTTGGAGAAGTCTTCACCCACTCAATTCGCTCTCGCACAAATGATTTCACTTCTTTGCGAATAGAATCTTCCTCAACTTCTTTTGAATCTTCTTCATCATCACTCAAGTAAAAAATCGGAGGTTGTGTGAAGTCTACATCAACATCTCCTTCCAATTTTAACAATGGAGATTCATGAAGGTCATAGAAGGAATTACCCAAGTTGGACAAAAAATCTTGAATGATGGAATCCTCTTGATCAATTCCTACCCACTCTTCATTTATCTCCTTTGCCACTTCATGTTGTGACTCAACGTCTTCTTCTTGATTTCGCAATTCTTCTTTCACTCCACACTTTTTACTTGGTCCCTGACAAACCCCAATTTGACGGTTTGTTTTGTATTGATTTTTGGGGATTTTATCACCTTTTACCCACATTTATTCAAGAAATAGCATGGTTTTGTATATTCTCCTTTAATTGTGCTTGAATGTGAAAACATGCTTTTTAGGACTCAAAATAGCTAAATTTAATTCACCTTGATTCTATTAGATGCCTTGATATGTTTGTTAAGTGATTTAAGGTTTAGAAGGCAAAGATTGGATCAAGGGAATGAAGAAAGAAAGCATGAAAAGTTGGAGAACTCATGAAGAAATGGAAGAACCAGAAAGCTGTCAAGCCGACCTCTTCGCACTTAATCGGCCATAACTTGAGCTACAGAGGTCCAAATGATGCGGTTCCAGTTGGGTTGGAAAGCTAACATCCGGGGCTTCGAAACGATATAAGATTTGCCATAGTTGCTACACGTATGGTGGCGCGCACGCGCAAAGTACGCGCACGTGCCGTTGCTGCCACCTAGTTCACTTAAAGCAAAACGTGGCCAACGAATTCCAAAGCCTTGTGGGCCCAATCCAACGCATTTCTGATGCTATTTAACCCAAGGAGTGAAGAGGGAAACATGTGTTAGTTACCATTAGTTTAGTTTTAGCTTAGTTTAGTAGTGAGAGTTAGTTTCTAGAGAGAGAAGCTCTCACTTCTCTCTAGAATTAGGATTAGGTTTAGTTCAATAATCTTAGATCTAGATTTTAATTCATGCTTTCATCTCCTTCTACCTCTCAATTCTTTGTTGTTACATTCGTTCTTCTTCCATTCTTTAGTTGTAATTTCCTTTATGTTGTTCTTATATTTTGTTGTAGATCTACTATTGTTCCTTTCATTTTCTTTCAATTCAATAAGAGGTAATTCATAATAATTGTTCTTCTTTGCTTTTCTATTGTTGATCTCTTGCCTTTGTAGTTGTAGATTCCTTTAATTCTTGCAATTAATAATGTTTACTTCTATTGCACTCTATGTGCTTGTTGAAATGCCTCTTCTAGATATAGTGTAGATTTTGTTCCTCTTGGCCTAGGTAGAGTAATTAGTGACACTTGAGTTATCTAATTCCTTTGTTGATTGATAATTGGAGAGATTGCTAATTGGTTTGGAGTGCACTAAATCTAGTCTTTTCTTGGGAGTTGGCTAGGACTTGTGGCTCAAGTCAATTCATCCACTTGACTTTCCTTTAATTAGTAATGGTTAACTAAGTGGTAGCAATGAACAATTCCTATCACAATTGAGAAGGATAACTAGGATAGGACTTCTAATTTTCATACCTTGCCAAGAGCCTTTTTTAGTTGTTAGTTTATTTTCATTGTCATTTACATTTCATGTCTCTTATCCCAAAACCCCAAAATACAATCCATAACCAATAACAAGACACTTCATTGTAATTCCTAGGGAGAACGACCCGAGGTTTAAATACTTCGGTTTATAGAATTTAGGGGTTTGTTACTTGTGACAAACAAATTTTTGTATGAAAGGATTAGTGATTGGTTTAGAAACTATACTTGCAACGAGAATTCATTTGTGAAATTCTAAACCGTCAAAAATCCATTCATCAGTCCCACACATTCATCCACTAGAATTTCTTGCTTGCGGCATGAACGCAATGAAGCTAAATGGTCCAAAGCTTTTTCTAAGGTTGACACGACTTGCTCTTGCTTCTTCCGAAACTCTTGTTCTTCTTGAATTAGCATGTAAAGTGCTTCTCGTGTGGCTTGATCCATATATGAAGATGAATATTGAGGTGATGAAGGTTGGCAATCAATTTCGTGAGGATAAGGGTTTTGGTTTTGTATGTAGTGAGGGGATGGTGTGTAAGATTGGTGAGTATAAAGGTAAGTGTTTGGGTTCCATTTGGGTGCATTGTGGTGATGGTGTGAAAAAGTCATCAAGCAAATATAAACACAATCATACTAGGAAAAGCAACCAAACAAACAAAAAGAGATATTTACACTATTAACATATTTACAACAACCAAAAGATATAACACCGTTTGCATCCCCGGCAACGGCGCCAAATTTCATGAAGAAGAACTTTTGCCGGTTTAAAATCAAAAATCAATTCGTTAGTAGCATAGTCCAAACCAACAATGAATTCTCTTAATAAAATACTAAATTCAATACAAAGTATAAACTGAGATCGAGAGTAATTCAACCTCGGGTCGTTCTCCCTAGGAATGCAAATGAAATGTTACGCTTTCGGTTGTTAAGGGGGCAAAAAGGGGATGTTCAAGTAAGAAATGAAAGATAAAAAGAACTAAGCAATGAAAGAGCTAAGAAGTGATCAAAATTGTAATTAATGCTGGTAAAGAGAAGATAAGATCAAAACTTAGTGAAAATGCTATAAATGCAAGAAAGAGCTTTGACTTGGGAATGAGTATCCAAGGAATCCTATCATCGCCATAACCACAACTATGGTAATTATGATGAGTCAATATCGCCTCGTCAACCCCAACCATCGAGGAGTAAGTCAAGCAAGTATAATTGACCTTAATCCATAAGTCCTAACCAACTTACAAAACTAGTTGATAAAAGGCTAGCGTCAATGGAAACAAGAGTCAACTAACTACCCAAGAATTGCTACTAAATGTCGAACATTATGACTCTAGTATCCTAGGATCTCAAACCTCAAGCCAGGGTGGAAAAATCTACTCAAAATCTAGAGTTGGCATTTTCACAAATACCTTGTGTGTATAAAAGTAAAACATGGAGAATTTCCAAGTAAAATGGAAAACTATAACCAACTATCAACAAAACCAAGCATAAACAAGCAATCAAACATAAAGGAAGCATGAAACAGAAAATTCATTGATCAAAACTTCAAGAAACACAAAATTGAAATATGAACAAAGTAACTTGAACCAAAAGGAAGTGAAAGTAAAAGTGCTTTAATTAAAGAGGAAATTGAGAGTACTTACAATTGAAGAAGTAAATTCAAAAATCTAAGCTTGCTATAAAATGCTACAATGGAGATTGATAAATGAAACTCTAAGAGAGAAATGCTACACTACTCCTACTCCTACTCCTAATTACTCTCTAAAACTATCTAAGTGAGCTCCCCCCTTTGATAAGTGTTTAAGTCTCCTTTATATAGCACTCCAAAACAGCATTTCAGCCTTCCAAAAATGAGCCAAGGGCCTCCAAATTCGCGCAGCACGTGTTTCATTAATGCAATCACGTGCAAGGACTTGTGCGGACGCACACGTCTGTGCGTCCGCACACTCGGCTGAAAATTGACATGTGCGTACGCACAGGTGCGTGCGTACACACACATGGAAATTCTCGCTTGTGCGCGCGCACGCAGGGCTGTGCGCACGCACACTTCACTCTGTGTGTTTTTCTTGTTTTCTTCATGTTTTCTCCCTTGTACATGCTTTCTTCCACTTTTGCCCATCCATTCTTGCCTCGGAGGCCTGAAATCACTCACAAACCATATCACGGCATCGAATGACATAAAAGTGGAATTAAAAATCACTAATCTAAGCATTAAAACGCATATTTTCACATTTAGAATCAAATTAGGGATCAAACACAAAAGTATGCTATTTTAGTGCTTAAGTGTGAGTTCATGTGCTAGAATCCATCCAAATCAAGCCAAAATACATCGGAAAATATGGACCCATTAGTGATATATAAGATGAGGGAAAGCTAACCTTGCTTGGGTGGAGGTCTTGTCCGCCACTTTGTACAACTCTTGAGGTATCACCTCATGTACTTCTACCCCCTCTCCAAGCATGATGCAATGGATCATGATGGCTTAGTCTATGGTCACCTTGGACCGGTTGCAAGTAGAGATGATAGAGCGTTGGATAAATTTCAACCATCCTCTAGCTATGGGCTTGAGGTCAAGCCTTCTTAGTTGGATAGGCTTGCCTTGGGAATCTCTTTTCCACTACGCTCCTTCCACACAGATGTTTGAGAGCACTTGATCCAGCCTTTGATCAAAATTGACCCTTCTAGGGTAAAGATGTGGGTCTCTTTGCATCAAAGGCAGGTTGAACGCCAACCTCACACTTTTCAGACTAAAGTCTAAGATTCTCCATCAGACCATGGTGCTCTAATTTTTAGGATGAGGGTTGACACTAATGTCATGGTTTTTTCGTGACCCATGCATTAGCATAGAACTCTTGCACCATTAAGATCCCAACCTCTTGGATGGGATTTGTTAGGATTTTCCAACCTCTTCTCAAGATTTCATGTCGGATCTCCGGGCACTCATTCTTCTTAAGCTTAAAAGGGACCTCAGGGATCACCTTTTTCTTTGCCACTACTTCATAGATGTGGTCTTGGTGGGCTTTGGTGATCAATCTCTCCATCTTCCAAGATTCGGAGGTGGCGATTATGGCCTTTCCTTTCCTCTTTCTAGAGGGTTCTCCGGCCTTGGGTTCTATAAGTGGGAATGGAAAGCAAAAACAAGGCTTTTCCAACACCAAACTTAAAAGCTTAGCTCGTCCTCGAACAAAAAATAAACAAAAGAGAAGAATGGAGTATAAGAAGAAGAAAAAATAGATAGAGATGGAGGGAGAAGAGCAATTCAGTCAAGTGAGGGCTAAAAGTGTATGAGTGGTGTGTGGGATAAGTGGTATGAGGGGGGTATTTATAAGGAGATTGTGGTTAGGGTTTCAAAAGAATGGGGGGCATATGGGTGGGAAAGTTTGAATTTTAGTGGGTGGGGGTTGGTGTGAGTTATGTTGGTTTTCGGAGAAGAGGTATGGATGTGACTGGTTAAGGGTTTATAGGGTAGAGTGTGTGGAAAAGTGTGAAAAGAAGAGAGAAAAAGGTAGGGTAGGTGAAGATGCTGTGGGACCCACTGGTCCTGAGAGGCTAGGGAATTTAAATTCCCTGCCCCCATTATGGGCATTGAATGCCCACCTCATGGTCCATTCAGGGCGTTGAACGCCCATGAGGGAACTCCTTCCTGGCGTTCAACACCAGGTCTTCTGCTTCTTTTGGGCGTTGAATGCCCAGCCTCTGCTCCATGGCTGGCGTTCAACGCCAACTCTCTGGTCTTCTTGGGCATTGAATGCCCATCAAGGACACCCTGTGTAGCGTTCAATCGCCAGTTTGGCTGCTTCTGGTGGGCGTTGAACGCCCACCCTGCCTTCCTTGTCTGGTGTTCAATTCCAGCAACATACTTATTCCAGAGTGTTTTGTTTCCATCTCTGAACCTTTCTGTCTCTGTTCTGACTAATGCATGTGATCATGAACCTAAAGAAACAACTAAAGAAAAAAAAATAAACTTAAGGAATTAATCATGTAAAATAAATTTTAAAAGAAATAGAAATAACTAAATATGGTTGGGTTGCCTCCCAACAAGCGCTTCTTTAACGTCACTAGCTTGACGGTTAGCTCCTTATGGAGATTGATATGGGCTCAGAATTTCGCCCCTTACAGTAAACTTTCTTTCTGTGTTCTTATGAATGAGCTCCACATGCTCTAGAGACAAGATACGACTCACTGTATGTGGTATGACTGGTTTCTTGGTGTTGACAACTCTCATGCTAGGTGAGAGGCCTTCAGTAGGGATCTTTTTGTCCCTCCAGCCTTTAAGTACTTTCTTAGTACGTTTGTTCTCAGTGCTGGTTGCTAGCTGCCCAACACCAAACTTAGAATTGGTGTCTGGGGGCTTAGTAAAGCTCTGCACTGAAAGAGATGGTTGGAACATGAAGTGTTACACAATTATCTCTCTTTTCTCAGAGGGAGAGTTGGGGTGAGGCATCTTGAACAAGCTGTGCTCCTCCCCTAGTTGTAAAATCAGTTCTCCCTTTGCTACATCAATGATAGCATTGGCAGTAGCTAGGAAAGGTCTTCCAAGGATGATGGACTCATCCTCATCTTCCCCAGTATCTAAGATTATGAAGTTTGTAGGGATGTAAAGGTCTTCAACCTTCACCAAGACATCCTCTACAAGGTCATATGCTTTTTTTATTGACTTGTCTGCCATCTCTAGTGAGATATTTGCAGCTTGTACCTCAAAGATGCCCAACTTCTCCATCACAGAGAGTCGCATTAGGTTTATACTTGACCCTAGGTCACACAGAGCCCTCTCAAAGGTCATGGTGCCTATGGTGCAAGGAATTAGGAAGCGTCTGGGATCCAGAAGCTTTTGAGGCAGCTTCTGCTAAACCAAAGCATTGAGTTCTTTGGTAAGCATTGGAGGTTCTTCTTCCAATGTCTTTGCTCCAAATAACTTGGCATTTAGCTTCATGAGAGCTCCTAGGTACCGAGCAACTTGCTCTTCCCTAGTTTTCTCATCCTCATCAGAGGATGAGTATTCATCAAAACTCATGAATTACAAGAGTGCTTGCAAGGGGACCTCTATGGTCTCTACATGAGCCTTGGTTTCCTTTAATTCTTGGATAGGAACTTCATCAGTGGGTGTTGAATACTCAGTAGAAACATACTTACTGGTGTTCAACTCCATCTCTTGTAGCTTTTTGGGTGTTGAATGCTCAGTGGGGACATCTTCACTGAACGCCAGCTTCTCTGCCAATTTAGGCGTTGAACACCCAGTAAGGTCCTCCTTACTGGCGTTCAACGCCAGTTCTTGTGCCAGTTTGGGCGTTGAATGCCCAGTAAGGTCTTCCTTATTAGCGTTCAACACCATTAAAAGTATAGCATTGGGCGTTGAACGCCCAATAAGGACTTCCTTACTGGCATTCAACGCCAAGAATGGCATATCATTGGGCGTTGAACGCCCATTAGAGATCTCATTATTAGCATTCAATGCCAGATTTCTCCCTTCAGGTTCGGCCTCAGCTTCAGTAGTGATGACCTTGCACTCTTCTCTTAGGTTTACTTTAGTGTTACTAGGAAGAGTGTTAGGAGGAGTCTCAGGGATTCTCTTGCTCAGTTGACCCACTTGTACCTCCAAATTTCTGATGGAGGATCTTGTTTCAGTTATGAAACTATGTGTGGTCATAGAGAGGTTGGAGACTATAGTGACTAAGTTAGAAAGGCTCTGCCTAGGAGTCTCCATATGTTCCTGAGAAGATGGGAATGGTGGCCTGTTATTGAACCTAGTCTGGGTTCTTCCACCTTGATTATTATTGAAGCCTTGCTGAGGCTTCTGTTGATTCTTCCATGAAAGGTTAGTATGATTCCTCCATGATAGATTGTAGGTGTTTCGATAGGGTTCTCCCATGTAATTCACCTCCTCCATTGAAGGTTGATCTGGATCATAAGTTTCTCCTTTAGAGGAAGCTTCTTAGGTGCTGTCAGCTACAGCTTGCATTCCAGTCAAATGCTGAGAGATCATATTGACCTGTTGGGTCAAGATCTAGTTCTGAGCTAATATGGCATTCAGAGTGTCTACTTCAAGAACTCCTTTCTTCTGAGCTGCCCCATTGTTCACAGGGTTTCTCTCAGAGGTGTACATGAATTGGTTGTTTGTAACCATCTCAATAAGTTCTTTTGCCTTTTCAAGCATTTTCTTCAGGTGGAGTGATCCACCTGTAGAGCTGTCCAATGATATTTTGGACATCTCAGACAAACCATCATAGAATATACCTAGGATAGACCATTCTGATAGCATGTCAGGAGGACATCTCCTGATCAATTGCTTGTATCTTTTTCAGGATTCATAGAGGGATTCACCTTCTTTTTGTCTGAAGGTTTGAACTTCCACTCTGATTTTGCTAATCTTCTGAGGTGGAAAGAACTTGGCTAAGAAAGCATTACTAATTTTTTCCAAGAGTCTAGGCTTTCTTTAGGTTGAGAGTCCAACCATATCCTAGCTCTGTCTCTAACCGCAAAGGCAAAGAGCATAAGTATATAGACCTCAGGATCCACTCCATTGGTCTTTACAGTGTCACAGATTTGCAAGAATTCAGATAGTAATTGATATGGATCTTCTAGTAGAAGTCCATGGAACTTCAATTCTGTTGCATTAGAGAGACTAACTGAGGCTTAAACTCAAAGTTATTTGCTCTAATGGTAGGTATGGAGATACTTCTTCCATAGAAATAAAAAGTTGTATGGTATAGTCACCAAGAACCTTTCTTACATCTTCTTCATTGTTAGGCTCGGCTGCCATGTTTTCAGCTTCTTGTTCGAAAATCTTTGTGAGATTTCCTTCGGAGTGTTGTGCTTTAGCTTATTGCAAACGCTTCTTTAAGGTCTTCTCAGGTTCAGGATCAAGATTAAAAAGAAGTTATTTATCTCTGTTTCTGCTCATAAACAAGAAAAAGAAAACCAAGAAAGAAGAAGAAAAGAAGTCTCTACGTCACAGTATAGAGAATTTCTTGTGAGATGTGAAGAAGAAAGAAGAATGATGATAGAAGAATGAAAATAGAGAGAAGAGAAAAAGAATTCGAAAATTAGAAGTAAAAAGAGAAATGAGAAACAAAGATATTTTAATTCTAGTTTCTCTTTTTGTTTATTACTTAAAACTTGAAAACAAGAATCAAATTAAGAGTTAAGATAACTAATTAATTAAAAAAGATTTAAAAATTGAAAGGTGATTTTCGAAAAAGAGGATAGAGAAATAGAAGAGAGTTTTCGAAAATAGGAGAGAGAGGAATTAGTTAGAAAATTTTGAAAAAGAAGAAAGAGAAATTAAGTAACTAATTAAGAAAGATTTGAAAACAAGATAAGATAGGAGATTAGAAAAGATTTGAATTTAAAATTTAAAATTAGAAAAGATAAGATAGAAATTGAAAAGATTTGAAAAAGATTTAATTTTAAAATTTGAAATTAGAAAAGATAAGATAAGAATTTGAAAAGATTTGAAAATAGATTTGAAAAAGATAAGATTTGAAATTGATTTTTGAAAAAGATTTGATTTTGAAATTTGAAATTTTAAATTTTAAATTTTGAAATTGAATTTTAAAATTTGAATTTGAAATAAGATAAGATAAGATAGTGATTTGAAAAAGATATGATTTTTGAAAATATTTAAATGAAGATAAGATAAGATAGTAATTTTGAAATTAAAATTTGAAATCTTTTTGATATTTTCAAAAATTAAGATAAAAAGGATATTTTTTTTTGAATTCATGAAGAAAGAGAAAAACAACTAAATGACACTAAACTTAAAATTTTTAGATGTAAGACTCTAAATTTTCAAAAATTGAAAAAGAAAAATACCAAAAGACACCAAACTTAAAAATTTAAAGATCAAAATAAGAAAAGAAACAAGAACAACTTGAATGCCAAGAAAGAACACAAAGAGCAAGTTAGAAAATTCAAAGAAATAAAGAACACACACAAGACACCAAACTTAAGATTTAACACTAGACTCAAACAAAAGACACTATTTTTGAAAATTTTTGGAAAAAGACTCAAGAAATTCGAAACTTTTACTAAGAACAAGAACTAAAGACTCAAACAAAAAGATAAAGATCAACAAGAAAAGAAAAGATTTTTGAAAAATTTATTTGATTTTTGAATTTTTTTTGAAAAAGAAAATAAAAGACTCAAATAAAATTAAAAACAATACCTAATCTAAGCAACAAAATAATCCCTTAGTTTGTTCAAACTTGAACAATCCCCGACAACGACGCTAAAAACTTGGTGCACGGATTTCCACACTCCGCACAACTGAACCAGCAAGTGCAGTGGGTCGTCCAAGTAATACCTGAGGTGAGTCAGGGTCAATCCCACGAGGATTGTCGGCTTGGATCAAACAGTGGTTATCTTGTAAATCTTAGTTAGGCGGATAGAAAAGTTGTTTGGTTGTTTAAGCCCATAAAAGTAAAATAAAGATAACGTTACTCAGTGGTTGTGAATTCAATGATAAGAAGATGGTTAAGGCTTCGGAGATGCTCTGCTCTTCTGGATCAATGCTTTCTTACTGTCTACTCCAACTATGAATGATTTCTTCTATAGCAGGCTGTATGTGATCAATGCCGGTTGAGAGGCCGTTAATCTTCCTCTAGGCTAAACACCAGGTTTAGTGCGCATCCAGTCTGAATGAGGGTGAAGCTCTTGCAGTTCATTCCCTTGGTGATCCTACTCAAAACGCTACAGACAAGGTCGAATCTTTCGGATCAGAGAATGATGCACCTTGGTTCTAGCCTTTACCACAAAGACCCTAATCTCCCCATACCTTAGCTGAACTGATGTCTCGAGAAGTCCCCAACGAAGTCGTGGATTAGCCATCTAAGAGATGTATCCTCAAGCTAGTGGTTCATTGATATCCGATGAAAGACGCTCGCTGAACCCATGTAGAATAGAGATAACTTGTGACGATTCAACTCATTCATAAGGTTGAGGAACGAAGATACATCTTAAAAGATAATCAAACACGAATTGAAATAGAACAGTAGTACTTTTATTAATCCATAAAACTTAGCAGAGCTCCTAACCTTAACCTAGGATTAGTGGCTCATACTGCACATAATAGTATTCAAAATAAATAGGGAGGAAGAAGATAATGGGGAGGAAGATGATCCTAAACATGGTTGATCTTCTCCTATGATAGGCTTAGGCTTGTAGTGCAAAAATCTACTTCTGGGGCCCACTTGGTGAGTGTTTTGGCTGAGCTTGAGTGTCTCCCACGTGCTAGTGTCCCTTAGGGGTGTTGAACGCTGGCTAGGGACCCCCTTTTGGGCGTTAAACTCCAGTTGCTCCTTTGTGGGCGCTGGACCCCAGGAATAGGGCTGGTGGCTTGCGTTGAACGCCAGTTTTGGGCCTTTATTTACGAAACAAAATATATACTATTATATATTTCTGAAAAGCCCTGTATGTTAGCTTTCCATAGCTGTTGAGATTGCACCATTTGGATCTTTGTAGCTCCAAAAAAGCTCTTTTGAGTGTACGGAGGTCAGATCCTAACAGCATCTACAGTCTTTTCTCTGCTTCTGAATTAGACTTCTGCTCAAGCTCTTCAATTTCAGCCAGAAAATACCTGAAATCACCATATAACACACAAACTCAAAGTAGAATCCAAAAATGGAAATTTTGTACTAAAACCTTTGAAAACTTAATAAAACTTAAACAAAACATAACAAAAACTATATGAAAATGACATCAAAAAGCGTATAAAATATCCGCTCATCAGTACCATAAATAGAAAGATTTTCTGATAATGCCTTAAATCTGATTTCTTCTTATTTTTTCTTTCTAGCTAACACCTTTTTCTTCTAGGATGTGAACCCTAACATAGCCATCTTGTCATGCGTGGGTGAGAGAAGAGAAGAAAGAGAACAGAGAATTGGTTTAGTGGAGAAGGGATTAGTTCAGATGCAAATGGAATTTCATTGCTTTAGTTAGCTACCAATTCAAATTGATTGAATGGACTTGGATCTCTTCTTGGGCTTGTTATAAATCATGGGCTTGATTCATCAGTTTGTGACCTGAAGCCCTCCTTGATTTCTCATGGAGCCAGCCACTTGTTTTATGGATCTGGACAATTAGTGGGCTTCTCTTTCTCCTTGTTGCTACATCTGAAACAACATAGATTTTCATACGAACAAAGCCTTTCTTTGTTTCATGGGTTTGGACTGCTGCACAATTATTTTGGGCCTGCATCACTAAATAAAATAATTAAACCTAATTGTATTCTTAACTCAACAATTTCCCCCTTGATCCCCCTTGATGACAAACATTTTATATGAGGTAATAATTAAAGGAATTAAATTAGAAAAGGTTCAGAAACTTCCTTTTGATGATTCCAGATTTAATTGATGTGCTCCCCCTCTCTTTCATAAGGGTTGTTCCCCGTTAATGTATGCTTATCGCTTAACCTGAGGGTACAATCAATAATGCCAACAAAATAATCCAATGTGTATATATGCTTTTCTAGAATTCTATGATTGCAAAAAATTATAATAATCCATACAAAGAAATATTACAAACTGTTTAAAATAATTTTGTATGGCATCATGGTAAGCAACAAAAAAAAAAAACCTATAAGTATTCATGAACTAACAGTGGCTTAAATTCAAGCAAGTTCAGTTCACAAACTCAAGGTAATTCACAAACACAAGACTAATCAAAACTGATATCCAATAATTTCAGTAAGTCTTATGTCTTATCAAGTCTTATATATATATTTTCCTCGCCCTTTTGTCATCAAGGTGGAAAAAATAAAACAAAAATAGAACCTGCAAAATAGTGTGTCATAAGCATGTAAAAACTAAATGTTGCGTCTTGAAATATAAAAAATTTGGAAGAGAAATGAAGATCATATTTCAACCAACAACACCATAGTTATGAGAAAGTAGTACTACCAGTACAAAAAAATTATCAAATAAAGAAAAATTCATGATGTGCAAAGACCAATTCTTGGTAAAAACTCATATAGACCAAAAAGAGAGTTTCAGAAAACAAAAGTAACCACATGTGTAATTAGATTCAAGCATGATCCATGTCCTTTTCTACTCTTCAAAATTCAAATCACTCATATCTTATCCAACAAATGTCTCTTTGACTTGCAAAACAAAGCTTTCAAACAAGACATTAGCACAATTTAAAACAAAGAATCATAACTCAAAATGTCTAAACTTGTTCTTAATTTACAAAACCTGTCTTCAGCCAGAGGTTTAGTAAATACATCAGCCAATTGTTCCTCTGATTTAACAACTTGAATACTTATATTTCCTTTTCGAACATGTTCCCTAATTGAGTGAAATCTTACTTCAATGTGTTTTGTTCTAGAGTGTAAAACAGGATTTTTAGAAATATTAATAGCACTCATGTTATCACAAAATAAGGGAATATTATCAGCATTCAATTTATAATCAGCTAATTGTATTTTCAACCACAACAATTGGGAACAGCAAGAAGATGCAGCAATGTATTCGGCTTCTGCAGTGGAGAGAGCCACCGTGGACTACTTCTTACTTGACCATACATTTAATGAACTGCCCAGAAAATAGCATATACCAGAAGTACTTCTTCTATCAATTCTGTCTCCAGCAAAATCTGCATCACAATAACCATTTGCAAAAAATTTATCAGACCTAGGATACCATAAACCATAGTTAGATGTGCCATGTACATATCTAATGATTCTTTTTATTGCAGAAAAATGTAATTCTTTAGGTTGTGATTGGAATCTAGAACAAACTCCAACACTTTGTATAATATCAGGTCTAGAGGATGTAAGATAGAAGAAAGAATCTATCATGCCTCTGTACCTAGTTTCATCAATATCTTTCTCAAATTCATCCTTATCTAACTGAGAGTTTGGATACATGGGAGTGCCCATAGGTTTGGCATTCTCCATTCCAAACTTCATAACTAGTTCCTTGGCATACTTCTCTTGATGAATGAAAATACCAGTTGAAATTTGTTTAATTCGAAGCTCAAGAAAAAAGTTAAGTTCCCCCATCATACTCATGTCAAATTCACTAGTCACGAGTTTTTCAAAATCAGTGCAAAGGGACTCATCGGCTGAACCAAATATTATGTCATCAACATAAATTTGAAATAGAATAAAAGAATCATTAGAATTCTTAATGAATAGAGTAGTGTCTGTGATGCCTCTTTGAAAATTATTTTTCAAAAGGAAAGAACTAAGTCTTTCATACCAAGCTCTAGGAGCTTGCTGTAAACCATAAAGTGCTTTGGAAAGCTTGAAAACATGATTTGGAAATTCTTTATTTTCAACTAGGGGGATGTGCCACATACACTTCTCTATCAATCACACCATTTAAGAATGTACATTTCACATCCATTTGAAAAAGTTTAAAACCATAATGGGCAGCATATGCAAGGAGAAGTCATATAGCTTCTATTCGGGCCACAGGAGCAAATGATTCATCAAAATCTATCCCTTCTTCTTGATCATATCCTTGTGCCACCAATCTAGCTTTGTTCCTTGCTATACTTCCATTCTCATTTAGTTTGTTCCTGAAAATCCATTTAGTATCTGTCACTTTCTTTTCAATTCGATCCGATACAAGAGTCTACACTTGATTCTTCTCAAATTGCTGCAGCTCTTCCTCCATGGCTTTGACTGAAGAAGGATCACCTAGAGCCTCTTGGATAGTTTGAGGTTCAATTTGAGAGAGAAGTGCCAAATTTGTTTTCTTCCGGTACTCTTCTTGTTGAGGATCTTGTAGTGACACCTTGAGAGGGATCCCCAATGATGAATTCTTGAGGATAGTTCTTTAGAAATCTCCATTCACGGGATCTTGATGATTTAGGAATAGATTCAGCTTGAGATGGTTCAGTTTGGTTGACATTCCCAGAAATTTCATCAATTGCAGAAGATAAAATCAAATTGTCTCCTACAGAATCGTCTGCATCAGCTGAGACAAGGGCAGATTGCACAAATTCAGATTGGTCTTAATTAAGGACTTCACTCATGTTATTTTTCACTTGATTTTCTGCATTACAATCTTCTAAAACACTTGGAATAGCATTAGAATCACAAAATGTAACATGTATGGATTCCTCAATTATTCTAGCATCTTGATGGTAGACTCTATAAGCTTTGCTAGTTGTGGAATAACCAAAAAAATACATTCATAGGCATTTGGATCAAATTTTCCTAAATTATTTTTGGTATTTAAAACAAAGCACTTGCATCCAAAGATATGAAAATATTTTAGATTTGGTGGATTTCCTTTCCATAGTTCATAAGGAGTTTTCTTTAAAAACTTCCTAATGATGGTTCTATTCAAAATGTAGCATTCCGTATTCATGGCTTCAGCCCAAAGAAACTTAGAAACTTCACTTTCACATAACATGGCCCTTGCCATTTCTTGAAGACTTCGATTCCTTCTCTCAACAACACCATTTTGTTATGGTGTTCTTGGACAAAAAAAATTATGTGAAATTCCAAGTTCATCACAAAAGGATTCAAAAAATTAATTTTCAAACTCTTTACCATGATCACTTCTAATAGAGGTAATCTTTAAATCCTTTTTATTTTGAATTCTTTTGCAAAATACTTCAAAGGCTGAAAAAGCATCATTTTTATGTGCTAGAAAAAGAACCCAACCAAATCTTGTATAGTCATCCATAATCACTAACCCATAATATTTACCACCCAAACTTTGAGTTCTTGTTGGACTAAAGAGATCAATATGTAGCAATTCAAGGGGTCTTTTAGTAGAAATGTCTTCTTTTGGTTTAAAAGAGCTCTTTGTTTATTTTTCCATTTGACATGCATCACAAGTGATGCCTTTGTCAAATCTGATTTTAGAAAGACCTTTCACTAAATCCCTTTTAACAAGCTTGTTAATTTGAAACATGCTAGCATGGCCCAATCTTTTGTGCCATAGCCAGTTTTTAGAATCTTTTGAGTGAAAACAAGCTACATTTTGATTCTTTAATTCATCAAGAGTGAGTATACATTATCATACCATTTAGGCTACAAACAACACTTCATTTGATTTTTCACACACAACTTAGCATTCTAATTTTTTGAAAATAACTAAATAACTAAGATCACATAATTGACTTATGCTCAAAAGATTGTATTTCAGTACATCAACTAAGAAAACATTATCAATGAAGGTAGAAATATTTTTACCCACTTTTCTAATTGCAATTTTTTTTATTTACCGTCATCCCCAAAGGTCACAAAGCCACCATCATAGTTTTTGAGACTGACAAAGAAGGTAGACTTCCCTCTCATGTGCCTAGAACATCCGCTGTCCAAGTACCAAAGATCTTTCTTCCTCTTGGACGCTAGGCAAATCTGCAATCATTTTTTAAGTGGCCTTAGGTATTCAAACAAGTTTGGATCCTTTGAAGTTAATCCATCTTGGTTGCCCAAGTTCATTAAAATCACAAACAACCTTGTATGTTTTATTTTCCACAATTCTTTTGTCAATAAAACATTGAGGGGAAGTATGACCATTTTTATTGAAATTAAAACAATAATTTTTTATTGCATGATGCTGAAAGTGATTAATATCATGATGCTGAAATTGATTTAAGGTATGGTGTTGAAAGTGATTAGAAGTTTGAAATTTTCTGGTTGTTGAGTAAGGTGCCTTTCTTTTAGAAAATTGATTTTTAGCAACTGCACCTGTTTTTGCAACATATCCCAAACCAGAATTATTTAAAATAGATTTGGTTCTTGAATATGAGGTACTTTTGTTAAAGTATGGTTTTTCAAAAACATCCTCATTGTTAGTGAAATAATCAAGACCAAAACTTTTTGACAATGTTTTGGTCTTTGAAGATGATGCATTTTTATCAAAAAATGATTTTTCAAAGCTAGCATCAGTTTTAGTTGAGCAACTCAAACCAGAAATTTCAAATGAGGGTTTTGTCTTTGAGTTTGATGCTTCGGTTTTAGTGAGTGATTTTTTAAAAATTGCATCATCCTTTGTCACATAACCCAAACCATATTTTTCAAATAATGGTCTTTGATTAGCATGTAATTTGTCCAAGTTGCTGGAACTGTGTGCAAATTTTACTAAATCATTATTCAATCCTTTAATCATTTCATTTAATCTTTTATTTTCTACAATCAGTTCTTGTGAAGCGTCAATCGTGTGCTTTCTTTTGAATTTTCAATTTCAGATTTTAAAAATCTATTTTCTTGAACAAGATCAAAAGCACATTCTGTCTCCTTCACTTTTCCTTTTAAAAACTCATTTTCAACTTTCAAAACTTCATTTTCAGATTTGCATTTGTTTTTTTTCTTCAACAATTTTTTAGAAGTGAGTGAGATCATCAACAATAACATGTAATTCTTCAAGAGATAAGTCATAGTAATTTACCTCTTCTGGTTGATCATCACCAGCCATGAAACAGACTTGAGCTTCATATTTGGAGTCCTCTTCCTCATCCAAATCATTCTCTAGATCCTCCTAAGATGCCATGAGCACTCTCTTCTTTTCTTTCTTCGCCTTGTCCTCTTTCTTAAGTTTGGACAGCTAAACTTGAAGTGTCCTACCTCATTGCAGTGATGACAAGTGACCTTATTAAGATCCTTCTTTGATCCTTTGAACTTGATCCCTTGTACTTGCCTTTGCTCCTCATTAGCCTTCTTAATCTCCTAGCAAAAAAGACAAGTTCGTCATCTGAAAAACTGTCACTTGAATTACTCTCCCTAGACTCAACTTTTGATTTTAGGGCCACTCCTTTTTTCTTTGTATCTTGGCTGGTGTGTGTGGCTTCATATGCTAAGAATTTCCCTCTCAACTCATCATAGGTTAAAGGACTCAAGTTGTTTTTTTCGACTAGGACAGTGGCTTTTGTTTCCCACTCTTTTGTAAGGCTTCTAAAGACTTTTCTCACTAGAGTTTGTTTAGTGTGGGCTTGCATCAAGGCTGTTGATGATGATTGAGAATCTCTCAAACATCTCATCAATGCTTTCTCCATCCTTCATGGTGAACATCTCATACTCTTTTTGCAGTATATCAATCCTTGTTTTCTTGACTTGTTTGGTGCCCTCGTGTGTAACTTGGAGTTTCTCCCAGATTTTTTTGGCCATCTTGTATTTAGATACCTTTCTATACTCCTCGAAGTTGATAGCACCGTGCATCAAGTTGATGGCTTTGGCATTTAACTCTACCTTCTTTTTTGTCTTCAGCATTCAATTCGGCCTCTTCTTTTGGATTCACCACTCCATCAGCACTTGTCTTGGTAGGAATCTTAGAACCACTCACAACGATCTTCCATAAATTGTAGTCTATGGATTGAATGAAGATCCGCATCCTTTCCTTCCAGTATGCATAGTTCTTTCTATTGAAAAAAGGAGGCCTGTTATTTGACTGGCCCTCTGTTAGAGTGTAGGCCATAGTGGTTGCACCTATGTTGTTTGTCATTGGACCTTTCCTCCATGCTATGAAGCTTGATTCTTGAGACCTAACTCCTGATACCAATTAAAGGTTCTTGATGGCCTAGAGAAGGGGGGTTGAATTTATTACCTTCTTTTAAGTTGATTGATTAAACCTTAAAACCAAGAAATGAAACTTTGCTTCTGTTTGTCTGCGTGATGGATTATGCAAGAGACAATTCAGTTTTGTCTCATAAATCACAGTGAGACAAAATAGTGTAGAGAAGAAGAAAATGACACCAGCATATATCCTGGTTCAGTTGCTTTGTAAAATGCAACTTACATCTAGTCTCCACCACAACGTTGGTAGAATTTTCACTATACTTTCAAGTGTTACAAACACCAATTTCCTAGGACTCAACATAATCATATCTGGGACAAACCAAATTTTAACATAAGCTTGATTTGGCTAGGCAACATCCTAGACTCTCACTACACAAAGTGCTTACCCAACTTAGCAAGTGATACATCAGATACAAGATGCAAAACAGAAATACAAACAAATAGAAATATGAAATCAACTTTGGTTTTTATTTTCAAATTTCTCTCTTTGCCTTTTCTCTCTATTTGGCTTTTTCAAATGCCTCACATTTATGTCTTTTTTCACTCAAAAGAAAATAGAGAAAGATAAACATTAAAATAGAATAATAGAATAATAAACCATGAAGGAGATGATTATCACAGCCTTAAAGCTATCAGATGAACCAACTTCAGAACTCTCTATGATTGTTCTTCATTTGGCGGTATATTTCTTTGATGTAGAAACACAATCCAAAGCGTTAAAATCTCACTGGGAAGTTCTCTATGAAACTCAGATTTTAGTTCTCTCTCCTTTGTTTCATTCTGAATAGTTCTTTTCTTTTTGTATGATTTCAGTTACCACACCTTGCTTTACACAATTGATTTCTTCTTCTCACAAAATCAGAGCATAGCAGCAATGCAGAAGAGAGATAGGACTGTAGCAGAGATTTTAGATTTCATGCATTCATACCTTCCATATTCTCTTTCATCCTTTTTTCAATATCTTCAAAGATCTGAACCATTTATTCTTGCTTTGACTCCAAGTTCTTTTCTTGACCGTTGATCCACAATAAAATTTCATAACCTCCATTTTCTTAGTTTTACCAGAAATAGGTATAAGGGAGAAGGAAGCTTCAACAAGCTACTTTGGGGTACCACAAATAGAAAGATTTTCTGATAATGCCTTAGATGTGATTTCTTCTTCTTTTTTCTTTATAGCTAACACATTTTTCTTCTAGGATGTGAACCCTAGTATAGCCATCTTGTCATGCGTGGGTGAAAGAAGAGAAGAAAGAGAACAGAGAATTGGTTTAGTAGAGAAGGGATTAGTTCAGATGCAAATGGAATTGCATTGCTTTAGTTAGCTACCAATTCAAATTAATTGAATGGACTTGGATCTTTTCTTGGGCTTGTTATGAATCATGGGCTTGATTCATCAGTTTGTGACCTAAAGTCCTCCTTGATTTCTCAGGGAGCCAGCCACTTATTTTATGGATCTGGACAATTAGTAGGCTTCTCTTTCTCCTTATTGCTATAGCTGAAACAACATAGATTCCCATACGAACAAAGCTTTTCTTTGTTTCATTGGTTTAGACTGCTGCACAATTATTTTAGGCCTGCATCACTAAATAAAATAATTAAACCCATTGGATATTTAACCCAATAAATCAATATTTGTTATCATCATTAAATTAATTGTATTCTTAACTCAATAGAAAATAAGACTTATTCTTTTAATATTTCTAAGGCAGACTAAATATTTGAGATTTTATTAAAGGTTACGTAACTTATTTTACTAGAAGGAAAAAAGATGCCTTCGGCTGATGAAATAAAGAATAAGAAATTTTGTAAGTGTCATAAGGTATTTTCACACACCACTAATAATTGCGTCTGTTTCAGGGATTTAATACAAAAAGTCATTGAGGAGGAAAGGTTGAAGTTTGAGAATAAAACTACTATGAAGGTGGACAGTGAACCATTCGCTGCTGATTCAAATTATGTTAAGCTATTCAACTTGTGAATCAATATGTTAGAAATTGACACCACAATGTCTAGTGCTTTTGGTGAAAATAAAGACCTAAGGGATTTTGAACGAGACAAAAAGTCCGTTTATCCTCGTCCTAGTGAGGATTTGTTAGATTTTTTGCTGAGAATTATAGAATTTGATAGCACCATCGCTATGTACCCAAAGTCCAGTTCTATTTTTTATAAGAAAATTACAAAAGAATTTGTACAAAGTTGAAGAGAAAGAAAAGACCAAGTTGAAAAAGAAAATAGCTGAAAAAAACAAAAGTTAGACTGTCAAGTTTCTTTGAACAAGTGTGTCAACAATGCTGGGATACAATCCGTCAACGAGAAGATGAAAACTGTGGTAATGATTGATAGAAAATTTGATGGTTTTTCTCAAAAAATAAGAGTCTTTACCGCTAAAATTTCAAATAACTAATGGGTTCAGAATGTGACAAATGTGCAAAATCAACCTAATGCTTTTTCAAGAGGGAAAAAAATAAATAGGTGAGGCCTAGACCTTTTAAGCCTAAATATTATGAGTCCAAGTTATGAAATCTGAATCATGCACAAGATAGAGGTAGTATATATAATCCAAAAAATGTACCTATTTTTTCAAAGCCAATTTATTCTTGTTATAATCCTAACATGCAAAAGGTTCCCAGTTATTCTACTCACCAAATGGTCAGAGTGTTCCAAAGTATTCTCCTATTATAATTTTGGAGCAAAACAAGAACATACTAGAATATGTTTTCATGGAGCCATACTAGGAGCATGGTAAGAATTTTTTTTCTTTTGCCAACTATGGCTAAGTCTACAGAAATAGGCAACTCTTTCACTCACTCTAAAAGCAATAAAAATGTAAAAAAAAAGTTTGGTTGAAAAAAGGTAATGTTTAGCACAAGGGAGAAAAAGATGAAGATTTAATTACTGATAATTTTGACACTGATTTTGATGATAGCTTAGATGTAATATTTGGGGTCAACCAATTTATAGTTGTGGTGTCAGTGCTGCCTAAAGAGTATAGTCAAGTCTAGGAAGTAGAATCATTAGAAGATAATTGTTATGATGTTTTTCCTGAAAGTGAATGTTTATTGCTAGATAATAATATGTGTGGTGGGGGATTGTTTGAGAAGCCTACTAAAAATGACAAGGAGCATTTATGCCCACTGTATATCAAGGCTCGTGTTGATGAAAGGATAGTCAATAAGATTTTGGTTGACAGGAGAGCTGCTATCAATCTCATGCCTAAAAGAATGATGGAAAGACTTAGAAAGACTAAAAAAGATTTGATTAAAAGTAGCATTGGAGTGACCGATTTTAATAGAAAGACTTTTTCTGTTAGATGTGTGATTCTGCTGTCAATTGAGGTTGGTTCTATCAATAGACCAATTCTGTTTGTTGTTGTTCCTTCTAATGCTGGCTTTAACTAACTTTTGGGACATGAATGGATTCATGAGATGGGTGCTATTCCATCCACTCTACATCAAAAGTTAATTTTTTGGAATGAAGAAAGGAGAGTGGAGAAAGTTCTTGCTGACAACAGTACCTGTTACTATGATGAGATACATGTAGAGTTCAGGATGTATAATCTTGGAGCCAAGCCGCTAATGGTTGACACCAAGGCATTTGATCCTGAAAATATTAAGATGCGCAAATAAATATGAATGGTTTATTTTGGTCCCTAAGGTCGAGGCGGATACGGTCTCAAGAGAGACTTAGATGATGAGTTTGATGTGCCAACTGACTTGGCTGTTAGCCTATATGGCAGACAGAAAAGGGTGCATTGAAAATATACCTTATGATTGTATATATGATTATGGTCCTTTAGGTTTTGAAAAAAAAATACTACTGACAATGTGAAAAAGGTTGAGGTGCAGGTTTCTTTGAAAGAGGTAGATATTGGTAACAGTGATCATCCTAGACCAAAATATGTGAGCAAGATGCTGCCTGATGATTTTAGAAAAGAAGTGGTGGAGATGTTGAAGAAATATTACGACTATTTTGCATGGGATTATGGAGAGATGCCAGGCTTGAGTTACGAACTAGTAGAGCATCAATTGCCACTAAAAGTCAACATTAAACCTGTCAAGCAACCACCAAGAAGATTTGCCTCTAAGGTCATGCAGAAGATTAAGGAAGAGATTGAAAGACTTCTTAAGGCTAAATTTATAAGAACATCAAGGTATGTCAACTGGATTTTCAATGTTGGTCCTGTCATGAAAAAGAATGAAAAATTAAGGGTTTACATTAATTTTAGAGATTAAAAATTCTATAACACCAAAAGATGAATATCCAATGCTTATAGCTGATATATTAATAGATTCTACTGCTGGTCATGAGATTTTAAATTTTATGGATGGATATTCAGATTATAATCAAATATCAATGTTATGAAAACCAGACCGGATCATTCGGTTTAACCGGGTTAATCGAAAACTGGCCACCTAGCCAGTCCGGTCCACCCACAAAACCGTGCTGCAAAAAATCGATTGAAAAACTGGCCGAACCGGTGGTTAACCGGCAAACCGGGCGAACTGGCCCGGTTTCTGCAGGTACTGGTTACTTTGCTGGATTCATGATTTTGTTAGTCGGGTTCCATTCGTGTGCGTCGTCCATTAGTCGTCGGTCGCTCCTCTTTCTCCTTCGTCGCAGGTATCCCTCTGCTCTTCCGTGCTCGCCGTAATTTCTCCAGCCCCCTCTGCTCTGCCGTTGTCACCTCCCTCTGCTCTTCCGTGCTCGCTGAAGATTCTGGTAGGTGAGTCCTCTCTTCTTTGCTGTGTTCTTGCTGTGTTGTGTATTGGAAAGTCATTCTTGCTGTGTTATGGTATGGAATCGTGTGCTGTTGCAATTCTTGCAATCCTCTTTACTGTGTTTTTGGCTGTTACTGTGTTCTTGTTATGGTGTTAATAATTATTCTTTTTTCTGTGTTATTGATTAATTGTTAATAATTTATATTACACAATAATCTGCATTTTTTTGTTAATAATCTTGCTGTGTTATTCTTGGTGTTATATTTAAACTGCTGCTGGTGTTATGGTTATTAACAATTTAGACATAAGTGTCATGTTATTTACATGGTTTTGATTTTTATGCTTGTGCTTGTGCATTTTTAGTCTTGTTTCAAAGATGTATGTATGAAAGAATACTATATGTATATACTGCATATTTATGCTTAGGTGCTGACTTTACACAGCTCTCTTCTTGAAGTTCTGCTCTTTATTATGTGAAATTTTAAATTTTATTAAGTTAGAAATTATTAAATTTATATATTTAAAATCATTTTTAGATTTTTAATAATTTTATTTAATATTTAATTAAACCGGTTAAACTTCGGTTGAATTCCGGTCAAACCAGTGAACCATTGAATCAGTGACCTCACCGGTTCATTGACCGGTCCGGTTCTCGCAACCTTGTTAAATATATATACCTGAGAAAGATGTGTCAAACACTGCATTTAGGTGTCTAGATGCTTTAGGAACTTTTGAATGAGTTGTGACACCATTTGGGCTTAAAAATGCTAGTGCAACCTATTAAAGAGCTATGAATAAAATTTTTCATGACTTTATTGAAAATTTTATAAAATCTATGTTGATGATGTGGTTATCAAATCAAATGCTAGAAAAGAGCATATAGAAAATTTTAAAAAAAGTATTTGAAAGAATGAGAAAGCATAAAGTAAAAATAAATCCCTTAAAATGTGCTTTTGGTGTGAGTACAAAATCTTTTTTGAGATTGAAATTGACAAGAACAAGACAAAAGCTATCTTAGAGACTTCTCTTCCAGCTAACAAAAAACAGCTGCAAGCATTTCTAGGAAAAGTTAATTTTCTCAAAAGGTTCATTTTCAATCTATCAAGAAAAACTAAGATTTTTGTACCTCTGATCAAATTGAAAAAAGAGGAAGAGTTCTAGTGAAAATTAGAGCAACAAGAAGCTTTTGACAATTGGTGTTAGCTTCAGAAGTAACAATTGGTGGAATGATGGCTCAAGAAGATGAGGATGGCAATGAAAGAGTGATTTATTATCTAAGCTGTGTGCTAAATGATGTTGAGAGCCGTTATTCTCCAATTGAGAAACTTTGTTTAACTTTATATTTTTCTTGTCTTAAATTTAAGTACTATTTAATTCTTAAGAATGATTATGTAATTTCTAAGTTTGATGTTCTTAAATATATGTTGTCTTCTCCAATCTTGCATGGTAGACTAAGAAAATAGATGTTGGCTTTGACACAATTTTCTTTATATTTTGTTCCTACAAGAGCCATTAAGGGACAGTTCTGGCTGATTTTTTGGTTACCTTGAAAATTATATCTTGATGGTTCATGCCATAAGAGTGGTGTTGGTATAGAAATTTTAATTATTTTTTCAAATGGTGAGCTAAGTAAATTCTTCTTTGAATTGAATTATTCATGTTCCAACAATGAGGCAAAGTATGAAGCATTAATAATGGGATTGAAATTATTATTAAAAAGAAGAGTAAAAGATATAAAAATTTTTGGGAATTCACAGCTTGTATTCCGTTAAGTGTCACTTGAGTATAGGTGTGTTAGTGAAAATTTAATAAAGCATTTCAATGTAGCTATAAAGTTGTTGAGTGAGTTTGACAATGTCAATGTGAAGCATGTTCCAAGGAATTAAATCAAGAAGTAAATGAATTGGTCCAAATTGCTTCAAGATATAAGATCAAGTCCACAACACTAGAAAAATTGGTAAGGATAAAGAGAATATTTATTCCTGTGAGAGAAAGAGAAGAATTTTTATTATAAAAATTAGACCCAGAAGATTGGAGAGTCCTAATTGTGTAATATTTAGAGAACCTAAATCTCATTGTCGTTAAAAAAATGTAAATACAGAGTTCAAAGTTATGTTATAATGAATAATGTGTTGTTTAAAAAATCTATTGACGAAAATCTCTTGACATGTTTGGAAAAAAAAGAGGCGTATTTGACTCTTGCCGAAGTGTATGAAAAAATTTCTAGTGCCCATCAGTCAGAGAAAAAAATGAAATAGATTATAAACAAGAAAAGATTGTATTAGCTAACCATTCAGAGAGATTGTATAAATTATGCTAGATCTTGTGAGTAGTGTCAAAAATATGGAAATCTTCAACATATTCTAGAATCAGGATTGCATGTTATAATTAAACCATTGCCGTTTAAAGGTTGGGTTTTAGATTTGATTGGGCATATTCATCCACCTTCTTCTAAAGGTCATAGGTTTATTTTGGTTGGTATTGATTATTTTTTTAAATGGGTAGAGGCTATCCCTTTGAGGGAAGTAACTCATAATGAAATAATTGATTTCATTAAGGATCATATTATGCATAAATTTAGAATTTCTCAATCTATTATCACTTTATCAAGAACTATGTTTATTGGAAAAAGGATCATGGAATATGCCAAGTATAGGGATATAAAAATACTTTCTTCTACACTTATTATGTCCAAAACAATGGACAGTTGTAACACCCTACCATACAGAGACTTATGCTTAAGTCATAATTCAGAGATGGCAAGGTATTACGACCTCTAAAACAAAAATTTAGTACGTATAGTAGTATGAATAATTGATTATAACTAGGAGCCTTTGTAGAAAAAAGAGGTAAACAAAAACCGTAACTCGAACACGCAACACTCCGATCGATAACGTAACGAACAAGGATAAGCTAGCGCAAGATCATATATATAAAGAGTGTCAAAAACGGGAATATCAAGACTCAAAATCCGGCTGCGAAGATAACCGGTCCGAGCATAGCAATATATACATATAATAAAATGGCTGGGCATTGGGTGCAGCACATTCGGCGCGCCCGCGCACATCACGCGCACGCGTGGATGGCGCTTCCTGGAAGAATAGCGCGTACGCGCCAAGTATGCACTAGGGTTGAGAATCTTACCACACCCAAGGTCCAAGGAGACAAGATTAACCTTCTCCTTCAAGAGAGTTGGGTCCTATAACATCAAAGAACCCAAAATCTCAACATTTTTGCTCATGAAACACGAAATCAAGGGCTGGAATTTCGAATAGTAAAACGTGGCTTACCTCAAGATTGATTGTATGGTTTTTGTAGAGCTTTCCACGGTGAACGTGTGGCCGCAAACGGTGCGGCGATCGGAGCTCTAGATCAAAAGTTATGGTGGTTTGAAGATCAAGTGAGATAAAGAACTTGAGAGAGTGTTCTTCCCTCCATAGCCTCCATTTTCAGCGTGTTTAGTGTGTTGTGAGGAGAGAGAGTGCTGAAAACTAGGGTTTTGGTTTAGTTTAGTTGGGCCAAGGGCCCATTTTGGGTCCGAATGGACCGGTTTGGCCCGTTCGGTCCAATCTTGGTCCGATTTCTATAAAATTGGTACCGAAATTCTCGTCTCAATCTCCTCTATCACATTTAGCCATAAAAATAACATTTTTGTCTTTCTAGAATAAATTCTCATTTATGGGTTAATTAGCCATTAATTAACCAGGTCTTACATTCTACCCACCTAATTGGGAATTTTGCCCACAAAATTCAAATTCAATTACCTGAGAATAAATGCGGATAATCCGTTCGCATCTCCGACTCAAGTTCCCAAGTGTGTTCCTCAACACCGCCTCGACTCCAAGCCACTTTGACTAATGAAACCTCTTTTCCACGCAATCGTTTGATACTAGTATCATCAATTCTGACTGGAGCCACTGGAAGCGTCAAATCTTCCCTTAACTGAACCAATTCAGGTTCTAACACATGGCTAGCATCAAGAGTGTACTTCCGAAGCTGTGACACGTGAAACACATCGTGCAGGTTCGAAAGATGAGGTGGTAGAGCCATCCGATACGCCACCGGCCCAATCCTCTCCAGGATCTGAAATGGACCAATGTATCGAGGATTCAACTTCTTCGCTTTAATCACCCTACCTACTCCTGTGGTTGGAGTAACCTTCAGGAAAACATGATCTCCTGCCTCAAATTCCAAGGGGCCACGATCACCCAGATAGCATCAAAACCAGTCCTAGTCCTTGGCAATCCCGACACAAAGTCCATTGCAATACTTTTCCACTTCCATTGCGGAACCTCTAAGGGTTGCAACATCCCGGAAGGTCTTTGATGTTCAATCTTTACCTTTTGACAAGTTAAGCACTTTGAAACATATTCCGCCACATCATTCTTCATACCCGGCCACCAAAACATCGCTTTTAAATCATGGTACATCTTAGTACTTCCCGGGTGAATGGAGAATCAACTTTTGTGTGCCTCCTTTAAGATATCTTGCCTCAAGGTACCAACATCCGGCACAATGATCCTACCCTTGAATCTCCATAACCCATATTTTTCTTCCGACACTCTCCACTGTTTTCCTTGCTCGATAGCCGGTAACACCTTCCATAACGCTTCATCATTTTCATGATCCTTTAGGAGTTCGGACTTAAAGTCACTTGAGATTTCTAATCGGCTCAAACACAAGGTTCCAGATACTTCTCGAACACCAATTTTTAGACTCTCGAATCCCTTGAGCAACTTCTCCTCTTGAAGCATCATCCAAGACGCATATAACGACTTCTGACTTAACGCATCCGCCACTATATTCGCTTTTCCCGGATGGTAATTCAACTCAAAGTCGTAGTCCTTCAATAATTCCATCCACCTCCTTTGCCTCATATTAAGCTCTTTCTGATCAAAGAGATATTTCAGGCTCTTGTGATCAGAGAAGACTTGGAACTTAACCCCATAGAGATAATGCCTCCACACCTTCAAGGCAAACACGACCGCAGCGAGTTCCAGATCGTGCGTAGGGTAACTAACTTCATGAGGTCTTAACTGTCGTGAGGCATACGCCACTACATTATGATGCTGCATCAGCACGCACCCTAGACCCTTTAACGATGCATCACAGTACACCTCAAAAGGCTCGTTCGGCTCAGGTAACACTAACACAGGTGCAGTGGTCAACTTTTTCTTCAATGTCTGAAAGCTCTCCTCGCACTCAGGAGTCCAAACAAACGGAGTGTCTTTGCGGGTTAACTTTGTCAACGGCAAGGCTAATTGCGAAAAGCCTTTGATGAACCTTCGGTAATAGCCAGCTAAACCCAGAAAACTCCTTATCTCAGTTACTGTGGTTGGTTGCCTCCAATCCATCACAGCTTCCACCTTGGATGGATCTACGGCTATTCCCTTCTTACTCACCACGTGACCCAAAAACTTCACCTCACTCTTCCAAAACTCACACTTAGACAGTTTCGCATAGAGTTTCTTCTCCTTTAGAATCTGCAACACGGTCCTCAAGTGTTTCGCATGCTCTTCTTCAGTCTTAGAGTAAATTAGAATATCATCAATGAAGACAACAACGAATTTATCCAGAAACGGACGGAAGACTCTATTCATGTAATCCATGAATACTGCAGGAGCGTTCGTCAACCCAAAAGACATTACAATATACTCGTAATGACCATAACGAGTCCTGAAAGCGGTCTTAGGGATATCCTCACCCCTCATCCTTATCTGGTGATAACCGGATCGCAAATCGATCTTAGAGAAAACCCCAGCTCCTTGTAACTGATCCATGAGGTCATCAATCCTTAGCAATGGGTACTTATTCTTTATGGTGACCTTGTTCAGCTGCCTGTAATCCACACAGAGTCGCATACTTCCATCTTTCTTCTTTACCAGTAACACTGGAGCACACCACGGGGAAACACTTGGTCGGATAAAGTTATTACCCAACAATTCCTCTAACTGAGACTTTAGCTCGGCCATCTCTAACGGTGACATTCTATAAGGAGCACTTGAAATTGGTCCCACCCCAGGCACCAACTCAATAGCAAACTCGACCTCTCAGTTAGGTGGAAATTCCTCAATATCATCAGGAAACACTTCCGGAAACTCACACACTATCGGAATCTGATCCAACCTTTGATCATCACCCGAAACACCCGCGGTTAACAACAGGATACCCTGACATTCGATTCCAGAACAGTTCACCATCATCGAATTCAAGTAATAATTATTCACCACGACCGGCCCTTCTGTATCTTCCGGCATAAAGTACACCGACTTCGTAGAGCAATCAAGCAGGACATGGTTCTCAGATAACCAGTCCAATCCCAAGATAAGATCAAGACCGATCATCGGTAAGCAGATTAAATTATGGACAAAATCACGCTGCTTGAACCTAAACGAAACTTTCGGGCATCCTAGCCTAGTTACTATAGCTTCATGGGTAGCATTATACACTTTTAAGTCATACCCTAAGGTTACGATCTTCAATCCTAACTCTTGGGCTTTCTCAAATGCAATAAAGGAATGCGATGCTCCCGAATCAAATAAAGCATTTAAAGTTTGACCAGCCATTTCACAGTTACCTCGAATGAGTGTCTCGGATCCCTCTGCACCCACAGCTGAGGTGGTGAACACCCGACCAGTCTGTTGTGCTTTCCCAGCACCTTGCTTTTGCTTCTCCGGACAACTTGCGGTTTTATGCCCCGCCTTTCCACAATTGTAGCACAATCCCCATCCGGCCTTGCATGGTACTCCCAGATGGTGACTTCCACACCTAGTACAAGCTTGATCATTCTGAGGCTGCTTCCCAAACCTTTTTCCTTGGGAGTAGTTGTTATTGGGCCTCCTAAAAGAACCTCCCCTCTTAAAAGGTGGACCTCGAGGTGCAAAGCTCTTCCTCAGTTCTGTGGGAATGAACCTTTGTGACTTCCTTTCTCAACGGCTGCCCTCTTCACGCACTCTTCAGCAACCCTAAACTTGTTCACCAATTCGGAGAAAGTCCTAATCTCCATTGGCCCCACTGAACCGAAAATATCACCCCGGAGTCCTTCTTCGTACTTAACACACTTCCATTCCTCATATTCCACCAGAGTCCCTTGACACATACGAGAGAATCTGAACAGCTCCTCAAACTTGTCAGTATACTCAGATACGGACATAGTACCCTGCTTCAGCTGCAACAATTCGAGTTCCTTGGTCGTCCTAGCAGAAGTCGGAAAGTACTTCTTATAGAACTCCTCTTGGAAGACACCCCAGGTGATATAATCATCACCCTGCTGCAGGAGGCGTCGGATTCCTTGCCACCAATGCGACGCTTCGCCAATGAGCAAATAGGTAGCGAACTCCACACGCTGCCCTTCAGGTACCACCTGCGCTTGCAGTGCTCGTTCCATAGCCTGAAACCATGTATCGGCTTCAGTCGGACTAGTGGTTCCCTTGAACTTAGGTGGATTAACCTTCAAAAAGTTTGCCAGTGTCATCGGGCCCTGAACTCTACCTCCGTCATTACCATGGTTGTTCATCTGTTGACCAAGAGCCTCAACAGTGGCTTGCATAGCAGCAGCCATGTTCTCCAATACAGTCATAAAGTTCACCGGGTCATTAGGGTTATTCTCCGGCGCACGAGCATTAGTACGACTACTCCCACGGCCTCTACCGCGTCCACGAGGCGCCATCTGGTCCCTATACACACCAAACAATCGATATTAAGTTGATCAGCCTCAATATCGGAAGTTTAGTGCTTCAAAGTCCCAAATCATACCCATACACAACATCTCAATACCCAAACCTCATAGAACAACAAATTACACTAGGGTTGAGAATCTTACCACACCCAAGGTCCAAGGAGACAAGATTAACCTTCTCATTCAAGAGAGTTGGGTCCTATAACATCAAAGAACCCAAAATCTCAACATTTTTGCTCATGAAACTCGAAATCAAGGGCTGGAATTTCGAATAGTAAAACGTGGCTTACCTCAAGATTGATTGTATGGGTTTTGTAGAGCTCTCCACGGTGAACGCGTGGCCGCAAACGGAGCGGCAATCGGAGCTCTAGATCAAAAGTTATGGTAGTTTGAAGATCAAGTGAGATAAAGAACTTGAGAGAGTGTTCTTCCCTCCATAGCCTCCATTTTCAGCGTGTTTAGTGTGTTGTGAGGAGAGAGAGTGCTGAAAACTAGGGTTTTGGTTTAGTTTAGTTGGGCCAAGGGCCCATTTTGGGTCCGAATGGACCGGTTTGGCTCGTTCGGTCCAATCTTGGTCCGATTTCTATAAAATTGGTACCGAAATTCTCGTCTCAATCTCCTCTATCACATTTAGCCATAAAAATAACATTTTTGGCTTTCTAGAATAAATTCTCATTTATGGGTTAATTAGCCATTAATTAACCAGGTCTTACAACAGTTGGAGGCAGCGAATAAGATTTTGATTGCATTAATTAAAAAGTATATTGGAAGGCAACCAAGAAATTGGCATCAAACTCCTAGTCAAGTTCTCTGGGCTTACAGAAATTTTTCAAAGGGTTCTACTGGAACCACTCCATATAAGCTAGTTTACAGTCATGATGCAATGTTGTCGATTGATATCAATTTGCAAAGTATAATGGTGGCTAGATAAGATGAGATACCAGTAGTAGATTATTGAAATTCTTTGTATAACGAGTTCAACGAACTAGATGATGAAAGGTTGAGAGCTTTAGAGTGGTGATTCAGCAAAAAGAGATTATGTCTTAATCATACAACCACCAAGTTAAAATAAAGACATTTGCAGTTGAAGATTTAGAGNCTACAAAAAAATGTCAAAAATTTATGGTAAGTGGTCTCCAATTTGGGAAGGACCTTATATAGTTGACAAAGTTTATTCTATAAATGCCTATAAGATTATTGAAGTTGGATCAGAAAAAAGAATTCATTTAATAAATGGCAAGTATTTGAAAGTGTATAGGCCAGGCATACATGAGGTAAAAATTTCGCATATTTAGGGATAAGAAAATGCCTAGTTAAAATGTCAAAGCCTAAAATGAAGGGCTAACTGACGTTTTCAATTTAGTTTGTCAAATTTAGGATGAGTACAAGTTGATATAGCCATGTGCTTTCTATAAACTACAAGTTTCATTGATAGTGTAAAGCATTAGGTCTATAAAATAAATATGTATTCAATGTATTAATTTAAAATAAGAGTTAGTGCAGAAAAGTAACTTATCACTTTCTAAATACAATCTAGCATATGTGATGAGCGGATAATTTATACGCTTTTTGGCATTGTTTTTACATAGTTTTCAGTATGATTTAGTTAGTTTTTAATATATTTTTATAAGTTTTTAAATAAAAATTACATTTATGGACTTTACTATGAGTTTTTGTGTTTTTCTGTGATTTCAGGTACTTTCTAGCTGAAATTGAGGGACTTAAGCAAAAATCAGATTCAGAGGCTGAAAAAGGACTGCAGATGCTGTTGGATTCTGACCTCCCTGCACTCAAAGTAGATTTTCTGGAGTTATAGAAGTCCAAATGGCGCGCTCTCAATTGTGTTGGAAAGTAGACATCTAGGGCTTTCCAGAAATATATAATAGTCCATATTTTGCTCGAGTTTAGATGACACAAACTGGCGTTCAACGCCAGCTTCCTGCCTTATTCTAGAGTTAAACGCCAGAAACAGGTTGCAAAGCAGAGTTAAATGCCAGAAACAAGTTATAAACTGGCGTTCAACTCCGAGGAAGACCTATACACGTGAAAGCTTCAATGCTCAGCCCAAGCACACACCAAGTGGGCCCAGAAGTGGATTTCTGTATTATTTACTTATTTCTGTAACCCTAGTAACTAGTTTAGTATAAATAGAATTTTTTACTATTGTGTTAGGAATCTTCGGATCTTTTGTTCATCTTTGGAACATTTAGTCCTTAGACCTTTGAGGCTGGCCATTCGGCCATGCCTAGACTATTTTCACTTATGTATTTTCAATGGTAGAGTTTCTACACACCATAGATTAAGGTGTGGAGCTCTGCTGTTCCTCATGAATTAATGCAAAGTACTATTGTTTTTCTATTCAACTCAAGCCTATTTCTTCTATAAGATATTCATTCGCACACAAGAACATGATGAATGTGATGATTATGTGATGCTCATCACCATTCTCACTTATGAACGCGTGCCTGACAACCACTTCCGTTCTACATAAAAACAAGCTTGAATGCATATCTCTTAGCCTCCTGATCGTGAGATCAGAGTCTTCGTGGTATAGGCAAGAATTATTGGCGGCCATTCTTGAGATCCGAAAAGTCTAAACCTTGTCTGTCGTATTCCGAGTAGGATCTGGGAAGGGATGGCTGTGACGAGCTTCAAACTCGCGAGTGCTGAGCGTAGTGACAGACGCAAAAGGATTACTGAATCCTATTCCAGTATGATCGAGAACCGATAGATGATTAGCCGTGCGGTGACAGCGCATTTTGGACCATTTTCACTGAGAGGATGGAATGTAGCCATTGACAACGGTGATGCCCTACATAAAGCTTGCCATGAAATGGAGTAGGAATGATTGAATGAAGACAGCAGGAAAGCAGAGGTTCAGAAGGAACAAAAGCATCTCTATACGCTTATCTGAAATTCTCACTAATGAATTACATAAGTATCTCTATCCTATTTTATATTTTAATTATCAATTCACCATAACCATTTGAATCCGCCTGACTGAGATTTACAAGGTGACCATAGCTTGCTTCAAGCCGACAATCTCCGTGGGATCGACCCTTACTCACGTAAGGTTTATTACTTGGACGATCCAGTGCACTTGCTGGTTAGTTGTGCAAAGTTGTGACAAAGAACTAAGATTATGAACGTGCGTATTAAGTTTTTAGCGCCGTTACCAAGGAATGAATGATCATGATTTCGTGCACCAATATGCCAACATATAAAAATGAAAAGGTTAGTGGATAAACCTGTGTAAAGCTAGAAGCATGTCAACAAATTCACACAATTTATTTTGACAGTATTTGAGGTAAATACATGAGGTGACATGCACCAGTGTAACCTGATGTAGACAAATATGGAGGACTGGAGGTCATCTCAAATAAAATACAAAAGAGGTTATTGTGATCTCAATAATTGTCTTAACATAAAGTAATGTAATAACTTCCAAAATGTAGCAAGTGTCAACCAGTTTACAAAATTAACATAGGGTGCATACAAAAGTAAATATAAAAGCAAGAAAAAAAAATTCTAATTTGCTTAGTATGTAAAACCTAATAAAAAAATTGCAAGGACATATTAAAAGAAATAGTTCATATGAGAAACATAAGACTAAGCCTCAAAGATGTCTTTCAAACGAGTAACTTCAGTATGAAGAGAAGTTTGAAAATTCATGGCTTCTTTTATAGTTTCATGCGAGAAAAGCATCTTCTTTTCAAGGGATTGTAAGGATACACTGCTACTATCAAGCATGCTACTTACTTTAACAAATTGACCTTCATTCTTTATCAAAGCAGTGTCCGGCTTGTTTTTTTATCTCTTTCTTGACAACCAATTGTTATTCTGATAAACCACTATTTTATGGTTTATCTTGTGCTCAATTGAGTGGTTTTTATCAAGTCTTTGCATACTTATACATACTAGTTGTATGATTTTACAATCCCTTCCTAATTTTGTTCTATGATTGAAAACTTGCTTCCTAAGCCTTTAAATTGTGTATTTTTAATGTCCTTTCATACCATTCGATGTCGTGATCTGTGTGTTCAGTGTTTTCAGGCTTTACAGGGCAGGAATGGCTTAGAGGATGGAAAGAAAGCTTGCAAAAATGGAAGAAACACAAGAAATAAAGGAGACAATCAGCGAGCATCAACGCGCACGCATGGCTCATGTGTGCGCGTGACCTGGAGAAATTCATAGCGACGCGTGCGCGTACCTGACGCGTACGCGTGACATGCGAAGATGGCCAACGACGCGTACGCGTGACATGCGCGACCTGCAGAAATCACAGAAAATACTGGGGGCAATTTTGGGTTGAGTTTGGACCCAGTTTTTGGCCCAGAAACACAAACTAAAGCCAGGGGACAAGTAGAGACTCAGTGGGGGATCTATTCACACAAAAACTCATACAACTTCTCATTATTCATAAATTTAGGTTTTAGATGTAGTTTCTATAGAGAGAGGCTCTCTCCTCTCTCTTAGATTTTAGGATTTTAGGATTAGCTTTTCTTAGTTTAATAGTTTCTCTTCTACTTTTAATTGTCTTAGCATTTTAGTTTATCTATTTTCCCTATTGATTACTTTATGTTGTTGTTTGGTTTATGAATTCTCATGTTTTAATTTGATTTTCTATTTAATATAATTTGAGGTATTTCAAATTTATGTTATTGATACTTTCAATTTAATTTAGATTTCTCTCCTTTTGGCTTCGGTTGAGTAATTGGAGACTTTTAAGTTATCAAACTCCTTTGTTGATTGATAATTGTTATGTTTGCTAGTTAATTTGAATTCCAATAACTCTAGTCTTTCCATAGGAGTTGACTAGGACCTGAGGGATCAAATTGATTTATCCACTTGACATACCTTCATAGTTAAAGGTTGACTAAGTGGGAGCAATAGACAATTCTCATCACAATTGATAAGGATAACTAAGATAGGACGTCTAGTTCTCACACCTTGCCAAGAGTTTTCTTAATCATTAGTTTATTTTCTTGTCATTTACATTCCTTGTTCAACCTTTCAAAAATCCAAAAATATACTTTTTCCATAACCAATAATAACTACACCTCCCTGCAATTCCTTGAGAGATGACCCGAGGTTTAAATACTTCGGTTTATTTTTATTGGGTTTGCTTAAGTGACAACCAAATTTTTGTATGAAATGATTATTGTTAGTTTAGAAACTATACTTGCAACGAGAATTTATTGTGAATTCTTTACTAGCAAAAATCCGTTTGTCAAAATAGCGCCGTTGCCGGGGAATTGCAAACGTGTGCCTTATTATTGGTTATTGTAAATATTCGCTTTTGCTTGTTTATTTGTTTTTGTTTTTAATTTTTTATTAGCTACTATGAATTCTCACACCTTTCGCTATGAGTCTAGTTCAAATTATGTTGCAAGGAATGGACGCTATAATGAGAACAGGCATCAAGGTTGGAATAATGAAAGATGGGAGGAGCCACAAGGATTTGATCAACCCTCTTGGCAACAACCCCCTTCAATGCACTATCACCAACAATCATTCCATGAAGCATACCAAGACAATAATTATGGTGGACCTCTTCGTGACAACCATCCTCCACCAAATTACTATGGTCAAGAGCCATTCTAGGGTGCGTACCAAGATGATAACTATGATGGACCCCCTTGTAGTTACCAACAAGCTCCACCATATGCCTATAAGCCCCTTCCTCAACATAACTTTGAACCACCACACTCACAAGCCCCTTTCCACCATTCACCTCCATATGACCCTAATCCTTATCTACAACACCAACCACCATATGAACCACACCCAGAACCACCACCTCAATATTCACCATCTCCATATCCTTATCAAGAAGAACCAACTCCGTATTATGAGCCCTTTCTCCCCACAAATGAATCCTTCTATCCACCACAACCTCCATTGGATAACAACACACTCATCTCTAATATCATTAGTCTCACCTCTACACTCCAAAATCTTATATCCCGCATGAATCAATCCTCTACCTCTAATATTCAACCCTCAAGCTTTAGCATACCACCACCCTCCATGCAAGAATACCCATATCCATCAATCCAAGAGCAAGATGATCCCAATTATGCTATTGACATGGAACAAGAGAGAAAGAATCATCTTCGCGAATCCATACTTCATAAGAATCTAGAGTAGGCCCTAAAGGTAGCGGTAGGAGAGACCCTTGAAGATGAAAGAATAGTTGAAAGGAGTTGTCATAGAAAGGAAATCATCAAGGAGGAGTACGATTTTATACTAAAACAACTAGACAAAGTAGCAATTATTAAAGAGGAAAAAGTGGTTGCAGACTTAGGAGATGCTGAACCTCCATAGGAAAGTCCAGTCATAGAGCCTCCTTCCAAGATGTTTGATGTTGATGTTAAGGAGGGCATACAACCTCCAAGGCATATCATGGTTGAAGACTTTGCAGAGGTTGATCAAGAGATGGAGATTCAAAAAGAAGAAGCACAACCTCCCATGCCCTTGGTAAGCAATGAAGAAGAGACTGAATTGGAAGAAAGTTACCAAGAGAAAGAGGTTGAAATTAAAGAAGCTTGCAAAGAGGTGGAAGTTGTCAAGGAAGAGCTCGAGGGAATGGAGCTTGAAATCACCTTACCAAAGCTGTTGGAGACCTCTCCCCCAAAGCCATTACCATCCAATACAACATTCAAGTGGGTAAAATACTTATCCTTAACCTTTACTTTCCCACTTGAATATGGGCTACTTGAGACAGATGGTCATCTTAGAGCTCTTTGTGGCTTTAAGAGTAAGAGGGAGATGGTTAGTGGTTGGCAACACAATCCTAGATTCATTGTGGTAGAAAGCTCGCGGCTGAATTATCATGGTTGGAAGAATATTAAATTGTATGGGTCTAGGAAGATGTTTGGATGCCTTAGTGAGAATTCGGATTACTTACCACCCGGTTGGAACAGAGATGGTCAACAAGAAGACGGGTGCAAAAGCAAGATTTGGGACCCCAAAATTCATTCTAACAATCAACACTCTTGGGGCCATATCACTTGCTCTAACTTGCTTGAAGGCTTTATGCAACTAGTGTAGGATCCCGGAGGCTATTGGAATTACAAACATTGGTGGGAATTCCTGGATGATTTCAATCACAAGCCACCATGACAGGGAGCTCACCAAATGTCCAACTTAAGGTCTTTAACTAAAAGTGCTAGGTGGGAGACAACCCACCATGGTATGATCGTTCCTTTTTATTCTTAGTTTTATTTTGTTTTATTTTCATCAGTGTTAATTCATACATTTTGCATCATCATCTGCATTTTGCATAAAAGAAAAAAAAAAGAAAAAAGAGGATCGATGCGCAAGCGTCTACGACGCGCACGCGTCGTTTGCGTATGCGTACCTGAACAGAGAGTTGCGCGAGAGTTACGCAGGAGGGGTGCGTGGAGCAGAAGCTACCCCACGCGTACGCGTCCCCTGCAAAAAGTTCAACCCACGCGTAAGCGTCAACGACGCGTACGCGTGGGCATAAAAAATCAGCGTAAAAGCGTGTTGAACAGAGAGTTGTGATGGTCTGGGGCTGGTATTGTGCTAGAGGCACAACATCACTCACGCGTACGCGTCCCTGACGCGTGTGCATCCTTTTGCTTCCTGACCACCCACGCGTACGCGTGGGCGACGCTTACGTGTCGAATGACCAACTCAGTTTTCACGCGTACGCATGATGTACGCGTACGCGTCGCGCCCTGTTTTTAAATTCTTACTTCTTTCTTCTCTCATTTCTCCTTCTTTCTTCCTCCCTTCTTACTTTCTTCTTCTTCATTTCTTTAACTTCTCATCCTTATTCTCTTTCATTCTATTTTACTTAATTTATTTGCATACTTTCATTCATTGCATTTTAATTTTGTGCATATTTTTATTTTCTTTTCTAAAATTATTATTTTTCCATTGGTGTTAAATTTTCTTATTCAACTGTTGCATCTTTTCTTGCATTATCCTGGTGCTTCATGACTTGTTTTATTCTGATTGGGTATTATTATTCATAAGTCAATGCTAATTTTTATGATACTTGCTTTCCATTTGCATTGATATGCACTTACACTATCTTGCATTACCTACTATCTCTTCCCCATTGTTGCAATTTTTGCACTATTAATATGCCATTTACATCTACTGTTTTTTCATTTGCGTGTTGTAGCTACCATGTAATTGAGACCCTCATTATTTGGCATTAACCCACCCATACCTTATTTGTTTTCTTATCTTTATTTCTGGGTTACTTTTCTTCTTTTTCCTCTTCTTTCAGGATGGCCACCGAAGAAGGGAAAGGAAGAACTTCTATATGGGGCGACCGACAAGTCCATCCGCACAATCTTTGGAGAAAAGCATCAGTGTAGCAACCCGTCCACTTGCACATCTTAGCATGCACCGAGGACAGTGCAATCTTTAAGTGTGGGGAGGTCGATATCGACTTCCATGGGTTAGTTACTTTCTTCTCAACACCAATGTTTTATTTTCCTTGTTAATTGTTGCATTTGCATATTTGATTGCATGTTTGTTTAATTTTATGCATATTTTACCACTACTTGATTAAAGTAATGAGTTTCTTTTCAAGACCCTATTTTATAGCTTTTCACTAATTTAAATTAAAATTTTTGTTAAACTTGTTTGAGGATTGTAATTTGGAACATGAATTATAGCTAAGAACACACAACCTGTGAGATTTGAGCTTAATTACAAGGTTACATTATTTAACCATAATATTTTATTCTTGTGTATTCTCTTCTCTATGATTGTAATCTATATTTTGTTCCATTCTATATGTCCATTGTTTAGTGTATTTACATGCTTGCATATGATTGAGGCCATCATTTGTTATTAGCTCACTTATCCCAAATAGCCTACCATTTCAATTACCCCAATTGAATCTTTGGTTAGTTTAAGATAGAGATTGTGTGTCAATTAAGTGTGGAGGTAAATACTAAATTGGTACCCGAAAGATTTTGACGCTGATAAAATGGTACCTGACTTTTATTATTGATAAAATAGTCCCTAAAAAATTTTAAAATTTGACAAACAAGTCCTCGAACTCGCCGGAGCAAATCTCCGGCAAGCACAATGCTAACGTGGCCGCCGTGACCTGGCAAACCACCCCAAACCCTAATCCCTCCTCCCCATCGCATCCCCCCTTTCCTCTCCCTCCCCCCTTTCCCTCTCCCTCCCCAATGCACACTCCCCCCTCCCTCTCCATCGCAACCCCCTACCCAATGCACACTCCCTCCCCATCGCAGCCCCCTTCCCTCTCCCTCTCCATTGCAGCCTCCCTCTCCAACGCACACTACTTTCTTCCCTCTCCCTCCCCAATTGCAGCAGTAGAAGCCTCAATAACAGCAGAAATAACACCATCAAAACCCAAAATAGAACCAATAGAAGAACTTGCACATTCAAAACCTAACATTGCTTGTTCCTCCTTCTCTCTTTTCCCTCATTCCTTCCTTCTCTTATCGGAGGACCATAACAATAACAATATCCATTCACACACACAGACATTTACACAAACACATAACCTACATATATAAATATAAATAGAGAAAGAGAGAAAGGCTGAGGGACTAAGGAGATGTGGCTATTCCAGGCCTTGTTGTCGCTCCGATGGTGGTGGCAATAGTTCTTGATAGTGCTCTTGCTGTTGAAGTTGCTATTGCTATTGAGGTTGTTGCTGCGATAGGAAGGAGAGAAAAGTGTGCGTTGGGGTTGCTGCTGTTGTTGTTGCTTGTTGTTGTTGTTGCTGTTGATGTTGAGGTGATTGTTGGGGGATGGGGGTTGCGATGGGAGGGAAAGCGAGGGGGAGTATGCGCTGGGGAGGAAGGATTAGGGTTTGGGGGTGTTTTGCCAGCTCACGGCGGCCATGTTAGCATTGTGCTTGTCGGAGATTTGCTCCAACGAGTTTGAGGACATGCATGTCAAATTTTAACATTTTTTAGGGATTATTTTGTCAATAGTAAAAGCCAGGTACCATTTTATCAGCGTCAAAATCTTTCGGGTACCGATTTGGTAATTACCTCTTAAGTGTGGGGAACTGTGGGAACTTGGGTTGATGAAAGTGTACAGTGTTTCATTGATAAAATATTGGGAATTTGGGTACCTACTCATGTGAAACCAGAAAAATCAAATACCTATGTGCATTGATATGTTATGTTTACTTTTATATTTTATATCAACAAAAAAAAGAGAGAAAAAGAAAAAGAAAAAGAGAAAAAATATATATAATATAAATAAATAAATAGGAAAAAAATTACCCCCAATGCTAAGTTTAATAAAAGATCATTGCACATGTGGTGAAATTAAAAATTGATACATAAGTATGTGATGAAAAAGTGGGAATTTTGGGTAGCTAGGCACAACTTTAGAATTACATAGAGTGTGTGTGTGTGTGTGTGTTAGGTGAGAACTTAAGTTAGTCAAAGATTCAATTTATAGCTCACTTAGCCATACATATATATATCCTCACCTTTACCTTTGCCCCATTACAACCTTGAAAAGACCTCATGATGTTTGCATTGGTACATTAAATATTTGTTGATTGGTTAGATGAAGAACAAAGTTTTAGAAAGCATAACTAGAGAAGACTAGAGTGGATTACCCTATACACTTGAGAGATTAAAGTGCATGTTCAATGCTTGATTCTATATTCCCTGCTTTCATGAGCTATCTTCTTACAAGTTTACTTGTCTTTTATTGTATAATTTGAATTAGTGGAATTTGATTTATATTTGTCTTGGAGAATTTGTTTATTTTTAACCAAGTAGACACAAGCATCTTAGCATATAGTTGCATTCATATACATAGGTTGCATTGCATTGCATTTCATGAGTCTTACTTTCCTCTATTCATTCCCTTTGTCTCTTTGAGCTTAGCATGAGGACATGCTAATGTTTAAGTGTGGGGAGATTGATAAACCACTATTTTATGGTTTATCTTCTGCTCATTGAGTGGTTTTTATCAAGTCTTTGCATACTATTTAATACTATTTGTATGATTTTACAATCCCTTCCTAATTTTATTCTATGATTGAAAACTTGCTTCCTAAGCCTTTAAATTGTGTATTTTTAATGTCCTTTCATACCATTCGATGCCGTGATCTGTGTGTTCAGTGTTTTCAGGCTTTACAAGGCAGGAATGGCTTAGAGGATGGAAAGGAAGCTTGCAAAAATAGAAGGAATACAAGAAATAAAGGAGACAACCAGCGAGCATCGACGCGCACGCATGGCTCACGCGTGCATGTGACCTGGAGAAATTCACAGCGACGTGTGCGCGTACCTAACGCGTACGCGTGAGAAGTGGTTTGCATAGCGACGCGTGCGCGTACCTGACGCGTACGCGTGACACACGAAGATGGCCAGCGACGCGTACGCGTGACATGCGCGACCTGCAGAAATCACAGAAAATGCTGGAGGCGATTTTGGGCTGAGTTTGGACCCAATTTTCGGCCCAGAAATGCAGACTAAAGCCAGGGGACAAGAAGAGACTCAGGGGGGATTCATTCACACAACAACTCATACAACTTCTCATTATTCATAAATTTAGGTTTTAGATGTAGTTTCTAGAGAGAGAGAGGCTCTCTCCTCTCTCTTAGGTTTTAGGATTTTAGGATTAGCTTTTCTTAGTTTAATAGTTTCTCTTCTACTTTTAATTGTCTTAGCATTCTAGTTTATCTATTTCCCCTATTGATTACTTTATGTTACTGTTTGGTTTATGAATTCTCATGTTTTAATTTAATTTTCTATTTAATGTAATTTGAGGTATTTCAGATTTATGTTATTGATGCTTTCAATTTAATTTAGATTTCTCTCCTTTTGGCTTCGGTTGAGTAATTGGAGACTTTTGAGTTATCAAACTCCTTTGTTGATTCATAATTGTTATGTTTGCTAGTTAATTTGAATTCCAATAACCCTAGTCTTTCCATAGGAGTTGACTAGGACCTGAGGGATCAAATTGATTTATACACTTGACATACCTTCATAGTTAGAGGTTGACTGATAAACCCATATTTTATGATTCATTTTGTGCTCAATTAAGTGTTTTTATCAATTCTTCACCCACTTATTCATATGAATTGCTTGGTTATACTTTTCCTTCCTTATTATGTGATAAGTGTGAAAACATGTTTCCTATGCTTTAAAAATATTAATTTTAATTATCCTTTATTACTATTCGATGCCGTGATTTGTGTGTGATGAGTGGATAATTTATACCCTTTTTGGCATTATTTTTACATAGTTTTTAGTATGTTTTAATTACTTTTTATTATATTTTTATTAGTTTTTATTCAAAAATTACATTTCTGGACTTTACTATGAGTTTGTGTGTTTTTCTGTAATTTCAGGTATTTTCTGGCTGAAATTGAGGGACCTGAGCAAAAATCTGATTCAGAGGCTGAAAAAGGACTGCAGATGCTGTTGGATTCTGACCTCCATGCACTCGACGTAGATTTTCTAGAGCTACATAAGCCTAATTGGCGCTCTCTCAATTGCGTTAGAAATTATACATCCTGGACTTTCCAGCAATATATAATAGTCCATACTTTTTCCGAGATTTGATGGCCCAAACCGGCATTCAAAGTCAGCTTAAAATTTCTAGCGTAAAACACCCAAACTGGCATCAGAATTTGAGTTAAACGCCCAAACTGGCACCAAAGCTGGCGTTTAACTCCAGGAGCAGCCTATGCACGAAAAAGCTTCAATGCTCAGCCCAAGCACACACCAAGTAGGCCCCGAAAGTAGATTTCTGCATCATTTACTTATTTCTGTAAACCCTAGGTTACTAGTTCATTATAAATAGGAACTTTTACTATTGTATTTTCATCTTTTAATCATCTTTTAATCATGTTTTGATGATTGAACCCTCTTTGGGAGGCTGGCCATTCGGCCATTCCTAGACCTTGTTCTTATGTATTTTCAACGGTGGAGTTTCTACACCCCATAGATTAAGGTGTGGAGCTCTGCTGTTCTTCATGAATTAATGCTAAGTACTATTGTTTTCTATTCAATTCACGCCTACTTCTTATTCTAAGATATTCACACGCACTTCAACCTGATGAATGTGATGATCCGTGACACTCATTATCATTCTCACTTATGAACGCGTGCCTGAAAACCACTTCCGTTCTATCTGCAATAGCTTGAGTGTGTATCTCTTAGCCTCCTGGTTCACGACGTATGGTTGCCTCTCCTAACAACAGAACCCTCCATTCTGTGAGATCAGAGTCTTCGTGTTATAAGCTAGAATCAATAGACAGTGTTCCTGAGATCCAGAAAGTCTAAACCTTGTCTGTGGTATTCCGAGTAGGATCTGGGAAGGGATGACTGTGACGAGCTTCAAACTTGCGAATGTTGGGCGCAGTGACAATGGTTCTATTCCAACTCTAGCGGGAATCGATAGATGATTAGCCGTGTGGTGATAGCACATATGGATTTATTTTCATCCGAGAGGATCATACAACTTTCCATGGAAGGAGGTAACGCATGGTTGGAAGAAGGCAGTAGGAAAGCAGAAGTTCAGAAGCAACAAAGCATCTCTAGACGCTTATCTGAAATTCCCACCAATGAATTACATAAGTATCTCTATCTTATTTTCTGTTTTATTTATATTTTAATTATCAAAACCCCATAACCATTTGAATCTGCCTGACTGAGATTTACAAGATGACCAAAGCTTGCTTCAAGCCGACAATCTCCGTGGGATCGACCCTTACTCACGTAAGGTATTACTTGGACGACCCAGTGCACTTGCTGGTCAGTTGTGCGGAATTGTGAAGAAGAGTTAAGATTACGATTGTGCGTACCAAGTTGTTGGCGCCATTGAGATTACAATTTCGTGCACCAAGTTTTTGGCGCCGTTGCCGGGGATTGTTCCAGTTTGGACAACTGACGGTTCATCTTGTTGCTCAGATTAGGTAATTTTATTTTATTTTTAAGCTTTTTTTTATTTTCGAAAAATTCAAAAAAAAATTATATTTGTTCTTCAGAATTTTTAAGAATGAATTCTAGAGTTTCAGATGATATGTTGAAGCCTGGCTGGCTGTTAAGTCATGTCTAAATTTTTTGGACTGAGGCTTCCATTTATCATTGCAAGAGCCTTTGGATTCCCATCTAATTGGCTGTTGTATGTCTGATTTGTATGCTGAAGCTTGGCTGGCCATTGGCCATGTCTAATCTTTTGGACCGAAGCTTTCACATAAAACTTGGCTGGTATTAAGCCATGTCTAAATTTTTGGACCGGAGCCTTAGACTAACATTGTATGATTCCTGGAATTCTTATTAAAAATTTTGTATCTTTTTATTTTCTTTTTCCAAATTAATTTTCGAAAAGTTAAAAAAAATTTAATAAAGTCATAAAATCAAAAATAATTTGTGTTTCTTGTTTGAGTCTAGTGTCACATTTTAAATTTGGTGTTTCGCATATTTTTAATTTTCTTGCATTCTTCTAAAATATATGCATTATGTTCTTCATTGATCTTCAAGTTGTTCTTGATGATTTTATTGGGTCTGATCTTTAAATTCTCTTGTTTTGTGTCTTTTGTTGTTTCTCATGTGCATTCTCAATCTGTTAGTGTCTCTAGTATGAAAATTTCTAAGTTTGGTGCTTGCATGTCTTTCTTTTCTTAAAAATTTTCAAAAATATGTTCTTGACATTCATCATGATCTTCATAGTGTTCTTGATGTTCATCTTAACATTCAAAGTTTTCTTGCATGCATTCCTTGTTTTGATCTTAGTTTTTCATGTTTAATTTCATTCTGTTGTTTTTCTCTCTCATAAAAAAAATTTCAAAAAAAATTCAAAAACATATCTTTTCAAGTCAATAATACAGAGAATTGAAGATTCAGAACATGCAGTAGAGGAATTGCAGAGAAAAAGCTGGGCGTTCAAAACGCCCAATAAGGAACGAATTCTGGCGTTTAAATGCCAGCCAGGGTACTTGGCTGGGCGTTAAACGCCCAAAAGGGTAGCACAAGGGAGGTAAGTTAGTTTTTAATTCAAATATTTTTCAAATCTTCATAATTTTTCAAAATCAAATCCTTTTCAAATCATATCTTTTTCAAAATCAAATCTTTTTCCATTTTTCTCTCACTATTTTCGAAAATCCTGACTAACAATTAATTATTTGATTAAAAAATTTCAAGTTTGTTACTTCCTTGTTAAGAAAGGTTCAACATTTGAATTTTAAAATCATATCTTTTAAATTTCTTGTTAGCCAAGTCATTAATTTTTAATCATATCTTCTCAATCATATCATTAAATTAAAAATTTCTTTTTAAATTATTTTTCAATCATATCTTCTCAATTATATTCTCTCAACCACATCTTTTTCAAAATAATTTTCAATCATATCTTTTGATTACTGATTTCAAAATCTTCTTCAAAATCACCTAACCACTTTCTTACTTTTAATTTTCGAAAAACCATCAACCATTTTTTCAAAATTTTTCAATTATTTTAAAATTTTTTAGTTTTATTTAAAAAAAATTTTCGAAAATTTTTCCCTCCTCAACTTCTTCTATTTAAGGACTAACACTCCTCCTTAATTAGCAATTCAGACTCTCTCTCCTTCTTCATATGTTCAAATTCTTATCTACCTACCTCATCCCTCTATTCCTATTTTCCTCTAACACCTCAAGGAATCTCTATACTGTGACATAGAAGATTCCATACTTTCTTGTTCTCTTCTCTTTCTTATGAGCAGGAACAAGGACAAAGGCATTCTTGTTAAAGCTGATCCTGAACCTGAAAGGACCTTGAAGAGGAAGCTAAGAGAAGCTAAAGCACAACCCTCTAGAGAGGACTTGACAGAAATTTTTGAAAAGGAAAAAGACATGGCAGCCGAAAATAACAACAATGCCAACAATGCAAGGAAGATGCTTGGTGACTTCATTGCACCCTCTTCTGACTTCTGTGGAAGGAGCATCTCAATTCCTGCAATTGGAGCAAACAACTTTGAGCTTAAGCCTTAATTAGTTTCTCTAATGCAGCAGAACTGCAAGTATCATGGACTTCTATTGGAAGGTCCTCATTAGTTTTTAGCTGAATTTTTGCAAATCTGTGACACTTTTAAGACCCATGGGATTGACCCTGAGGTCTACAGACTTATGCTCTTCCCTTTTGCTGTAAGAGACAGAGCTAGGACATGGTTGGACTCACAACCTAAAGAAAGCCTGAACTCTTGGGAAAAGCTGGTCAATACCTTCTTGGCAAAGTTCTTTCCACCTCAAAAATTGAGTAAGCTTAGAGTGGAAGTCCAGACCTTCAGACAGAAGGAAGGCGAATCCCTCTATGAAGCTTGGGAAAGATACAAGAAGTTGATCAGAAGGTGTCCTTCTGGCATGCTTTCAGAATGGAGCATCATATGCATATTCTATGATGGTCTATTTGAACTGTCCAAGATGTCATTGGACAACTCTACTGGTAGATCTCTTCATTTGAAGAAGACGCCTGAAGAAGCCCAGGAACTCATTGAAATGGTTGCAAATAACCAGTTCATGTACACTTCTGAAAGAAATCTCCTGTGAATAATGGGACAACTCAGAAGAAAGGAGTTCTTGAGATTGATACTCTGAATACAATATTGGCTCAGAACAAAATATTGACTCAGCAAGTCAATATGATTTTTTAGAGCCTGTCTGGAATGCAAGCTGCATCAGGCAGTATTAAGGAAGCTTCCTCTGAAGAAGAAGCCTATGACCCTGAGAACCCTGCAATGGAAGAGGTGAATTACAAGGGAGAACCCTATGGAAACACCTATAATCCTTCATGGAGAAATCATCCAAATCTCTCATGGAAGGACCAAAAGAAGCCTCAACAAGGCTTCAACAACAATAATGGTGGAAGAAATAGGTTTAGCAATAGCAAACCTTTTCCATCATCTTCTCAGCAACAGACAGAGAATTCTGAGCAGAACCGTTCTGGCTTAGCAACCATAGTCTCTGATCTATCTAAGACCACACTGAGTTTCATGAATGAAACAAGATCCTCCATTAGAAATTTAGAGGCACAAGTGGGTCAGCTGAGTAAGAGAATTACTGAACTCCCTCCTAGTAGTCTCCCAAGCAATACAGAAGAGAATCCAAAGAGAGAGTACAAGGCCATCTACACGTCCAACATGGCCGAACCTGTAGAGGAAGAAAAGGCAATGATTTCCAATGAGAAAGACCTCAATGGACGTCCACTGGCCTCCAAGGAGTTCCCTAATGAGGAACCAAAGGAATCTGAGGCTCATATAGAGACCATAGAGATTCCACTGAACTTACTTCTACCATTCATAAGCTCTGATGAGTATTCTTCCTCTGAAGAGGATGAAGATATTACTGAAGAGCAAGTTGCTAAATACCTTGGAGCAATCATGAAGCTGAATGCCAAGTTATTTGGTAATGAGACTCGGGAGGATGAACCCCCCTTGTTCACCAATGAACTGAATGACTTGATTAGGCAAACATTACCTCAGAAGAAACTGGATCCTGGAAAGTTCTTAATACCTTGTACCATAGGCACCATGACCTTTGAGAAGGCTCTGTGTGACCTAGGGTCAAGTATAAACCTCATGCCCCTCTCTGTAATGGAGAAACTAGGGATCCTTGAGGTGCAAGCTGCAAGAATCTCACTAGAGATGGCAGACAATTCAAGGAAACAGGCTTATGGACTTGTAGAGGATGTCTTGGTAAAAGTTGAAGGCCTTTACATCCCTGCTGACTTCATAATCCTGGACACTAGGAAGAATAAGGATGAATCTATCATCCTTGGCAGACCCTTTCTAGCCACAGCAAAAGCTGTGATTGATGTTGACAGAGGAGAGTTGGTTATTCAAGTGGATGAAGACTACCTTGTGTTTAAAGCTAAAGAATCTCCTTCTGTACACATGGAGAAGAAGCATGACAAGCTTCTCTCAATGCAGAGTCAAATAGAGCCCCCACATTCAAACTCTAAGTTTGGTGTCGGGAGGCCATCATCATGCTCTGAGTATCTGTGAGGCTCCGTGAGAGCCCACTGTCAAGCTATTGACATTAAAGAAGTGCTTGTTGGGAGGCAACCCAATTTTTACTTATCTATGTTAAATTTTCATTGTTATTTTATGTTTTTCTTAGGTTGATGATCATGTGGAGTCACAAAAACAACTGCAAAAATAAAGCAAAATAAAAAACAGCATTAAAAAAATAGCACACCCTGGAGAAGGAGCTTACTGGCGTTTAAACGCCAGTAAGGGTAGCAGAATGGGGGTTAAACGCCCAGTCTGGCACCATTCTGGGTGTTTAATGCCAGAAAAGGGCATCAGACTGGCGTTTAACGCCAGAAAAGGGCATCAAGCTGGCGTTTAACGCCAGAAAGGGGAGAAAAGCTAGCGTTAAACGCCAGAAATGGGCAGCAACCTGGCGTTTAACGCCAGGATTGGCACTCCAAGGGGCGTTTACACGCCAAAATGGTGCAGGGATGAGAAATCCTTGACACCTCAGGATCTCTAGACCCCACAGGATCCCCACCTACCTCAACTCTCTCTCTCTCTCTCTTCTTCACAACTTCCCATAACCCTCACCAATCACCTCCGTTTCTCTTCCCCATAACACCCACCTCACAATTCAAATTTAAATCCTTTCCCTCCCAAACCCAACCCCTAATACACGAACCCTACCCCTCTCTCCAATCCTATATAAACTCCTCATCCCTCCTTCATTTTCACACATCATAGACACTTATTTCCCCCCTTTGGCCGAACCACTCACACCTCTCCATCTCCTCCATTTTCTTCTTCTTCTCCTCCCTTCTTTCTTCTTTTGCTTGAGGACGAGCAAACCTTCTAAGTTTGGTGTAGTAAAAGCATTACTTTTTGTTTTTCCATAACCATTTATGTCACCTAAGGCCAGAGAAACCTCTAGAAAGAGGAAAGGGAAGGCAGAATCTTCCACCTCTGAGTCATGGGAGATGGAGAGATTCATCTCAAAGGTCTATCAAGACCACTTCTATGAGGTTGTGGCCAAGAAGAAGGTGATTCCTGAGGTCCCTTTCATGCTCAAAAGAAATGAGTATCCGAAGATCCGACATGAGATTCGAAAAAGAGGTTGGGAAGTTCTCACCAACCCCATTCAACAAGTCGGAATCTTAATGGTTCAAGAGTTCTATGCTAATGCATGGGTCACCAAAAACCATGATCAAAGTGTGAACCCGAACCCAAAGAATTGGCTTACAATGGTTCGGGAGAAATACTTAGATTTCAGTCCGAAAAATGTAAGGTTGGCATTCAACTTGCCAATGATGCAAGGAGATGCACGCCCCTACACTAGAAGGGTCAACTTTGATCAAAGGTTGGACCAAGTCCTCATGGACATATGTGTGGAAGGAGCTCAGTGGAAAAGAGACTCCAAAGGCAAGCCGGTTCAATTGAGAAGGCATGACCTTAAACCCGTGGCTAGAGGATGGTTGAAATTCATCCAACGCTCCATCATTCCTACTAGCAACCGATCCGAAGTGACTATAGATCGGGCTATCATGATCCATAGTAACATGAATGGAGAGAAAGTAGAAGTTCATGAGGTCATATCTCTAGAACTCTACAAAGTGGCTGACAAAACCTCCACTTTGGTAAGGTTAGCCTTCCCTCATCTCATTTGTCACCTATGCAATTTAGCTGGAGTTGTCATAGAAGAAGACATCCTTATTGAAGAGGACAAGCCCATCACTAAGAAAAGGATGGAACAAATAAGAGAGCCCACTTATGGACCTCAACAAGAGCATGAGGAAGTTTCTCATCCTGAAATCCCTGAGATGCCTCAAGGGATGCATTTCCCTCCACAAAACTATTGGGAGCAAATCAATACTTCCTTAGGAGAATTAAGTTCCAACATGGGACAACTAAGGGTGGAGCACCAAGAGCATTCCATCCTCCTCCATGAAATTAGAGAAGACCAAAAAACCATGAGGGAGGAGCAACAAAGGCAAGGAAGAGGCATAGAGGAGCTCAAGCACTCTATAAGATCTTCAAGAGGAAGAACTAGCCGCCATCACTAAGGTGGACCCATTCTTTAATCTCCTTGTTCTTATTTTTTCTGTTTTTCAAAAATTATGCCTTATATTTTGTCTATGTTTGTGTGTTTATTACATGATCATTAGTGTCTAGTGTCTATGTGTTAAAGCTATGAATGTCCTATGAGTCCATCACCTTTCTTAAATGAAAAATGTTTTTAAATGCAAAAGAACAAGAAGTACATGATTTCGAATTCTATCTTGAAATTAGTTTAATTATATTAATGTGGTGGCAATACCTTTTGTTTTTTGAATGAATGCTTGAACAGTGCATATTTTTGAATTTGTTGTTTATGAATGTTAAAATTGTTGGCTCTTGAAAGAATAATGAAAAAGGAGAAATGTTATTAACAATCTGAAAAATCATAAAATTGATTCTTGAAGCAAGAAAAAGCAGTAAAGAACAAAAGTTTGCGAAAAAAAATGGCAAAAAAAAATATAAAAGAAAAAGAAAGAAAAAGAAAAAGCAAGCAGAAAAAGCCAATAACCCTTTAAACCAAAAGGCAAGGGTAAAAAGGATCCAGGGCTTTGAGCATTAATGGATAGGAGGGCCCAAAGGAATAAAATCATGGCCTAAGCGGCTAAACCAAGTTGTCCCTAACCATGTGCTTGTGGCGTGAAGGTGTCAAATAAAAAGCTTGAGACTGAGCGGTTAAAGTCGTGGTCCAAAACAAAAAGAGTGTGCTTAAGAGCTCTGGACACCTCTAACTGGGGACTCTAGTAAAGTTGAGTCACAATCTGAAAAGGTTCACCCAGTTATGTGTCTGTGGCATTTATGTATCCGGTGGTAATACTAGAAAATAAAATGCTTAGGACCACGGCCAAGACTCAATAAGTAGCTGTGTTCAAGAATCAACATACTAAACTAGGAGAATCAATAACACTATCTAAATTCTGAGTTCCTATAGAAGCCAATCATTCTGAACTTCAAAGGATAAAGTAAGATGCCAAAACTGTTCAGAAGCAAAAAGCTAATAGCCCCGCTCATCTAATTAAGACTGATCCTCATAGATGTTTTCGAAATTTATTGTATATTCTCTTCTTTTTATTCTATTTTTGTTTTTAGTTGATTGGGGACAAGCAACAATTTAAGTTTGGTGTTGTGATGAGCGGATAATTTATACGCTTTTTGGTATTGTTTTTAGTATGTTTTTAGTAGAATCTAGTTACTTTTAGGGATGTTTTCATTAGTTTTTA